>NC_053499.1:45396407-45703907 GCF_905171775.1 Rana temporaria | reverse complement strand
GTATTCTCAACATGGGAGGTGGGGGGGGGGCAGGGAACATGTTCTTAGTAATGAGCTAGGTTGAAAGTGGCCCCCAGTGGCCAAATGGATCATTGGAGAAGTAAAGTAAACAAGTGTAGGTTGCTGGTGGGGCTAGCACTAAAGTGAACATGCTGCTTTAGCCTGCATGGGCAAAGTGTTCATTTTGAGAAGCATAAGCATTCTTGATAGGTTCAACCTGCTAACATTTACCCAAAGCTGAAATTTTGGGAGAACCAAAACTTTAATAACTTAGACGTCATCTTCTGCTGCCAACTTCGCGGGCACCCTGGAGAGGTAAGTGTCCATTTTTTAAAAGTCAGCAGTTGCAGTATTTGTAGCTGCTGGCTTTTAATATATTTATTTTAGGTGGACCTCCGCTTTAAAGGAGAAATTATTAGCAAGTGTACTTATACAAACAATCAATAATACACTTTACTCTGAGAAGTATGGTTAAACACCTGCTGTATTGTGACAAACAGTAATTAACAGAACCGCATTGCTATAAGTCCCAGTTTTATCCCACTGACCTGTGATTGATGGGAAAAAAAGTTGGCCGACAAAGTTGGGGCTCTTAAAGAAAACACAACAGTTCCCAGCAGACAACAGATTAAATTGAATGATGTTAGCCTCTTACCAGTACTAGGGCGCCCTCTTCTGGGTCTCTGGACACGTGCTCCGATTGAGTCCAGTTCACACTGCAGAAGGATAATACTTCAGCAACAAAGGAAGCCGTTCCACAGAAGTTATCAGCTTCAGTCCAGGTTACATAGGGTTTAAAAATAAATTTCATCAAATCAATCCTGTGATGTGACATTGCCTTCACTATTCTTGGCTGAATCTATTCTACTAAGTTACAACAGTATACATTCTGGTTTAAGAGATTAATTATTTGAACTGGTAAATAGGCATAAAATGTTATCACACTGTCACATAGAAGAGATATTAGCAGGTACTGCATCATGTAGTAGGCATTGGGTAACACTGGTCAGCTTTTAAGGTAATAAATGCATTGATTAGAGAAGAATAAGTTAAGTTTTCTGTGTAAATATTCCCTATTATACTATTGTCGCCATGCACTTTTAGGCCCTGCCATCCTACAACTCTTTTTGTCTGCATTCCCCAGTCACAGCAAACAGTATGCTACAAAGGAAGAGGATAAGAGAGACAGGCACTGTCCCTACCCTGTATTTTGGAAGGTTAAAGGGAATTTTTGAGGAGTTATGTTAAATCCACTATCCCAGACTTCTAAGCCTTTCCCTATACCAGAATTCCACTTTATATATTGCCATGATCTATGGTGATTGGCTATTAGGACAATGTTGTTCTCAGAAGATCTTCCGAGGTGCTGAATAATAGTTAGCAATAATACTAGGAAAAAAGTATGAAGATTTAATGGCTACTGGAAAGAGTAGGCAGGTAATAGCTCTGGCACAGGCCTCGACTCGGTTTGGCAGCCAACAGTTTTTTCCCTTTTTTTGGATTGATGGTCCATGAGGAAGAACAATAACAATAAGCCAGAACAATAATTTTTGTACGAGGGTCATAGGGGTATTTGTCTCCTCCCCAGTGCCATTTGAAATATAAGTACTTTAAAGTGGTTTTAAAGGTTTGTTTTTTTATTTTCTAAATAGGTTCCTTTAAGCTAGTACATTGTTGGTTCACTTAACGTTTCCTTCAATTTCCCTTCTAAATGTTTTTTTTCTTTGTCTGAATTTCTCACTTCCTGTCTCTCCTCAGTAAGCTTGCCCCCATCATCCGAGCCATTCTGGCTGGGGGTTAGTCAGCGAGAACAGCTTACTGAGGAGGAAAAGGAAGTGAGAAATTCAGATAAAGAAAAAAAACATTTAGAAGGGAAATCTAAAGAAAAGGTAAGTGAACCAACAATGCTTAAAGGAACCTATTTAGAAAATAAAAAACAAACCTTTACAACCTCTTTAATATATATCAGGGTACAGTCCAGTTTTTTCAGTGGAAAGAAGGATCAATCAATCTTGAACCTTAGAAAGGGTCTACTATGAACCACACCAAACTCTCCCACCTCGAATAGAATCCTTATAAGGCTACTGAATTTGAAGGGTACCCTTCTTTGTGTGCCCTTCTTCCCACTAGGGGCCTATTCAGAAGGTTACTATCCACATTATTCTTGTTATTAGTTATTAATATACATCCATACTTCATCCGTTCCCACCTTCCTCTTGCGGAAATCCACACTCTGTAATGGCATCTGTCCCACAATACTTTTTCCATAAGGAGATGATGTAGAACCAGGAAAAAATAAATAAAGCCCAGCTGATGTCTCACCCCAACCCTCCAGTCTTGTGCTACCATATATTATTAATTGTAGCTGAATTGTAGCTAGATATGCCATAAAACAACATTTTCTCTTGGTGGAATTAAACATCCTGGCTGTCCACTCCGTTGTGCTCTCTGCTGGAATAAATAAGTAATGACCAATTCCTTTTTACAATAGAGATAACACACTAGTAGTGTTTAGGAATAGTGGGGGGTGTCTGACCAGTTCAGGTTAAATTATGAAGTGCTGTGGGCAGAGCGGGTCATTAGAGTGCCTGTTACCTTGCCCAGTTATATTAGCACACTCATTTAGCATATGCTATATGCTATAACATGAAAGTGGAGAAGTACTAGGAAATGGAGGTTGTATACACAATGTCCCTCACTGAATAGATATTTCTGTGATTTCAATTGGGCTTTAAAGGTTCAGAAAACTATGACCCCTTTATCCTACTACAAAGGCACACAGGTATTAAGTAGGCCTACGACATGACTCCTACAAAACCCCAAAGATAGTGCCTACCTCTCCATTATTTCTTTACAGCATTATGCTTATTAACTAAAAAATTGGGAAATTTTTGCGCTGGACACTTTTATGGAAATTCCTCTACACCAAGGCAGTGAAGCTTGAAAGTGGTGGCACATTACACTGAAAAACTCACACAACTCACTTCCACTAAATGTTATTTAGTGGAGTTACCAATTAGTACCGTTAGACAATCACTGCCCTACTTTTTAAATCCCATCAAGTTTAAGGTTCAGTTCACACTTATAGTTACTGGGGTGCACTACCTTATACAGCCTGTTCAAAATAAATGGACTGGCAACACACCTCTATGTTCTAGAAAACAGACACGCATGCAAAGTTGGTGCATTGCACTGCACTTAACCTGATGTCTAGAGGCAGGGTGGGTCGGGGTGCCATTTAGAATGAATGGCACCGCATCGCACCAATGCACGTGATGTGCTCATGCACACCTTCTTGCAACGCAAAAAGTATGAACCGAGCCCTACACGTGCAGGATTTTCGATGGGAAAAGTTCCAGTCGGAAATCCCCAGGGGAAAGCCGAGAACCTGCTCGGTCAGTCTTTCCCCCTACACACAGCCGGTTTTCTCGACAGGAAAACCTGCAATGGAGCTTTGGCTGTAAATCCCGGCCGTGTGTATGCTCCATCGCAGTTTTTCCCATAGAAAAACAGCCAAAAAACGCAAGGCAAAAGTCTGCCGGTTTTCCTGGCGGGAAAAAAGAGAACTGGTTTTCTTTTTTTTGTCTGGCGGTTTTTGGGCAGTTTTCTCATCGGAAAAACTGCGAGAAGCGTACACACAGCCGGGATTCCCAGCCAAAAGCTCTCCTTGAAGTTTTCCCGTCGGGAAAACTGATCGTGTGTATGAGGCATTAGAGTTCTGCTATTGTTTAGAATAAAATATATTTTGAATAGGAGGGAAACTGTTCTTTACAAAAATAAAAATCTCCAGTATGTTCAAGAATAGTCATATATGAGTTAACTAGCTAAATCTCTTAGTAGTCATAGATTAAAATTACTGTGTAGCCCTATGCCAAACATATCCGAATGCCTAAGCATTTGGTCCTATGACTACTGTGTGTAGGATCCCAGTGTATGCAGTAATGCTGCCTATAGCATTTCATGGCTTCATTGTCACCACCTTCAAAGCCTCATTTATAGTGTAGGAGGTGGGAAAGGACGGGGCCAGGATTTGAACGCAAACAGACTGGCATTGCTGATTTTAAATTCTGAAAAAGCTTGTTGCTTGGCTTTCATGCTTCATTTCTTTCTTAGTTACTGTCCAGAAACAAGAATTCAGAATAGGAGTTCTGACCTGGTTTGACTTCATTTGCTGCATGATTGTTGTGGATCAGTGACTCAAAAAGTATTGAAGCCAGAGACAGCCAGATGATCAGCATTTATGAAAAGAGATGAATTGCTTACATCTTTCACTGTAGGCTTCCTTTAGGACTTTCCTGAGTTTGTCAGTTGGCTAATGAACAAAAGATATCATGCAAACATGTAGTCAGACAGTTTTTGTTGCTCATAGCAAACAATCAGATTCATAATTTATATCCCGCAGGAAAATAAGAATCTGATTGGTTGATCTAGGTATTATAGGGGCTGAATTACATAAAAGGTGAAGCTGTTACTCACTGCAACCAAGATGAAATGTTATTGGTTGCTATAAATTTCACTCCATTTTTCTTTGCGCTAGTTTTTGTAAATTTGCCAACTTTCTGAGACCATTTATCTTTCAGACACATTGATGAATAGTATCTTAATTCCATGGTTGCCAACTCTCTTCAAATTCCAGGGATGGTTCTAAGTTTGAAATATCTATCCATGTAAGGCCATATGAGATCAGTTATATGGACTGGGTCAGATAGGGCCAGCTCACACTATGCTCTTTGGTAATACAAGCGTTTTTGTCTGGTGAGTCTTGCTACCTTAAAGTGGATGTATACTTTTTTTTTACCTACAGGTAAGCCTATAATAAGGTTTACTTGTAGGTAAAATTAATATCTCCTAAACCTGTACGGTTTAGGAGATATTCACTTTGCATGCAGCCGCTGACGTCAGTGGTGCATGCACTGTGAAGGCCCGGCGGAAGGTCCGGCAGACGCTGCTGGACCCTGCTGGGAAGAAGACACCCGCGCCCATGCGTGGCAGTGACGTAATCGCGGCTCTGGCCACTCACAGCGCTGAAGCTGCAAACCCAGAAGAAACGCAGAGGGAACATGTCAGCTTCCTCAGCATAGACCGGGATCAGATGCCACAATCTAAGGTAAGTATTTACTAATGAACTAGTATGCACTGCATATTAGCTCATTATGCCTTTGCCTTACAGTTTTTTTTTAAAATAAATAAATAAAAAATTCTATGCAGGTATACAACCGCTTTAAGGAATCCCATTTCTTTTGAATAGGCTGGAAATTCACCTAAAAAAAACATACCTGCATCATTTTGTTCAGTGCAATATACCACAATGCACAGCTACTGTAGCTCGCTGTGCATTTGGGTGCCATTCAAAAGTCAGTACAATCCTAAACACAACACATGTGGTATGAATCCAACTTTAGATCTGTGCTTCAATACAAAGAGCTACTGTGAATATGTCATATGAGATAATGAGGCTGAATTTAATACTTAATAAATAAATACATTTAAATACTGTAATGCCGCATACACACGACCGTTTTTCGGGTTGTAAAAAATAAAAATTTTAATGGTCTAGAAAAAACTATGTTTTTTTCAACCCGATCGTTAAAACGGCCTTGAAAAAAAAATGCTCTAGCAAAGCGCGGTGACGTACAACACGTACAACGGCACTATAAAGGGAAGTTCATTCGGATGGCGCCACCCTTTGGGCTGCTTTTGCTGATTTTTTACGACGTTAAGAACGACAACGTTAAAAACGTTGTGAAAAATGTTCGAAATTTTTAATGCCCATTTTTTACATCGTGAAAAATGCTCTGGAGCCCACACACGATAGTTTTTAATGACATTAAAAAAAGGTAATTTTTTACAACCTGAAAAACGGTTGTGTGTACAAGGCATAATACTTTAATAAATACATGAGTAATTAAATGTAGACTTTTCTTTTAAATCAGATATTTTTTTATTGACATTTTTTTAAAAGACCAGTAAACACAAATCATACACACAGCCCATGTAGATATCAGTCTAATCGTAGTGGGCAATAAGAATAATACCAGCATAAACAATATTTTTTTTGTATTATAACAATGGTGTAAAAAAAACATAATATGATGTAATTTAAGATGTTTTAAGCACGCAAGATTAAGACCATCAATCCATAAATAAAAACAAAACAAAAGGAAAAATAAAAATAAAAGAGAAAGATATTGTGGGCATGGGCTAAGACACTAACAACTAACATCCCATTTGTACACTCTCTGGTGCAATGAAACCATAATCATACCTAATTTTCAATGGTCTCTGATGGATATCTTAAGAGATCACTATTTAACAGCTCTATCACACAAGAAAAACATAGCATTAGAGGATGGAACATCAGAACAGCTCATGCTGTGCTCCTCTAGGCTATTATAATAGTCTATTCAAATTAAGAGATGTGGGGGCCAAGCCTGGGAAAGCTAACCACATGTCCCATACCTTTTCGAATTTTGCCGGGCAGTTTCTTTGTAAAAATAAAAGTTTTTCTCTAGATAAGGTGTCATTTATTTGCATTCTCCATTCAACCAATGTTGGTGGATATGGAGACATCCATTTTGGGGCTATAAGCTTATGGGCCTGAAAAGGACCCTAACAATAGGTGTAAAAGTGTTTTCAGGCAACTAGGATTCATCGACCATACTTAGAAGGCAGATACCAGGGTCTTCTGTCAAGTTTGCCTGAAAAACTGAATTTATAGTGGTAATAATACCTCGCCAATAAAGGTGGAGTTTGGAGTATCTTCATAACATATAAATTAAATTAACTGGGCCTCCGTTACATTTGGGGCAAAGAGGGGTATCCATGTGGTGCTATTTAAATAATTTCTCGGGAGTGCGATAAGTCCTGTGTAGGATGAAAAATTTAGTTAGCTTTTGAGTGGGAGATAAGGGAGCCATGGGCAGTGCTGACACTTCCGACTCCCACTGGGTAGTGTGCACACAACCTTAAAGTAGAACTATAGGCAAAACCTTATTTTTTCCCATTTTGGATAGAGTTAGGGATGGTTATAACCCCTATCAGATTTTTTTTCCACCATCTGTGTCCCATTGCAGAGATTTTCCTTCACTTCCTGTCCCATAACCAAACAGGAAATGAGAGGAAATCCTTGCAAATTAAATAAATTCTTTGGGGAACCCCCAGGTTAACAGAACTAGTGTCTCCATTGGAAAATTTCCCCTCTATTAAAATAAGGCAAACAGGAGAAATAAAGAAGGTACTTATTCCTAACGGGGGCACAGACAGCAATAATAACTGACAAGGGTTCTAATACGTCTCCACTCAATCCAAAACTAAAAAAAAGTTTTGCCTTTAGTTATACTAACATTTTTCAGCTCCTAGAAATTTCCCAGGTTTTCAAGAAAAATAAACTATATCATGACTTCAATTCAATTCTTATAATATTTAAAGTGATTTGAGCTTTGGGTTTTGAATTATTATAGCATTGCTTAATTCCAAAATAGATGAAGAAAATAAAAAAAATGAAAGGGTCAAACCACCCAAAATGTCTATTTTAATAGGAGGTAGACCTTGCTGGACTAGCCCCAAGTATCATATTTTATATATTGAGATATCCCTGTCATAATTTATGTTGCTGTCCACCTTAGCATTTGAGTGTTCTTGCCCACCTTTGATGGTTCCTACATTTCCTGTTGCATTCTTCATTGGAATAAGCTCAGCTGTGTTCAGATCCTAGTTGAACCAACATGAAGAAGCTGTCACCAAACTGGGCCACAGCCACGCGTATAAAAGGGGCATGTATATGTGCAGCTGTGGGGCGAGGCGTGCCTTGGCCACTTATGATTAACCCAGTATAGGTGACAGCTTCTTGGCGGGCTCACACAGGTGGGTTCAGATTAGGATCTGAGCACTCTCAAGCTCATTTTCATTCCTTAAAGGGACACTAAAGGTTCATGTTTTTTCACCTTAATGCCCGAGCCCCCGTTTTACTTACCTGAGCCCTCAAAAGTCCCGCGCTCGCCCACGACATCTTCTTCGCCGCTGAGCCTGGCCGTTGATTGGCTAGAGTGGATGGATTCAAAGCAGCGCAGCCATAGGCTCACGCTGCTGTCAATCACATCCAATGACGAGGCGCGCTGGGGTGCAGGACCGAGTGATACAGTGAGTGACAATAGCCGCCGGCTGTATCAGGGGAGAGCGCCCGCAGGAACTCCACACCATGCGAGCTCGCTCGCATGAAGGTGTTGAGTTCTTGCGGGGAGAAGCCGAGACAGCCGCCGAGGGACCCCAGAAGACCAGGTTCAGGGGCCACTCTGTGCAAAACGAGCTGCACAGTGGAGGTAAGTATAACATGTTTGTTATTTTTTATTTTTATTTCTCTTTAGTGATCCTTTAAGCTAAAAAAAATTAAATCCAGCAGGAAGAACAGTTTTGGGAACTCAAATGCAGGAAACCAATAAAGTCCTTGTGGAATAAAAAAAAAAAAGCTGTCAGATGGTTTCATTCTCCAGTATCTACTAAAGGAAGAGTATGAATTTTGGTTGTAATGACACTTTAAAATGTTCCACTTGTGTATACAGGGCCTACGGTTCACCAAAGCAGTATGGTCACAATGAGCTTAAAAACAGCAATTTAGCAATAGTGTCCCTAGAAGTTGAACATTGTTGGCAGCCATGTAATTCCAATGTAATGTGTGCATTTCCTGTGTCTAACCTTCACTGGCTGACTTGGAGACTCTAATCCATCTCACATTCTCATTATCATAACATTTAATAGTTTCTTCCTAGTATGTTATTTTATTACCCCAATGTCCCCACAAAATAGACAACATTATCGAACAGCAGACTTCCAAGAGAAAATGAACGATGTGTGGGCAGATAGTTTGAGATGATCTATTTACTAAAGGCAGCCTCTTCATTCTTTGACATGGGTTCTCCCACACCTATACACTAAATACAGCCATTTTGTGGGTTAAATGAATTTGCAGTCTGTTCTTTCACCGTGAACTATGGACAAGTTCTCAGTGAACATACAGGCTAAAATTTCTAAAGTATAATTATAAAATATTGTGCCGCGCTGTCTCCCTATTATTCTGCTAATAGCAACAGTAATAATAACGTGCCAATAGTGCAATGATGAAAAATATAATACAAAAACTAAAATGAGGTGTACAAAAAATTATTACAGTGGCATATCCCGTGACACTTGTTACACCAACAAAAATCCACACACCTCAAATACATAGAATTATATCAACAAATGCTTGTAAATATAAGTATAATAATACTGTTATATAACATATAATGACTATCAATGAAGCCACTATTATATGTTTATGCCATATAAGTTGAACTGCCCCTATATGAATAGAATATTCACAATTTGTATGCACTATAGCACTTTATGTTTCATGTTTGAGTCACTATATATTATATAACAGTATTATTAAACTTATATTTACAAGCATTTGTTGATAAAATTCTATGTATTTGAGGTGTGTCATGGGATAATAATTTTTTGTACACCTCAATTTCGTTTTAGTTTTTGTATTTTATTTTTCATCGTTGCACTATTGGCACTTTATTATTACTGCTGCTATTAGCAGAATAGTAGAGAGACAGCGCGGCACAATATTTTATATTTATATGTTAATCACATGAGGTGTGATTAGTGCCAGCAGCTACCATTTTCACGTTATATTTATTTGATTTTTAGCAGGTAGCTCTCAAGATCCTCACAGTTTGTTAAAGGTTCTAAAGTGTAAAAATTGTCCCATTGTGCACTTGAGACATGTATATTGTCATATAAGTAGGTTCCCACAAAATGGTTGCTTCCACCATGTTTAAGCTTGCACTATAATGCTACCTCAGAGCTTGCAGTAGTCACACACATACTGCAACAAGATCATATATGGTGTAATGGAAAAGTGGAAATGTGGGGGGTGTGCGTTTTGTGTGGGAATGTTTGGTTCATGTCCCCCACCCTGTTTTTCCCCTTGTGCTGTTCAGACACAAATAACTGTATGGAGTATCTCAGTGGGAAGCTCTCAAAATGTGGTAAGGACCCTCCAGCTGTGTGCTCATACCTCTGCTGCTATTGCTATCGCTCCCCCCCTTTGCTACCCACGCAGACTCCCCTGCTCATAACAATTCCTTACCTCAGATTCCCACCCTTTCCTTAAACTACACGCCAACCAATGCAGACTGATATACATCTCTTACTATACATACATATCACTACACAAGAGGGGCTTAACTTCGCTATAGGAATGTCAAAGAATTCTGTCCATATCCAGATTTCACCCATGTTTCTCAAAATTAAGGGGCTGTGTGGCTTCGTAGATACTGTAAATACAGACGATGGTTGCACAATATTACACAAGCTTGTAAACATGTTTTTTCTTCCACATACAACACGATGTAATGTTTAAACACAGTAAGAATATAGCTTCTTTAAAACAGAGAACCCGTGGATCATCAATTGACAATTTTCAGCTGAATTAATCCCTAAGTAACCATTTTTGTACCCCTTCCAAAATAGTATCTAAATTCTATGAAATCTGTTGGATGATTGGCATCTAATATGCGTAGTTTATACCTATGCCTTCATTGGTAATACACTATATTAACAAAGTATGTGGACACCTCTCCAAACTATTAAATTCTTGTGCAAGAAGTAAAGTCCATAATAAAATGGTTTCATAAGTATGTGTGGGGGAACTCAAGTGGCCTGCACAAAGCCCGGATCTCAGTCCTCTTGAACACCCTTTGAGAAGAATTGGCCCATCGATTGTAAGTCAAATGAACCTGTCCAATATCAGTATCCTGCCTCCAAAATACCCTCTAGGCTGAATTGGCATAAATTCCCACAGGCACCCTCCATAATCTTGTGGAAAGCCTTTACAGAAGAGTGGGGGTTGTTAACAATGCCAAGAAAAGGGGGGCTCTCATATTACATTTTTTAAAGCCAAAACAGTTGTTTTGTTTTGGATAGAGTGGAGAAGGGTTAACCTTTTATTTATTTTTTAATCTATGTCTCATTAGAGAAATTTACCTTTACTTTCTAAAATAATATTTTTGCAATATGAGCGATACAGTATCCACTCTTAGACAGTTGCCACAGGAACCAGTATAGCCATTGGAGGATTACCCTTGTTCTTTGACAGCTAAAACATTTAGAATTTACCCTCACTTTTAATCTCAGTGACATTTTTTCTCAGGACAATTAAAAATAAACAATTAAACAAATTTGAATTTCCCTAATAGAGACACAAAGCAATACAAACTTGACAGCGGTTCTAACTTTTAACCAATGTATCGAAATCTAAAATAAGTTTTGCCTTAAGTTACATTTTAAAGTGGTTGTAAACCTCAGACATTAAATATGAACAAAGCATATTCTTCTATAGTGTGTACTTGTCTTAATTAAAAGTACTAATGCCGCGTACACACGGTAGGAATTTAACGATGGAAAAAGTCCGATGGGAGCTTTCCATCGGATATTTCAACCGTGTGTATGACCCATCTGACTTTTTCCATCAGAATTTCCAACGGACTTTAGTTTTGCCCGGTCAAAAGTCCGACCGCGTGTATGCGGCATAAGTGTAATTTCTGTCTGCTGCTTCATTCCTCTGCCATCAGCATGAATTACTTCTGACAAATTTTCCTGACACCAAGAGAAAAACGGTGACGAGGAGGGAGCTCCAGCTGATTAACAGCCCCAGTTTTGTTCATGTGTAAAGAGGGGTGTCTCTTGCCTCCAATCAGCTCTCAGAGCTCTCCTCCCCCTCGCAGAGTGTAAATTAGGCTCTCCTCCCCCTTTTTCTGAACTCTTAGCCAAGCTTAAAAATTTAGGACTTTAAATGAATGTTTGTAGAGAAGACTGCAGATAGACAGATACAACTTGTGTAGGAGGATTTGTTTAATCTCTGTGTATCACCTGAGGATAGTCCCTTCACTGGGTATATGGAAAGGTTTACAACCACTTTAATGTCCATGAATATGGTCTGGTGCCCACAAACTTTGTCCATGTAGTGTAAGTACAGCCGTGAGTAAATGTTGCTGAACCTTAGGAAACATCAGAATTTTTTCACAAATGGTTTTATTGTGATCAGATCTGTATTTGTCAATACAATTTTACTAAACTAACAACTTTCACAAGATTTTACATTATGATATCTATGTTAAAAAATGCTTTTAATAATCAAGGTCATTGATGAAAAAAGTAGATGAACCTTGGGGAGAATGAGAGATTGACAACAATGTATTGAGAGTCAAGTATTTCAATCAATGGGTAAGGTGTTCTAGTCGACTAAGGTGTAGAATTGGCCTGCTCTGCTGTAAAAATAAAAAAATATATTTACCTGTTTATTTTTACAACATGGTTCTACTGATGTGCAGTACGGTCTGATTGAATTTTTTTTTTTAGAAGATCTCAGAAGAATTACTGAAACTCATAGGATTGGAAAGGATTACAAATGATTTTTTAAAGGTGTGAGACTCCATATATCTACGGTCAGCAAGGCAGAGTATAAATAAGGGAAATTCAGCACAATGCTGCTCTTTCTAGGAGGAGGCTGTGTACAACGTTTAGTGTGGGGGTGTGAGGTACACTTCTGAGACAGATGACAAAGAACTTTAGTGTGGCTGCTTAGAATCTGGAGGCATATCTTACACTTTAAAACACATGTATACATGACATGAGTATACAATCAGCATTAGGTTTGGAGAATACAATACACCACATTCCAGTACAAAAGCAATATACCAACTGTGAAGAATGGTGGGATGTTATGGGGCTGCTTTAGAGGCTGGATAGCTTGCAAAAACATAAGGATCAATACATTTCAATTTGTAGTATGATATTTTCTAGTAAAATGTCAGGGCCAAATCCACAAAAGGGATACGACGGCGTAACTGCTGTTACACCGTCGTATCCCTGTTCCTAACTATGGAACTGATCCACAGAATCAGTTTTCCATAGTTAGGCAGAAGATCCGGCATGTGTAACTGAATTACACTGCCGGATCTTAGGATGCAGTACCGCATCCGCCGCTGGGGGCATTTCGTGTCGAAATGCCGCCTCGGGTATGCAAATTAGCACTTACGGAGATCCATGAAGCTTTTCAGCTTCGTTTTTTCTCCGTAAGTTTTAGTTTGCATACGCAAAATTAGGGCTGCTTTTACAAGGTGTAAAGTTAGTACACCATGTAAAAGCAGACCTTTCTGTCCAGCGACGCAATTTTTTTTTAATTTTTAATTATTTTTTTCCCGCCGTATCTTTTTTTTTCCCGACACAACTTTATTGACCCGTCGCAATCCACAAAGCTCGACGTAACGTAATTTCGCGCTATGCACGTCGGGAAAATGACGTCACAAGCATGCGCAGTACGGCCGGCACGGGAGCGTGCCTAATTTAAATGGGAATCGCCCCCATTACAATAGGAACGCCTTGCGCCGGCGGAATTTAAGTTACACAGCCCAAAATTTCTAGGTAAGTGCTTTGTGGATCGGGCACTTAGGTAGAAATTTTAAGGCAGTGTAACGTAAATGGAAAAATTTACGTTAGGCACGATCTTTGTGGATTTGGCCCTCAGGTTTTGAGTTTGTGATCTGGAACTCAGAAAGTTGGATCACATAAACACAGGAGTAAATCGAAAGCAAAATGGCTCAAAAGTTAGAATACTGACTACATTCCAACTGGAATTCCATAATAATATCTGAAGGAGGCTTTCAAGCAAGTCTTCCCAAGAATACATATTTTTGATACAGGAATGTCTCCTAGATCCGGCACAGGTCTGATTAACAGATATGGAAAGTGATTGATCAAGGATGTCGTAACTAGCTGGCTAACATACTTTATCCATCGGTGACCTTGCCTTTGAAAAAAAACATTTCTTTAACATAGAGATGGTAATTTCCAATGTTTTATGATGTTTTCTAAAACTAACTTTAGAAGTTACCTTTTTTATGACTTAGATAAAGATAGGATCACATTTTAAGAGTTTTAAAAACTTCCAATGGCTTGATGGCTTTTTTTCTTATAGCTATATTTAGATTTGGATGCCTATATGTCCATTTTCTTTATTAAATGATATTATGACATTAATCGATTCCCACAATTACAGACTGAAACCAGCTGTGATGGAAAGTGGCTCAACCGCGCTCATCCTCTTCCCCTACTTGTCAGTACAGTTGCTTGCAACTTTTTGGCTTGCTTGGCTGCCATATTTTTCCAGCTTCAGCTGGTAGCACAGAAAATCTTGTATCCAAGAAACATGCAATGCCCAGCCCAGTTTTGCTGGGGTAAGACTGCTTTCTCAGCAGATGCCTAATCTAATCGGGGAACATTAAATTTAGTAGTCAGTAATTTTCTTCTTAACACATGCGGCTGTCCTATTGTGCCCACCCCTGTCTCTCTGTCTCTTCTCTCTTTCACTCTTCCTCATAAGGTTCCAGGTTTTCTTTTTGTGTCTTTTTATCATCCACTTAGTGTTCCCTTCTGTTAATGTTGCGCCTTCATTTTCATTCCCTTGTCATCTTTTTGCTTCTACATGATGACTTTAGTCTTCTCCATTTTGGTCACTCCACTGGTCATGGCTTCTAGCCCTCATTTCATTTCCTTCAAAAAACATGTCAGCAGTGAGTTCCATCACATAACACTTACATTGTCCTTACAGTTTATGTGGACACAAAGTATTACTGTTTTGGCCCAGCACTTGAAACATGAATGCGAAGATAGTCTTCCCCAAAAGGGCTCCTTGTATAAAACTGGAGGAGAGGAAAAATGGAAGTATGACGAGCAGTAGAAAAACCCATCAGAAATCTGATTGGTTGTTGTGGATAGCAATGCTCTTTCATTTTCCTCCATTTTTTATAAATGAGGCCTAATGGATAATTGAAATAAGTGTTCTTTATACTTCTGCTATGGAAGCAGCAATCTGAATCCTTCTCATGTTGCTTGTCCTGGGCAACAAAGTCATTTCATAATCACATGTTTTATCAACACATGCAAATTTCACATATTCATAAAAATTGTAGCTGGGCCTGATTATATAGTATGGCCCAGTGTTTAGGACTACAAACAAAGTGACCCGTATTTGTATAAAGTGTATCTTTTGCCTGTGTCTTTGTGCTTGCAACTGTTTTAGGCCCCGTACACACGACCGAGTTTCTCGGCAGAATTCAGCCAGAAACTCGATCGGAGCTGAATTCTGCCGAGAAACCCGGCCGTGTGTACACTTTCGGCCGAGGAAGCCGACGAGTTCCTCGTCGAGCCAAATAGAGAACATGTTCTCTATTTTCTCGTTGTTCAATGAGGAAAGTTGGCTCGCCGAGATCTTTGGCGGCTTCACACAGAACCTGACGAGCAAAACGATGAGTTTTGCCCTTCGAGTTCCTCGGTCGTGTGTACGGGGCCTTACACATTCAGTGGTTTCCAGTAAAACTCTTTATCGTCTAAACCAGGGGTCTCCAAACTACGGCCCTCCAGTTGTTCAGAAACAACAATTCCCATCATGCCTAGTCATGTCTGTGAATGTCAGAGTTTTACAATGCCTCACTGGAAGTGTAGTTCCACAACCGCTGGAGGGCCATAGTTTGGAGATCCTTGGTCTAAACTTTGCTTGCACTGCATGTAGGTTATAGATACACTTCAGCACAATAATGTGAACTGGAACAGAAAAACGATAGAGGATTTAGTCTGTTCTGTAAGTTTTGATACAACAAAGGTGGACAATTCAATTACATATCATATTCACTCTTACACATTGGCCATTTGTGACTGCAGAATTTACTGCATTCTCAAAATATCTTTGAAGTTAGTTCACCTGCAAATAACATTCCTTTATTGTTGCGTTTGGGCCATAGTTTTTATTTTAAGAACACACATGCCATCCGTATAGAAAGATGAGTTAAAACAGATGTTATAGTTTAATACTCATGAGTCCCTTCCTATCCAGATACAAAGATAATACGCAGAACAAAGCATTACACATTTATGTGTGCAACAGAAACATTACTTTGCCCTTCTACCCATATGATTTGCTGGCTTTGGAACCTTTTTGTTTTAAAGATATTAATTTGATTTCCTCACATAAGTTGGCCACATACATTACAATCTAATTGCACAAACTCATTTAGGGCTGGTTCACACAAGGCCGGTTGGGTAGGGTTGACCAATGCATTCCCAACAGACAAGGGAAAAAGTCCTGCTTTGTATAGGGATCTTCATACCAACATGCTGCAAGTTTATCACAGCGCTATACAGTGCACTGTAACATATCACAGTGCACTGCAGCAGTACATATAAATTGAGAAAAGAAAAAACTAGGCCTGCAATGCATTCCAACACTCTGCAAAGCAGTGCACAGTGTTATGTGCTATGCACTGCTGGGCGGTATGGTGTGAATCAGCCCTTACATCAACCAATATCTTTATAGCACAAGGGCTTAAATACATACAAATTGGATTGTATTTGTAGGCCATATTATAGCATAGTTTTAACTAAGTACAGAGGTAGATAGACCATCACAAGACAGTTTTATCAAAGTACAGAGATTGCACAATCAGACTGTAAAGTGTATGGCCAGGTTTACACTGCACACTTGTTACTCTACCTTTGAATCCACAAATGCCACATATCCCAGAATCCTTTGCAGGCTTGAACAAGACACACTATATAATCGGCTCCTGCTCTGCTTTCTTCACCCCATTTGCTGCTTTTTTCATTGCCAACACTCTAATGTAAGTCTTTCCTTCTCTCACGCCTCTAATCGCTTCATGTGTCCACCTGTCATTCAGCTCAATGCCTTTAAACACTACAGCATATTGCAGCTTTCTATGACAACGAAGCTGATAGATTGCTTGTAAAATGTTCCATGCACAGAATACTCTGAATGATTTGTCTTCATCTGTAACTGTCATATTGTCTCATATCTGTCTTTGGCTGTCTCTTCATATCAGTGCCTCTTGCGCAAGCAACATCTATCTCTCTTACTGCTCCTCTCCTATGTCTTCTAACCTTTCTTTTGTCCTCCTCACTTTACCATATTCCTTATGTTTTACTGAGCTGTGCTGGTGCAGCTGCTTTCTGTTTTCTAGAAGTACTTGTCGCCTGGCTATTCTGGATATGACAGCTTTATAGAATGAACCAAGATTGATCATACCAATATGGTGAAGAACCAGTGCTATTACTGCTGTGCAACCAATTCACAATACCAAACCTAATTTAAATGAATGGGACACCCATAGCAGAGAGTTTGTTTTTGTAATTTCCTTGGCGCAGGTTAGAAAATGAAAGCAAACATGAAAGCTATGAGCAACGCTGCCCAATAAGAATTTGCTCAATCTAAGTGCAAATGCTCTTATGACCTTGCACTGTGTAGGTCTCTCTCATACTCCAATAGGTATGGGTGAGGCTGCACTGGACAAACATCTTAAAAATAATAAAGCATAGATGTGGAGTCAGTATTTAAAAAAGAAAAAATTATTTCTTAAAATGGCTAGTTTATCGCCACTTCAAATAGTTCCATTCTCTGCGTTCTTCAATAGACAGCTAATAGAACCTCACAATTATCACCATACAGCTAGTGAGGGACAGTGTGATAATATTTGTGAATAGACCCTACTACATTGTATACCAGTTCAGGCTGAGACTAATGCCTTGTACACACGATCGGAATTTCCAATGGAAAAAGTTTGACAGACTTTTTCCATCGGATATTCCGATCGTGTGTAGCCCCATCAGAGTTTTTTCATCGTAAATTCCGATGAATTCCATCGGAGTTTAGATATAGAACATGTTCTATTTTTCTCAGATGAAATTCCGTCGGAATTCCGATGAGATTTGGCTGGGCAAAAGTGTGTATGCGGCATTAGGAGCTCATTTAAAACCCATCAGTATAGTCCACCCCTGCTGCTACTACTACAAAAAAAAAACTATATTAAAAATCAGTGATATGGCTGCACTGCCTCTGTAAAAAAAAAACAAAAAAAACACAAAAAAACTAAGAAAAATACATGTTTGCATGTGAATCAGAGGTATGGCCAGACTGCTGCTGTAAAAAAGAATACACATTATATTAAGAAGCAGTGGTACGATCGAGCTGCTGGGGTACAAATATCACCAAAAAGTTAATTTATTTCAGTGATTGAATTAAAAAAGTGGAACTTATATATTATATACATTCATTACACACAGAGTGATATATTTCAAGCATGCCTGTCTGCTGGTGTTGGTTCACTGTGTTTTATCAAGTCCAAAGTCAGCACAGCCCTCTACCAGGAAAATCTAGAGCACTTCATGTTTCCCTCTGCTGACCAGCTTTATAGAGATGCGGATTTCATTTTCCAGCAGGACTTGGCACCTGCCCACACTGCCAAAAGTACCAATACCTGGTTTAATGATCATGGTATCACTATGCTTGTTTGGCCATCAAATTCGCCTGACCTAATCCCCATAGAGAATCTGCGGGTATTATCAAGTGGAAGATAAGAGACATCAGACCCAACAATGCAGACGAGCTGAAGGCCAATATCAAAGCAACCTGGACTTTCATAACACCTCAGCAGTGCCACAGGCTGATCATGCCACACTGCCAACATTTCTGTATTAAAAATCCTTTTTTTATTGGTTTTATGTAATATTAAAATTTTCGGAGATAGTGAATTTTGAGTTTTTAAAAGCTGTAAGCCCTACTTATCAAAATTAAAAGAAAGAAATGTTTGAAATATATCACTCTATATATCATTCTGTGTGTAATAAATATATATATGAGTTTCACTTTTTGAATTGAATCTAAGAAATAAATTAACTTTTTCATGATATATGATAATTTTACAAGATGCATCTACATCTATATATATATATATATATATATATATATATATACATGTGTGTGTGTGTGTCTGTGTATATATATATATATTTATGTGTGTGCATATATATATATTATATAAATAAATATAAAACCAGTGGTATAAAAAACTATAAATGTGTGGTTTTCTTTTGGAGAAGCAGTGGTATGGCTGGACTGCTGCTGTAAAAAAATAAAACATTATATTAATAAGCAGAAAAAAAATGATAAAGAACAAATGGAAAAACAGCAATTAAACTAAGACCCGGTTCACACTGGGGCGACTCGTCAGGCGACGCAGCCGCCTGACAAGTCGCGTCCCATTCTAGTGAATAGAACCGTTCTAATAGGAGCGACGCAAGTCGCTCCGACTTAGAAAAAGGTTCTTGTACTACTTCGGGGGCGACTCGGGGCGACCTGCATTGACTTCTATACAGAAGTCATTTTGCAAGTCGCCTTAGATGTCGTCTTCATGGTGCCTGGCCGAGTCGCCCCCGAAGTCGTGCCGCCCCAGTGTGAACCGGCTCTAAAACTTGCTATTTAAACCCAAAAAAAAAAAAAATAGCAGTGTGCTTTACAAATGTGCTCTTCTGCTGACTTTGGGACTAAGTTCAACAGAACTGGAAAAAGTCAGGAGTAGAGCCTGGACATGAGACTTGTCAAAAGCCAACTACACAAGGTGAGCAATTGGGTGAAATATTGAATCAAACTGGCATGCAAAACACTCTAGACAACTAGAGTGTATATGTTTAATTATATTTTTACAAGCACTGGTTCATCCTACAAAAATGTCATCTCCAAGTGAATAGTAGGAAACAAATTTACATTAGCAGGAGCTTTATATACTATCTGTAATTTGTGTTTTTATGTTTATTTTCTTTATAATTTCTATTATGTAAATATCAGCACAGATAAACTAAAGATCACTGCAGATAATATTGATCAGATGACAGGACACAACTTCATGGAAACCAGAAGCTATTCCATAGCTCATTAATATGTTAATATTTAGTGTAGTTACATACAACCGTGAAAAAACTGTCTGAATTCTGAAAATTTTAAGTCCGCTAAAATGACTTCTAAACTTCATCTAACTCCTAGTTATAAATAAAGACAGCCTTGTATAACAAAAACACATGGGGCTTGATTTATCAATACTGGCTCTCAGCAAAGCAGAGCAAAACATAGTTAAGGAGACATTATTGAAAGGACTGATAACGGCCTTTTTCTGCCTCTTAGAAATAGAACTAGAACACCAGTAGAAAAACAGGTTTAAACAATCAATTTCATTTATAAATAACAATAAAACAAGCAAATGCTTTTTCTACCTGCGGGTCAGACTTACACACGATTAGGCATTTTGGCCTATTCCTGTATACAGATCTGTTCATATTTTAGTTTTTTTGTATGCTTCGATTAAGTAATCTACTTCAGATCATGCCACAGCAGGAAGAATATTAATAGTATTATTCCATCTGAACACAGTGTTCCTGATTGGAGACTGATGGGGGTCCCACATCTCTAAAAAAATCTTTATTCAATTCTCTGCAGTGCGACAAGCATCAGAAAACAACATCCAAAAGCCTAATGTCCCAAAGAAAAGGCTAAATCATGGAAAACCAAAAAACAATTTGTTCAAAATATATCAATACTGAAACATCAAAAAAAGCTTTATGCAGTATGTATATCAAAATGTAAGCTTTATAATATTTTGTATTATTATAAATTATAATTTATTTTTGTTTTGTTCTAATATAAAAACTGGGTAAAGCTTTGATTTTTCAGTAATGATATATTTAAAAAATAAATAAAAAATTCCACCCATGATCAGTTCCTTTCTTTGGGGTCTTTGTATGTTGTATATTTGAAAGTCGATCCATTATTAGACTTTGACAAAGTATAATTTTTTTATGTATACACCTTAGCCCCAAAAATCTGCTCTAGCCTTTAAATGACAACTTTTAGTGAAGTTACCTTCCCAGACACCTTCCTTATGCCGCGTACACACGATCGGTCAAACCGATGAGAACGGTCTGATGGACCGTTTTCATCGGACCAAACCAATCGTGTGTGGGCGCCATCGGTTATTTATCCATAGGTTAAAAAAAAGCAATCTTGTTTTAAATTTAACTGATGGATACCTAACCAATAGAAAAAAAACGATCGTTAGTAGGCACGACCATCGGTTAAAAATCCATGCATGCTCAGAATCAAGTCGACGCATGCTTGGAAGCATTGAACTTAGTTTTTTTCAGCACGTCGTTGTGTTTTACGTCACCGCGTTCTGACACGATCGTTTTTTTAACCGATGGTGTGTAGGCACGACTGACCATCAGTCAGCTTCATCGGTTAACTGTACACACGACCGAGGAACTCATCGTAAATGAAACATCATTTTCCTCGACGAGTTCCTTGTCAGGCTTGTGGAGAAACTTGACAAGACTATTTTGCGTACACACTGTCAAGACAAAATCTCCTCGTTCTCAAACGCGGTGACGTACAACACATACAACGGCAGGGGAAGTTCGATTCCACTGGCACAACCCTTGGGGCTGCTTTTGCTAATCTCATGTTACTGCGTGTTAAGTAAAGGTTTGGTAAGAGATGATTTGTTACAACGTGACAAATGTGCTATCTCCATTACAAACGCTACTTTTACCGAAGGTGCGCTCCCACCTCATACTTTATTCTGAGCATGCGCGGGTTTCTTAGCATACACATGAACGTGTTTCTCGTCGAAAACCAGCCCGATGAGGAACACGACGAGGAAATTGAGACTCCCGTTGAGGAAAAAGAGAACTTTTTTTCTCGTCGAGTTCCTCGACAGTTTTCTCGATGAAAAACATAAACACGACCGTTTTCCTCTGCAAAAAAGCTCTGCCACCAAGTTTCTTGATGGATTCTGTCAAGGAAAACAGTCGTGTGTACGAGGCCTGATAAATTGATGGACGTGTGAACACATGCGAATTAAGAGGACCCAGGGGAAAACTTAAAGGACAACTTTACTAAACCTAAAATTATCCTGAAATGTCCTCTGAAATTCTGGTATGAAGAGAAGGTATTCAAAATGATTATTTTCATATAAAGCAGAACATGGAAAGCCCACCCCTGAACTGATTAAGTAATGCCAATTACCTTTTTTCAAGATGTCATTACCCTAAAGGGTTCATACACTAGTTTTCCTGAATGACCTTTTTTTTTTTTTTAAAGGTACATTTTCCTGAATGACCTTGATTGTTTAAACCATCTATTTAATAAAGATATAGTAATGAAAAATGTTGGGATTGTTGCTTGTTGAGTAAGACATTTTTTTTTCATTACCCTAATTTAGATCTTAGAAGCCATCCAAGCAGCAATCCAAACTTTTTCTTACATCTGTATACAGTAATACGACATGAATTGATTAAAAAGTAATTATTTGCAACAGTAATAATTTAAAAATAAAATTAATTACAAAATCGAAATATATTAAAAAGCTACAAAATGTTATATAATGGTAGTTTAGTAAAACTGAACCCTAGGCAACCAGCTAAACATAGTTAAAACTACATATCTGTGAACTCTTACCTCCCAAATGATTAGTCATTTTGTTCAGCCATTCTTAGGATATAGACACCCATGTCATGTCAGTGACAATAGTTTTCCCCATTGTAGTTCAGTAATACCCTTTGCTAACTGAACAATGACCATCATGGTGGAATTATCACTCTTCTCACTCCATTTACTTTAGTGTTAAACTGACTGGGCACTGCAACACAACCTCCATCTCATCCAAGTTAAGTTCCACTGTGCTGGAATTTAAAATCAGCTAATATAAAAAAAAAACGGATTAATTTTATATATATATATATACACACACACGCGCACAGTATCTCACAAAAGTGAGTACACCCCTCATATTTTTGTAAATATTTTATTATATCTTTTCATGTGACAACACTGAAGAAATTACACTTTGCTACAATGTAAAGTAGTGAGTGTACAGCTTGTATAACAGGGTAAATTTGCTGTCCCCTCAAAATAACTCAACACACAGCCATTAATGTCTTAACTGCTGGCAACAAAAGTGAGTACACCCCCAAGTGAAAATGTCCCAATTGGTGCCAAGGTGTTAATATTTTGTGTGGTCACCATTATTTTCCAGCACTGCCTTAACATTTTTGGGAATAGAGTTCATCAGAGCTTCATAGGTTGTTGTTCTCTTCCACTCCTCCATGACGACATCACGGAGCTGGTAGATGTTGGAGACCTTGCGCTCCTCCACCTTCTATTTGAGGATGCCCCACAGATGCTCAATAGGGTTTAGGTCTAGAGACATGCTTGGCCAATCCATCACCTTTACCCTCAGCTTCTTTAGCAAGGCAGTGGTCATCTTGAAGGTATGTTTGGAGTCGTTATGTTGGAATATTGCCCTGTGGCCCAATCTCTGAAGGGAGAGGATCATGCTCTGCTTCAGTATGTCACAGTACATGTTGACATTCATGGTTCCCTCAATGAACTGAAGCTTCCCAGTGCCGGCAGCACTCATGCACTCATACACTCCCACCACCATGCTTGACTGTAGGCAAGACACACTTGTCTTTGAACGCCTCACCTAGTTGCCGCCACACACGCTTGATACCATCTGAACAAAATAAGTTTATGTTGGTCTCATCAGACCACAGGACATGGTTCCAGTAATCCATGTCCTTAGTCTGCTTGTCTTTACAAAACTGTGGGCTTTCTTGTGCATCCTCTTTAGAAGAGGCTTCCTTCTGGGATGACAGCCATGCAGCCCAAGTTGATGCAGTGAACAGCATATGGTCTGAGCACTGATAGGCTTACCCCCCAACCCTTCAAGCAATGCTGGCAGTACTTATACGTCCATTTCTCAAAGACAACCTCTGGATATGATGCTGAGCACGTGCACTAAACTTTTTTGTTTTTTTGGAACCTGTCCTATAAAACAGCCGTATAGTCTTGGCCACCATGCTGCAGCTCAGTTTCAGGGTATTGGCAATCTTATAGGCTAGGCCATCTTTTTGTAGAGAAACAGATCCTCAGAGAGTTCTTCGCCATGAGGTGCCATGTTGAACATCCAGTGAACAGAATGAGAGAGTGAGCACGATAACACCAAATTTAACACACCTGCTCCCCATTCACACCTAAGACCTTGTAACACTAATACGTCACATGACACCAGGGAGGGAAAATCGCTACTTGGGCCCTATTTGGACATTTTCACTTAGGGGTGTACTCACTTTTGTTGCCAGCGGTTTAGACTTTAATGGCTGTGTGTTGAGTTATTTTGAGGGGACAACAAATGTACACTGTTGTTATACAAGCTGTACACTCACTACAGTACATTGTAGCAAAGTGTCATTTCTTCAGTGTTGTCACATGAAAAGGTATAATCAAATATGTGAGGGGTGTACTCATCTTTTTGAGATACTGTGTGTGTATATATATATATCATCATTTAACAAAAAACTAAATTAAATAGCAGCCTCTCTGGTAACAAAAATAAATACAATTAAATAGCAGTACCTGCTCAGTTCTAAAAAAAAAAGTAAATCATTTCCTAATTACAGTCACCATTTTCAATGCTGTAAATAAAGTAGGACAATTCAGCTGTTATATAAAGACTTATGAAATAAAAATGTTAATGGAATATTCCCAAAGCAATAATGTTAGTAAAATACTCTTCTGTGAGCGTTAATGGTTATTTATTTTGAAAGTGAATAACTTATTTAAAATTGATTATATAGAATTAAACCTATACTTGTCAGGCTAGTCTTAAAAGATGTAGCTCCCTCCCTATACATTATTATGTTCTAATGTACAGTAAAACCTTGGTTTGTGAGCATAATTCGTTCCAGAAACATGCTTGTAATCCAAAGCACTTGTAAATCAAAGCATTTTTTTACAGGGCATAAAAGAGAAGAGAGGCGCCTCTAAGTGTGGCAATAAGTTGCTAAATGTTGTACCTTCATTAAATGTAACCATATTGCTACACTTAGAGGCTCCTCTCTTCTTTTTTTATACTCAGTTGTGACATGACGTTAATCTTATATCAAGACATCGCTTGTATATCAAGGCAAAATGTATTAAAACATTTTGCTTGTCTTGCAAAACGCTCTCAAACCAAGTTACTCTCAAACCAAGGTTTTACTGTACATTCACATCTAAAATATGACCACTATTTACTATTGTGCTGCCTTTCAACTTACTATATTTTATAGAGCAGAATATTATGTTCCCTTACCTTTTTTGCTTACACCAATCCAGTATTTAAATTATTTTAATTTATTTTAATTTGCTTGCTCCTCGTCACTCTTGCTCGCACCACTTCCTCTGCATCTCACCCACCCCTCACACAATTTCTTCTTCATCCCTTCTGTAAAGTGCACCTGTCATTACATGGAGGCAGCCATGGTCCTGAAAAAGAAACCTGTTCAATTTTTCAGAATCTGGTGACATCATTAGGAATGCAATCAAGGAACCCAGCGAAAAGCAAGGATGTCACATTGAAAAGAATGGCTGCTTTCATTTAAGTGATGGGCATACTTTAATTCTCCCCAACTCTCTTCCATTCTGTCTTTCTTCCTTTCTCTCTCTCTCTCTCTCTCTCTCTCTCTCTCTCTCTCTGCCTGTCTCTTACCCTTCCCCTCCTCTCTCCCTTCCCTGTTTTTCTCTCTATCTCTAGGCCGCCCAATCAGTAACTTCTTTGACGTACTTAAACAACTTTTTTCAGACGAGAAGAATGGTCACGCTTCTCCCGCCCCTGGGCCCCACAGCAAGCAGCGTTCGACTGATAATAAGGAACAGGGGCCCCTGGGAGCCAGCGGGAAGGAAAAAAGCAGGAAAACCAGCCCCGTCATCACTCAGGAGACCCCTGTCACTGCTTCTCCTAGCAAACAGGGCACATAACAGAGGAATATTCCTGCTGTGACCTCAAGATGTCACTAAAGCCCAATGATACCACAGGGAGTATGCCCTGCAATATACTCAGTGAACACAAGATGGCAGTGTCACAGAGTGATACGATAGGATTTTGGCCTGTAAAATACACTCTTGTGACATTTTTTTTTTTTTGTGCTGGTTGAACATACCCAACATAACCCATTAAGGACTTTCAGAAAAACAAAAAAAACATGGAGAACTTTTACTGTCACAGTTCAGTGGTTTACAGGTGGTAGTAGTATTATAGTGACAGGAAGGTGCGATTTTCCTATGTATGTCTTCAGAAAACATGTACGCTAGAAATCTGTAGCTTTTCCAACAATTGAGGAGCTACAGATCTCAGCATGATTATTTGTTATGGAACATATTTCAGCAATGACATTGATCACTGGGACTGTATTTCCATCGCCATTTCAAAATCAACAGATAATTGATGAACATACAATGAGGTGCAATTGTCTTGATAATTATTTATCTCACAGCCTTGGGATGAGACCATCACCTTGTCAATTGCAAATCATTTTTTGTACCATCATCTCCATTTTGGAGCCAAATGCACAAATAAGCTCTGAGATTTGGGTTCTCGTTCACCCTCCATGTCATGCCAGATTGTAGATATTACCACACTATGAATTATGGATTTATCTTACATATACATATATATATATATTTATTCTGCCATGTAAATACATATATACGTGTGTATATATTCTTGCACACCCTTGTACCTGCAGTATTAGTACTAAAGATAGAAGTGCATCATTTGATAGCCGGAATACTGAATGTTTATGTATATAAAGCTATAAATATGTATATAGAGAGCTCGGAGCACAATCGTTATTGGATGCTGCCTGCTTGGTTCCAGCTTCCTAAACTAATGGTTCTCCTTTCCTGTTCTATATGTTTGTTTGCCATTTCACCTCTCTAATACATCTTCTTATGACCTCACTTCTGTTTTTCTTCCCTTTTTTTCTTTTATCACATGGTTTTTTATATTGCCTCTTTTTATTTGCACTCTTTCTCTCTCTTTCTCGCATGTGTCTTCTCCCTCACTTTGCCCCCCCAGGAATTATCCCAAAAAGCTAACCAGCCGCCCTTCTTCTTTCCTTGTCTGCCTGGCCAGAAGATGACCCTGACTCCACCCTGCGCCTGCCACCCAGTATGGAGCCTGCAGCAGGGACATCTCTCTCTCCGAGATGGGAAATAAAGCACACAGGAGTTGGGTTACCATCAAATAATAGTACAGCTGACAATGATGTTGGGAGTTTACATTGGTCCTTGCGGGACATTGCAAGACATAACAGTTGTTATTAGCTTAATGATAACCCTACTCCTGAAATCCTGCTTAGCTGCACCACCCAAGAATCGTAGACCCGTACTTGAATGCCTAGGGTTGTGTGTAGCTTCCTGGGCAGGAAAGAGTTCCATAGAAATATATTAAGGGTTTTTAATGCTGAATGTATTTAAGGGGTTAAATATGTTTACACACAAACACACGCATACAGCACACACACTACAGACTGCTACATGAAGAGAGGGTTGAAAAGAGGAGCTGCGTTCTGTACTGAACCCCTATTTAGGGCAGTGCCCTATTATTCGGCTCTTGGGGGGTTGGAATGATTTCTGAGGGATGTACACAGGGTGGGTAGGAGGGGGTTGGCATGTCCTGTTGCATAATGTGAAATATCGGGGCTATTTTTATAAGGTTTGTAAGTTCGGGGGTTGGGTGTTAATCCTTTGTGTTTAAATTATTAACTGCTAACTGCAAGATTGGCCTGTGGATCAGTGTTGTGCACGGTGGGTAGAGACACAAGAGTGCCCAGCAGCACAAGTGCATTGCGCCAGTGTTTACATATGTTCTTGCCTGTATATATAGAAGCACACAGCGCTCTGCAGAGTGCCTAAATGTCAGAGCTAAAAAATAATGCCCCCAAATGTGGATAAAGAAAGCAAAAAATAAGGCAAAAAAAAAGATGGAGGCTGGATAGTTTCGAGTTCTCACAATACTTTTATAATACAATCAGCCATATTGCAAGAAAAAGATGGAGACTAGATGGTTCAGAGTTCTCACAATATCATTGATAAAAGCAGCCATATTGAAAGAAAAAGACGGAGACTAGATGGTTTGGATTTCTCACAATACCGTTGATAAAAGCAGCCATTTTGCGAGGTAAATCACCTTTCAAGGTTAAAGTTTGACTTCTATGATGTGTCTTCGGTTGTTTTACCATACCATTCTTTACAGTCACTAATGTGCATTACCACACAGTTCTACAGTGTGATCGAACATTCTGTTCCTGATTTTCTTCGCCCCCGAATAAAGAAGAAATGAGATAAGAATATAAAGTAATGGGAAAAAGCTGTGCTTCTCCTATAACCGTGCCACCTTTTGGCCTGGTCTGATTTAGCCTTCCATAAATCCATGCCATTTCCAAGATTTTGGTGCGCAACTTCCCCTTCCCAGTTCATCCTCCTAATGTGTTCACAGTTAAGATTAAGAATATACCACAAACGCAGGCACAAAATATCTGCAATTAGGAGATCACATTTATTGTGATTTTACAAGCTAGATTATTATTAGTGTTGGCAAAATTTAAATGTAATGACTGCCTCCAAGCATTGAACACATTACAAAGATCATTGACAAGACGAAGATCGTTTTAAAATACTGATCATTTTATGACAAACGTCCTTGATGTACATTTTACAAATCAAATTTGTTGATGGCTACAAATAGAAATTGCATTAAAGTAAATGATTACATTCCATATTAAATTTTAACCGTAAATGTAGACATGAATTGACTTATACATCATGGATTTTGTGCATGTTCATGTTCCTTTTAAGTTATTCCAGAAAGTATACACAACCAGCATTTCTGGAGGTCTAGTTCACTCATTCATACATTTTAGGCCCTGTAAACACGATCGGACAAAACCGATGAAAACGGACTGAATTTCAGTTTCATCGGTCCAAACCGACCGTGTGTGGACCCCATCGGTCAGTTATCCTTCAGTCCAAAAATTTAGAACTTGCTTTAAAATTCAACCGATGGACACCTAACCGATAGGTCAAAACCGATGGTTAGTACGCAAAAGCATCGGTTCAAAACCCGCGCATGCTCAGAATCAAGTCGACGCATGCTTGGAAGCATTGAACTTCATTTTTCTCTGCACGTCGTTGTGTTTTACGTCACCGCATTGGACTCGATCGGTTTTTGAACTGATAGTGTGTAGGCACATCAGACCATCAGTCTGCTACATCGGATGGACCGACCGTGTGTACGCGGCCTTAAAGTTTTTTTGAGGCTGGTCTTGTTTAACAATACTCACTTTTCCTACTCTAGCCTACACGTGGGATGGCAATAGCAGAACCACTGAAGCCCTGTACACACGATCGTACCTTTGTCTGACCAAACTCACATCTGAATTCCGACGGAACTCCATCGGAGTAAAAGAGAACATGTTCTCTATCTAAACTCTGAATTCCTCGGAAAAAAAGTTCGATGGGGCATACACACGGTCGGAATTTCCGATGGAAAAAGTAAGTCGGACCTTTTCCATCGAAAATTCTGATCGTGTGTACAGGGCTTTACTGTTTAGTGACTGATAACCTTTTAGTTCAGAGCTGAAGCAGCATTTCCCACATTTCAGTTTTAGCTGTACATACCTCCCAGGATGTTCAAAACCTGAGTATTTGGATTTGCAGCCTAATCAGAATGCACTAGAATTAAAATCTTTCATAGTAGGTGAGGTTGAAAAAAGACACATCAATGCCAACCTATGTACCCTTTCTTTTGAGTAAACCACCCTTTCTTATTTTTGATAGAACCCTTAAATTGATATAAAAGTTCTGATTGCCTTACCATAGTATAACAATTATCTAAACATGGTATGTGGTCAAATGTATGCGTAACCCTTCAAAATGATTGCGTGCACATGTTTTAACCACAGCCATTGTTAAATCACATAACCATGCAAGGTTATAGTTAATGCTACAGCATTCAAAGTCATTTTAGATGATTCCTTGCTTCCAGCCTTGTGGCAACAGTTTGGCAAAGTCCCTTCTTTGTTTCAGTATGACTGTGCCCCTGTGCACATCATCAGATCCATAGAGACATGGCTTGAAGAGTTTGGGTTGACCTACACAAAGTTTAAATCTCATCACCTTTGGGTTGAATTGGAACACTGACTGGGAGCCTGGTCTTCTCATCCAATATCAGTACCAGGCGTCAAAAATACTCTTTAGCTGATTGACGACAAATTCCTATAGACAGACTCCAAAACAGGTGTCATTGGCAGGTGTCCACAAGCATTTGGCCATATAGTGTAAAGAATAAATGACTCTCTACCTTGATTCCCAAGTTGATAGGCCTGGATATGGATAGTGGAAGAATAGTCTGAAGCTGGAACACTGTTGCCAAAACAACTACCGATACTCCATCTACAAATGAGGGTAGAAGTCAATAACCTATCTTCCCATAACCTTCAGGGCTCTGCAAAGTGCATGTATGTACTAAAAATTCTGCAATGCTTGAAGAGGTACTGTATACAAAAGCATGCCATAGTCTGCGAGTTGTATGCGTACCACACTGCACTCACTGTCCTCTTGGCGTCTGTACGTGGCACAACGTTCCACAGGCCTTTCGCACAGTGCGTGGTGTGAAAGTCTCTGTTATTTATAAATACAATATAAATATATATATTTAAGCTATTAGCTGTACAAGGATCAAGTTTGAGATGAATGATTTCGTTGGTATGTAAATAAACAGTTTTACTGAGCATATGTCCTGTGAATGGGAGACAGCACAATACATATTTATGGTTCAGCAGGAGAAAACACATCTTACCGCCATCTAAATGCAACTTAAGGTTCTTCATGAAAAACAAGGCCTCAGTCTCTTTATCCTCCTAACTCCTTCCCTGTTCTCTCTTGTCCCCATGGTTTTAAATTCCATCCCATTTGTTGTATATACGTCTGAAGCAAATGACGATCAGAGGGTATTATGTACTGGTGCTGAATTTCTGGGGCAGGAGAGATGTAAGGGCAGGGCTTGTGACTTCCGGTAACCCTTTCAATGTTACCGGTTCCCTGAAAGGGTTCATGTCAATGTTCTGTTGAACTCCTGTCTTTTTACACTTGCACATTTTACAGTATTACGCCCCACTCAACTGCCGAAAAACCAGGCGTACCCAGCTCTGTGGCAGGAGTGACGGTGGTAGGCATATGGACAGCAATATTCTCCTTGTGTGTTTTGTAAAGCCAGCGGGCGCACACAGCGGCATGTTACCCACCCGCATTGGCGTTCAAAAAAAACAAAACAAAACAAAAAATGAACGTCAGAAAACAACCAATAAAATTGTTCAGTATGTACACAAACTGTTCTGGTGTCATTATTACACAATGTATTCTTATAAATGTTTTGCATCTCAAAGAACAAAGGCTGGATAATGGGAAATTTTACGGAGGAGGCATGCAGGACACATTGCTGATCTCTTACTTTTGAAAAGAAGAATTCCCTAACTGATAATCAGATTTTTTTATAGCCAGCAGATCAATGTTGTGCTTCAGTCTGTCTTATTCACACGCTTGTCCTGGGTGTCTGAAAGTTAGCATTGAAAGTTCCATTCATCTCCAGCTCGTAAAAGTTGAACACAGATGCTAATGTGCTGATTGCCACTTCAAACAAGCTGCTAGCAGGCTTCAGCACTACATGACGCTTGTTGAAAGCCTGCTGAGGCTGGCATTTACAAGCTGGAGCTGAAGGATGTTGTCACTGCTTTAATACCGGGCACTTTTACCCCCTTCCTGCCCAGGCCAATTTTTAGCGCTGTCGCACTTTAAATGACAGTTGCACAGTTATGCAACACTGTACCCATATTATTTTTTCCACATTAATAGAGCTTTCTTTTGGCAGTATTTAAGTACCACTGTTTTTTTTTTATTTGTTATAAGTAAACAAAAAAAAAGACTGAAAATGTTGGAATAAAATGAATTTTCTTTATTTCTGTTATAATATTTTACAAATAAATAATCTTTCTTCATAAATTGAGGCCAAACCTTATTCTGGTAAAAATAACCCAAATCAGTGTATATTACTAATGCCATGTACACACGGTTGGAATTTCCGTCAAGAAAAGTTAAATGTGAGCTTTTGGTCGGAAATTCGACCATGTGTAGGCTCCATCTGACTTTTCCTGTCGAAGTTTTCGACAGGAAAAAATTTGAGCTGGTTCTCAATTTTTCCCACAAGAAAAGTTCTTGTTGGAAATTCCGATTGTCTGTCTAAAATTCCGACGCGTAAAATAAATAAATAATCCTCGGAATCAATTTGACGCATGTTTGGAATCATTAAACTTAATTTTTCTCGGCCCATTGTATTGTTGTACGTCACCGCGTTCTTGACGGTTGGAATTTTGTGTAACCGTGTGTATGCAACACAAGTTTAAGCCAACATTCTGTCGGAAAAAAAATCCACAGTTTACTTGTTGAAATTTCCGATCGTGTGTACACGACATTAGTCTGTAGGAAAGTTATAGAGTCCACAAACTGGTATATATCTGAAAATCGATCAACCCTGATGTAATTTCTTAAAACCTGAAAACACCAGGACAGTACAAACATCCCCCAAATCACCACAAATAGAAAGTCCAAAGTATTTAGTATGAGGCATGGCAAGTTTTTTGTCACAATTTTGTGGAAAATAAAGTAATAAAAAAATATATATATATACTGTATATAAGATATATATATATTTCATATTGTCGCCACCATCATGTAACGGGTGTGGCGGTGATCAGGGACACTGATTGGTGAGAGTATGTAAAAGGAAAAAAAAAAAAAAGTTTTACATTTTGTTTTATTTTTTATTATTTTTATTTGTTTACATAGTGCCCAGAGCAAAAGTTGTTACCATAGTAGGTAGTCGCTAAGCTCATTATAGATGAGTACACACTGAGCACTTCTTTTTAAATGTGGTTTTGGACGACATTCATTACAAAGGAAAGGGAACCCTGGCTGGAAGGTAGGTTGATCACACAGGTTATATATATATATACACACACGGTTTCACTTTTCAAGGGAATTATCCCCAAGGCTTAGTGAATGTTTTACTATTTGTTTTCTTCCTTGCACATGGTTGGGTATTCTTTGCAAAGCGAAATGTCACCACATTCACTATGCTCTGTGAAAAATGTCCTTGCAAAGTGGAACAGTCTATTGGCATTTAGTAAATCAATCACATGGTGTCTGTATTTATAAAGAAAATAATAATTTTTCCTCCTAATGCTATTCAGCAAACACGACAACTGCCACTCAGTTTACTTTAATCCACCACAGCCAGGTGATTGGAGGTCCTCACATATGGTATGGTTGCGTCCGCTTACTGTACTCTGTACCCTCCTCTTTTGTACCTCCAATCACATTCAAACGGCCAAAGCAACCAGTGGCTTTCAGGAATGTCGGAACACTGACTGTGCAAGTAGCAGTTTGAGGTTTGAGAATTTCCTACATTATACTCAGGTAAGCAAAATGGGTCACAAATCACCCAATTACCGATATGAGGGAATCATTGAGCACTACAGTAATGTCTGGATGAAAAAGTCAACCAAGAGAAATTAGAAGCACTGCACCGTCTACCAGCGAGAGACCAGGAATTTGGAGCACCCAAGCTGGACCTCACTCTACATCATTCCATTGTGGCGCAAGGTATCCCACGGCTGCTTTTCAGTTTGAACATTTTATTCAAATAGATACTTTTAGCCCGTTTAAACAACTATTCCTATGGTCAGTTTATTGATTGCTAGCATGACTTTTACTATGTATACCCCAGGAGAACATCCTGAATGTACATTATCAAGATGTGGTAAACTTGGGAAGACAGTTGAGTTATGTACGAGTTGATTAATATTTCATGTATTTTGAAAAACTGTTTGCACCTTACAGGTTATATAGATCATTTACTAAATGTTTTATTTTGTAGCTGAAGGTTTAAAGCAGTATTTTAAATTAAGGTTAAAACTTACCAGCTTTCTCCATTAAGATTTATGAATGTACACGATGTTTGATCACAGTTCTCCTTGACAATCTATGCTCACTTTACTCTATGGTATAGGCACCAAAGCTGGCCATAGATGGATCGAAATTTGGCCAGTTCAGAATGGACAGTTGAATTTCGGTCCATGTGTGGCCGCTTCCGCTTAATAGAGATCGATCCAACTATCGACTTCTGTTGAGAGGGCTTGTTGGTACATTGTTCTTGATCTGCAGCTGTGAATCAGTGTATTCTGACAGCGGAGGAGTCCTGCAATCAGAATACAATGAGTGTTATTTACTAAAGACAAATTCACTACAGGTACAAACTACAAGTGGAAAGTACACTTGAAATTGCAGTCGCTGTAGATCCGAAGGGGGACATGCAAGGAAAATAAAAAACAGCATTTTAGCTTGCACATGATTGGATGACAAAATCAGCAGAGCTTCCCCTCATTTCAGATCTACCCCTCAGATCTACAGCGACTGCACTTCCAGTGCAATTTGCACTTGTAGTGCAAAGTGGATTTTCCTTTCATAAATAACCCCCAATGCCTCAGCGGGGAGAATTCCACTATCCACCTTGACTGAGTGGATGGAGGAATCCGTCTGTTTTTTTCCCCCCCATTTAGTTCTCTGGCTGAATGAAAAACAATTATAATCCATCTATGGCCAGCCTAAGATGAGCGACTGAACCTCATTATTAGATTTTTCCTGAGCTTTTATGGTTGTTAGACCCCCAAAAAGGTTTTGGAAATGGGAACTACACAGTTTTTCATAAGATTACGAGATTTCATTACCCACATTAGAAAAGCAGGGTATTCTAACAGTGATTCAGCCTTTTTAGAGATCATTTGCTTCAAGAGACTAGTCTGTTAAAATGGTTCTAAAGGCAAAAGGTCTTTTATCTTAACACATTCTCTGCACTGGGGTAAACAAAACATCTGCATGCAGCTCTCCCCTATACTTACATGAGCCTGATCTCGACCCAGCGATGTGCACAAAAGCAGCGGCTCCATTGGCTCTCTCCCTCCTCATTGGCTCCTGCCAATCACAGCCAATGAGGGGAGATTAGGGGCTTGGAAGCAACCACGCATGAATGCCAACAGAGCCTGTGGTTTACTACCAGGGCACTCAGCAGGGGACAATGAGCCAGGATCGCCAGCGGGGGATACAAGAATAGGTGGATTTGGGGCTGCTCTGTGCAAAACTATTGCATAAAGCTGGTAAGTATGACATGTTTTTATTTTAATAATAATAAAAAAAATCATACCTTTATTACTCTCTTTAAAAACCTCCTTATTCCACTCTAGACATTTTCCACAATTTTATCATGACTGAAATGATGATAAAAGAAGAGGAATAATAACTGCATTTAAGACCTTACCTATAACAATTATTTTGTTAAACTATATGTAGAGATTTTCTTTTACAATGAACCTGGTTTCACTCTTTGGTACCTCTAATTTTCCAAATGCACACTGGTCTAATTTATTCTCCCACTTTTTTTTTTTAATTGCAAAACAAGCCAAAGGGCATTGAGGTAGTTTCTGCCATCTAATCCTGGATCTCCAAAAATTAGACATCTGAAAACCTTCCATGTTCCTCTAAAACAGCAGTCTCCAAACTGGCCAGTAGGCCAGATGCAGGCCTTTGTTTGCTTTTATCCAGCCCTTGAGGTCCTGTTCCTTCCACTGACACCAATGATGGGGCAAAAATCCTTCCACTGGCACTTACAGTGGGGCATAATTCCGCCCAATGTTATAAACAACTAGCTGAATACCCGGCGTTGCCCGGTCTTCCTATCTTAACCTTTTGGGGAGGAAAATCATAGTAATATAAATATACCCATCTTTTATATAAGGGTGTAAGTAAGGGTTAATTTAACTACTTACCCCCCGGACCATATTGCTGGTCAAAGACCAGAGCACTTTTTGCGATTCGGGACTGCGACGCTTTAACTGACGTGGCTCCCAAACAAAATTGGCGTCCTTTTTTTCCCACAAATAGAGCTTTCTTTTGGTGGTATTTGATCACCTCTGCGGTTTTTATTTTTTGCGCCATAAACAAAAATAGAGCGACAATTTTGAAAAAAAATAATATTTTTTACATTTTGCTGTAATAAATATCCCCCAAAAATATATAAAAATTTTTTTTTTTCCTTAGTTTAGGCCGATACGTATTCTTCTACATATTTTTCGTAAAAAAAATCGCAATAAGCGTTTATTGATTGGTTTGCGCAAAAGTTATAGCGTTTACAAAATAGGGGGTATTTTTATGGCATTTTTATTAATATATTTTTTTTACTAGTAATGGCGGCGATCAGCGATTTTTTTTCGTTACTGCGACATTATGGCGGACACTTCGGACACTTTTGACAAATTTTTGGGACCATTGGCATTTTTATAGCGATCAGTGCTATAAAAATGCATTAGATTACTATAAAAATGCCACTGGCAGTGAAGGGGTTAACACTAGGGGGCGGGGAAGGGGTTAAGTATGCCTGGGTGTGTTCTTACTGTGGGGGGGGGGGGTGGCCTCACTAGGGGAAACACTGATCTTCTGTTCATACATTGTATGAACAGAAGATCAGCATTTCCCCTGCTGACAGGACCGAGAGCTGTGTGTTTACACACACAGCTCCCGGTCCCCGCTCTGTAACGAGCGATCGCGCGTGCCCGGCGGCGATCGCGCCCGCCGGGCACACGCACGGGAGTCGGGGGCGAGCGGGGGGCGCGCGCACGCGCCCCCTAGTGGCGGCTATACGATAGGACGTATAGCTACGGGCTTTCGCCCAGGAGAGCCGACCTGCCGCCGTATAATGACGGTGGCTGGTCGGCTAGTGGTTAACTGTCATATATTTTTATTTGGCATATAAGTAATATGTGTACCAGGTATTATTGAAATATCTCCAGGCGTACAGAAGTTATGTGGGAACATACATTTCCCATTGATTTGCATGGGACTTTAAACAAAAACCCTGACCCTCACAAATGGGGGTAGTTAAGGGATAAATTAACTATCATATAGTTTAAGTGGACATATAAGTAACATGTGACCAAGTGTTATCGAAATATGTACCGCCGTTTGGAAGTTATGAAGTAACATGTATTTCCCATAGAGTTGAATGGGACTTTAAAGGAAAACCCCGACCATGGCAAATGGGGGTGGGTAAGGGTTAAACCACCTATCCTATGTTTGTTGCTGACATATAAGTAACATGTGTGCCAAGTTTCATGTTAATATCTTTAGCCGTTTGGACGTGATGCTGGAACATACATACATACATACACACACACACACACACACGTTGAGTTTTATATATATAGATGGTGCGCTATTCCTCCCATAAAACAACAACAAAGTGGCACCATTCCTCCCGCTGACCCCAAGAAAGGGGAACTATTCCTCGTATTGACACCAATGATGGGGCACTATTCCTACCACTGACACCAACAGTGTAGCATAATTCCACCCACTGAAACCAACCATGAGACATATATCCTCAAACTGACACCAATGAGACACTGTTACTCCTACTCACACAAATGATGGGGCATGATCTCTCCCCACTGATACAAGAGATGGGACACTATTCCTCCCCCTGCTGACTACAGGTGCTAAGTAATTTTTCTACTTCCACTGACTACCAAGCCTGAAGGTCATTGTTTACTTCCACCGAGTATATTTTTGTGTGTTAGTTTTCCTCCCCTGTTCACAGGAAGACTCACAATGCTGCGACTAGAGGCCACATTATAGCAGGAAACAAACAGCCGCAGCAGGTTTTGGAGCCAACAAAACAGAGCCTAATTTTCTCTTGTATGATCATGATAAAAAACAAAAATAGGCACAAAAGTATATGCCTGAGCTACAAAATCAGACTGTGCTGGAGAATTGATTACATGGGCACTAAGGCCTGGTTCACACCTATGCAGGCTGCAGTTTGCATTATCCATTTTTCAAGTCTACGGAACCACAAACAGGAAAAAAGTCCCTGGTCCTTGCCATAAAATGCACAGATGTGAACTACATCCATAGGAAACCATGTTAAATGGACTGAAGTGCGTTTCTGCAAAGCTGAAAATGCACTAAAAAATGCATAGGTGTGAACCTGGCCTAAAAAAAAAAAAAATGTGCACATTTTCACATGTTTTGTCTCTAAATAAAAACTGCAGAAAATTACCTGATGAGCCCAATTTCCTGTAGTGTGCAGACAACATCGTCTCTGCTGCTCTGTAATCCTAAAGAGTTGTTAGCACTACCCAAGTTCCTCTCTATTGGACTATACCATTTTTTTCCCAATATTATGGAGATATAGGGGGATTGTTCAGAAGATAAAATATCAACACCCATAACTGAAAGTTAACAGCTCACTAGATTTCTGGCACATCAACAGGTATTTTTCTTTACTTAGAGTATGTAAAGGGATACAGCTTTGGTAAATGTATTGTCGAGATGCATTGATTTTTTTCCACCTGCATTATATAAACATGTATCTGTTATAAAAAACACTACTGGCTAGGAAATTAGCTGACCGTACCCTTACATCTACCCTGCACCAAACTAAGAATAAGTTAGGCTGCTCACTATTAGAGATGGCCTGGTGGTTCGCCCGGCGGTCGTTCCGCGGTGAACTTTGCTCGTTCGTGGTCTGCCGAACAGGCTGACATCTGGCGATATTCACGGCGGTCCATCATTTTACATTGAGAAGAACTTTGACCCATGACACATCCATCAGGTGGTACAGGACAGCCAATTGAGAAATTTCAGCACATGGACATTCCCCCTACCTTATAAATAGACCTGATCTGGTGGCCATTTTAGATTCTGCTTTTTGTCAGTGTAGGGAGAGGTTGCTGTTTGGAGCAGGAACAGGCTGTATTGAAACAAATAGCTATCTAAAAGGTCCACAAAAGTCCTTTAAGGACTGGTATAGGTGTACTACTTTATGTGCAGTATATAGGGGTGTAATACACTTATATACTTTTTGTCATTGTAGGGACAGGTTGCTGTGTGCAGAGCAGGGACAGACTGTAGTGACACAAATCGTTACCCAACAGGTCCACAAAAGTCTTTTCAAGGACTGGTACAGGTGTACTATTGTTTGGTGTGCAGTATATAGGGGTGTAATACACTTATAATATACTTTCGAATATAGAAAGCATATTATAGTGGATTTGTATTGTGCAGCATTGTGACTGGTGGTGTATTTGGGTACTCCAGAATTTTTGCCTCTTTCGCTGCGTTACCTCAGCTACACACATTGACAACATTTCATGAAAAAAATGTTTCATAACTTGTGCGATAAACCAGTGGCCCCCCCAAAATGACAGATTGAAGCAGGGTGTTATCTAAAAATATACTTTCATAATAGTGTATTTGGGTACTGCAGAATTTTTGTTGCTTTCGCTGCATTACCTCTGCTACACACAGTGACAAAATTTCCTGAAAAAAAAGTTTCATAACTGGTGTGATAAACCAGTGCCCCCCAAAACGGCAGATTGAAGCAGGGTGTTATATACCTTCTTCCACATATACTGCGCTTCTCTAGAGACTTGTCACAGGGTCATTTAAAAAATGACAGGCAGAGGAAGAGGCAGGTCCTTCCGCAGGGGTGGTAGGGGTAGGGCAGGAGGACCAGGCCGGAGCCAAAGTGGGAAGTGGCACAATGTTCGTCCGATTACGTCAAAGGATGCACCAGACTTGGTTGAGTGGCTCGCCACCAACACCACCACCATATACCCTCTGCTTGAGTCACAAGAATTATTTTCTGATCCATCAGAAGACATTTCCGATGCGCAGCCATTCTTGGCATTGGATCAGGAAGAGGAGGTAGCAACAGCCGGCACTCAGCAGTCTGATGACAGTACCCAGATCAGTCCAAGGAGGTTGGTGCCCGCTGTTGCTGCTGCTACCTACTCCGAGATCTCTATTGCTAGTGACGGGGAAGGTGACGTCGATGATGACGTGTCTGCAGAGGTCACATGGGTGCCCACAAGAGAGGAAGAGGAGGGGAGTTCAGAGGGAGAGATGGACCAGCAGATAGGGAGGAGAAGCAGGCTGAACTTGCACAGGAGGGACAAAACAGACTTCTAATGTATCAGGAGCGAGCCATCAACCATGTACAGTCACATTTGGCGCTCCCAGGACTCCGGCCCAAGGCTCCGCAGTGTGGGCTTTTTTTAACGTGTCCGCTGCAGACTATAGTTTTGCCATCTGCAGCCTTTGCAGTCAATGCATAAGTCGCGGTAAGCCCAACACTCACCTAGGGACGACCGCCACCTGGCCTCCCATCACCGAGCCCAGTGGGAGCAACACCATCAGAACCCACAAAGCCACACTCCAGGCTCTCACCGTCCAGCCTCTTCTCCTCTATGCTCACAATTGTCCTCCACGCCACCTTCCATCATGCCGTCCTCACGTTTTTCTGCAAAAAGGCAGGCTTCCGTGGCCCAAATGTTCGATCGTAAAAAAAAACAATGACGCCGGATAACCCTCTTGCCCAACGGTTGACCTCTGGCTTGTCGGAACCGATAGCACGCCAACTACTGCCATATAAACTGGTGAAGTCGGAGGCCTTTAGAAAATTTGTGGCCATTGGAACACCACAATGGAAGGTCCCAGGAAGGAAATATTTTTTACAGAAGGACATCCCAGAGCTATATGGCCATGTTCAGCGGCAAGTGAATGTATCCCTGGCACACAGTGTGGGTGCCAAGATACATCTGACCACAGACACATGGACTAGCAAACACGGGCAGGGAAGGTATATAACTTTTACTGCCCACTGGGTGAACCTTCTGACGGCGTCAAGCATGTAACCCGTGGCACCCATGTAGATTTGGTTTTACCGCCACGGATTGCATGCAGGCCTGCCTCTTCTTCTCCTCCTCCTCCATCCTCCCTCTCCTCCTCGGCTGACTCCTCCTTTTTCGATGCTACCGTCTCTTCCGCTGCACCGCCCAAGATCCCCAGAACCTTTTTGACATGCCAGGTGAGACGTTGCCATGCTGTGCTGCGTCTGTTGTGCCTGGAAGACAAGAGCCACACTGGTCCTGCACTCCTTTCATCTTTGCGTTCACAGGCAGATCAGTGGCCAACACCGCTCAATTTGACAGTTGGTAAAGTGGTGTGCGACAACCGTGCCAATCTGCTGAGCACGCTGAAACAGGGCAAAATTACACACGTGCCATGCATTGCACACATCCTGAACTTGGTCGTGCAGCGATTCGTTGCCAAATACCCTGGGCTCCAGGACGTCTTGCGGCAGGCCAGGAAAATCTCGGCCCATTTCAGAAGATCTTACACGGCCATGGCTCGCCTTGCGGACATTCAGCGGCGACACAACCTGCCCGTCAGACGTCTTATTTGTGACTGCCCGACGCGATAGAACTCAACCTTGTATATGCTTGATAACTGCACGTTTCTACTGGAGCAGCCTAACGACTACCTGTACGAACTCTTCGGCAGGACAGGTTCTGGGGAGGTTGGTTTTTGTTCACCGTGCCAGTGGCTGCTCATGCAGACTTCTGCGGCCATTTGATAAGATCACCAAACTGGTCAGTCGCAGCCAGGGCGTCATCAGTGACATCGTACCCTACGCCTTCTTTCTGAAGCATGCAATGCACTGCGTCATTGATCAAGCCATTGAGGAGCAGGAAGACGAGGAAGTCGCAATGCTGGATGAATTCCCAGGGGGGCTACTCCACCTGAGACAAGTCAACAACGAGAGTCTGAAAAGGAGTCAGAGGAGGATGGTGCCGGGGCGGAGGAGGAGGAGCAGCAAAAAGAGCATGCTTTAAATCCTTTCTGGGATCCCTGGTGTTGTCCGTGGATGGGGGGAGGAGAACGAGGACGACATTATCCTGGATGATGAGCAGGAGCCAGGCCACTACAGCACTTCCACTTTAGTGCAAATGGGGGCCTTCATGCTCCAGTGTTTTAAGAAGAACCCCCGTATAAAAAGCATAAAGGTCAAGGACCAGTACTGGGTGGCAACGTATTTAGACCCCCGGTACAAACAAAACATGGCGGAAATGTTACCACTATCAGAGGGTACTTCTGTATCCGGTGAATGCCTAATGTACCACCAGCCACAGAATACAAAGTTGTTTGCCGTCGGGTAAACGCCTGTGGCCGTGGGCTAATTTTTGGGGCCTGTAATGGTCGACACTTACTTCTGTATCCGGTGAATGCCTATTGTACCACCAGCCACAGAATACAAAGTTGTTTGCTGTCAGGTGAACGCCTGTGGGCTAATTTTTGGAGCATGTAATGGGCGACACTTACTTCTGTATCTGGTGAATGCCTATTGTACCACCAGCCACAGAATACAAAGTTGTTTGCCGTCAGGTGAAAGCCTGTCGGCTAATTTTTGGGGCCTGTAATGGCCGACACTTACTTCTGTATCCGGTGAATAGCTTAATGTACCTCCAGCCACAGAATACAAAGTTGTTTGCTGTCAGGTAAACGCCTGTCGGCTACTTTTTGGGGCCTGTAATGGCCAGCACTTACTTCTGTATCTGTTTTTTCGCTTAATACTTCTGGTAGGTCAGTGTCCATGTTGTGGGACTATTTGTGCACAGCTAGTAAGTATTTTGTGGCTGCAATAATGACCTGCAGGTTTTTAATGTTAGCTTGCCAAGTCAATGGGGCCCGCCGCGAAATGAAATGAACTATTAAATTTCTCGATTAATCTTTAATTTTTTTGATCGATCAAAATTCTTTTTATTAGTACTCACCTCTCCGTCGGTGACCGGGTCTTTAGGGAGTTCCGTCGGATATCCGGTGATGACAGGCACCGGCGGGGCTTTCCGTGTCCATCTGAAGGGCTCCTTTGATGTGCCTTCATATCTGCATGCCGGCGGGACCTTGCTATCTGCCACAAGCAAGGGCTGTTGCACTTCCCTCTATCAACCTGGGATTCTACAGCCATCCACTGGGAGTTATGATACTTCCCTTCACGGGACATCTACATGCCGACAGACTGATTTTAACCCCTCATCTGGATTCAGCAGTGGTATCGTACACATTTTTATACCAGTATCATACTTGGCTACATGTTTTTATGACTGCTTTTGCTCGCACCATTTTTACAGGTTATATAGCTACATCGATTTTATCTCCAGTGCAATATTTATTTTGTTACCTATTTGAAGACTATAAAAGTTTAAATGCTATTCCCACCGAGCGCTGCCTTTGTGTGTTTTTTGTATCCTGCTATCCATTTTTCCAGTGGTTGGTAGCTTCACTGGGAATCAGCCTGCAAGGAGATCAGCTAAAAGTAGTTGGGTCTGTATGTGCATTTTAATTACTTGATTAAAAAAAAATCGATTAATCGAATACGAAAATTTTAATCAATAACAGGTACAACATCTTTACACCAACCCCACGTTACAAGTAAAGACCCCTTTTTCCCTGCTCGTCCTCCTTTCCAGTCACTAATGGTACTCGCCAGGGCTGTCCGCTCTCCCCTTTGCTATTTGCTTTATGTGTAGAGCCCCTGGCAGCGACAATTTGTGGGAATCTGGACGTTAGGGGTATATCAGTTAGGGGAAAAGAATTAAAATTCTGTATTGGAGACTCCGTTTTGAGTCAGAGCATCTGTATGCAGCACTGCAACCTTTTTACCATTAAAGCTCATCTTAAAAGGGAATACTGCACCATTGGAGTTTCTTTATTTTTTGCATATTTGCACTTTTCGTTACTGGGGGTATCTGCTCTGATCTGACCATCACCTGGTCTACGGCGACTTCCAGCAGGAGACGCCCAGAACATCCAGTTACCCCCCCTATTGGAGTATCGACCCAACTAGCGCTTCCGGTAAGCCTTCTACCTCACTGTGGTGACAGGTATCACAAGGTCAAGCACTCGATCCAAGGAATTTTTTTCTCTCATCCAATTTCTATGAAATTTTTTCACAGTTTTTTGGCACTTTACACGTCATTGCACTCTATAATATTTAATACTATTCTGTATAGTGATGCTCATTTGTATCACATGGCAATCAAATTTGCACTATTGCACTTTGATAGCTTATTTACATATGTAATATAATTTTGAACTGAGCGCAGATATTATTTTACATTTATTAATGAATTCAAAATCTCACTGTTTGCGGTCAACATCATCCTCACATTGACCCAGCCCAGGATCTCCCTACTTAAATATGGGGCGATTTTGGGTTACAAAACAAATGCCATAGCCCTCCCAGAAGATGAAATCCACCACCTATGGTCTGGTTTTCCCTATAATTGGGAACATACTTCTTTCAGATATGTCCTTCACACACTATACCAAGCTAATTTCCCCCGCTTATACAGGTCAATTAGGGAACTAGTCCACAATGGAAAACCCATCATATCTCTCTCCTGGGGCAAATCACATTTGTCCTGATTGCAGTGCGTGCTGGTGGGGGCCTTCCCCAACCAAGTTAAATACTACCAGGTGGTCCAGCTACGAGCAATAGTCTCCTGGCTTTCCCAAAGTTCCGACAATAAATGTACAGAAATAGAGAAGATTTGGTTGGCACCTGTACACCCAAACATCCTTCTCTGGAATGTGAAAGGGGAAACCAATCGGCTATTAGGGTCAATGTCCCAGCTTTGGCGGCTATGGCGTAAGCTATCTCACAAACATAAGCTAAAATCTGAAAGATCACTGCTGACCTCCTTTCTCTGCAACCCTAAAGTGCCTGCCAGCCTTACCCGACAGATGTCATGGCCCTGGGCGTCACGGAAACCTGTTCCATTTTGGACACCTAGTAGATCCTAGATCCCGTAAATTGATACCATTTTCTGAACTCCAAGATAAACACGACCTACCCCACCAGGTAGTCTACAGCTACTTGCAGATTCAACACTATGCTCAATTAGAGGGTTCTGCACGTTGAGGATTGATCTCAGATATGTATCAGATCCTTAATACATACTCCATATCAGATCAGGGCAAACATGCTTACATGCTATGCTGGGAAAGAGCGGGGAGAAGAAATCCTTGTGGAAGCCTGGCAGGCAATGGAGTCAGGCTTCCAAGAGTTTTATATACTCTCTTACAAGATTCTCTACTTTTGGTACCTGACTCCGGACGTGCTCTATGTCATCTACCCCTCCAGCTCTGACCGCTGCTGGTGCTGCCAGCGGGACAGAGGCACTCTTCTCCACATCTACTGGACATGCCCTCAAATAGCCCCATTCTGGCGTTCGACACAACTACTGGACTCGCCTCTTTGAGGTGCCGATCCCCATGACACTGAAATTCTACCTGTTAGGCCTCTCCCCACTGAAAATAGCCAAACCCCATAAGAAATTACTCAGACAAATCCTCACAGCTGCACGATGCCTAGTTGCCCTTAACTGGAAGGAACGCTCACCACCTTCCGCAGAAGCCTTGTACTCTAGGGTTAAGGATGTTGAGCTTATGGAGAAGATGACCGCTAGGATACGGGACAAGCTAGACAACCACAATAAGGTCTGGGAGCGGTGGCACCTTTGGGAGGACCAACCCTGAGTCGGTAAAAAAAAAGCCAATGCGGTAACCCTCTGCTTTCTTCCTTTTCTCCTCTCCTACTTACTCTATTCTTTTTTTTATTTTTTATTTCTCCCCTCTTGGATATTCTCCATGCAAAGTTTTGTATGATACCAGTTTTTAGGTACTGCTCACTATTGTTATAAAGAAATGTCACCATTAAAGTTGAAATGTATAATGCAAAAATATGAGGACGGTGCCTCCCTTCTCAACGGTATTGCGTTTTCTCACGCATTGTCCTTTTTCATTTTCACACTTGTATCTGTGTAATGTTTCTTTTATTGAGACTAATAAAATCGTTATTTGGAAAAAAAAATATTTATTGTATTGCAAACAACATGGTGTTGGACAGCAAAATCCACTTCTTGCTTGATCGACACTGGGACGAGAAAAAGCTTCTTCTACTTCCTCTTGATACCATTTGAAATGGGCGTTGACTGCCTGACCAACAGTGCAAATTTTGAACCATAAGGAGTATACCATAAGTGTTTAGAGGGTTCTAGTACTAAGTCCAGGAGCTGGACTGATCAGCTGCTGAAATTCTGATCCTCCTACAAAGTTCTCCAGTGGATCACTCTTCTTCCACATGGGAGAATGGGACCACAATGACTTACTTAAAGCAAACGTAAACCCATCCATAAAACAGTTTATTTTCCAGTATGTGTTGGAAATGTAACACTCCCATTGGTTGTGCTCTCAACCAAACTGTCAAACCATCCAATGGCTGGTGTCAGAACTGATCACATGTGCAGCATCATGGCAGTTGTAGATTAAACAGAGGCAAAGATGGCAGCTTAATTGGCTGAAAACGATAAGGGGGATTTATTAACACTTTAACATTTACAGTTGAATTTTAGATCTGGACTTGTTGCTAGTCAGTTCAGTACTCTCCGGTGCTTTGCCTTAAACCACTTCTGTGTGCTTTGGGTCATAGCCCTGCTGTAAGACCCCCCGTGATCTCTGACAGAGACCCAACTTTCTGACACTGGGCCCTACATTGCATCCAGAATTCTTTGATAGTCTTCAGATTTCATAATGCCATGCACACGGTCAAGACATCCAGCGCCTGAAGCAGCAAAGCAACCCCAAGACATAAGTGAACCTCCACCATGTTGGACTGTACTATTTTCTTTAAAGGCCTCATTTCTTTTTCTGAAAACAGTAGGATGATGGGCTTTACCAAAAAGCTGTTTTTGTTTGGTCTGTCCACAGCATATTCTCCAAAAAGGATTTTGGCTTCCTCAGGTAAGTTTGGGCAAACTTCAATCTGTCTTTTTTTAGGTTTGTGTCAGCAGTGGGGTCCTCCTGGGTCTCCTACAACAGCATGCCTTTTGATTCAGATGGTGACGTATACTGCAAGCTGACACAGTTGTACCCTGTGCCTGAAGGTCAGTTTGAATTTGTCTGGAAGTTGATCAAAGTTTTTTATCCTGTTATATAGATCCTACTTCACACCATGCTTACTGTTCAAACTGAGCAGAATCCCCTCAGCGCTATGCTCCCGATGCGGCGCGGCCGATGGCACGTTCTTTCATATGATGTGGGAGTGTGCTCCGATTAGGAAGTTCTGGTCGGAGGTCACGGCCTTCATTAGCTCGCTGACTGAGATACCCAATATATGTAATCCTCTGAGGTGTTTACTGGGCCACATTGATGACGAGACTATATCTAAGAATGTGCAAACCTTCCTGCGGATAGTACTGTTCTATGCTAAGAAGTCTATAACCTTCCATTGGAAGTCTCCATCCTTACCTACCATTGTCTTCTGGCTCACCACCATCAATCGTGCTATACCGCTGTATAAGATGACATATGAGGCCAGAGGGTGTCCAAAAAAATTCTTGAAGGTCTGGGGCTCTTGGGTTGATTCCGAGAGCACCATACCTCCTGCTCCTTGAACTTTGACTGATACCTCTGCCCGTTGAATAGATCTAAGTGAGTAAATTAACGATTCTGTTGTTTTTCTCCCACCTTTCTCTGTGTGTTTTTATGAAAATGCTCAATGTGTACCAGCTACCAAAGTTTTGTAAAATGATGTACCGGGCGATGTTCGCCTAGGATGTGTGTTTGTTGTATTGTCTGTTTTGTATGTACAAAAATTTCAAAATAAAAATTTACCTTTAAAAAAAAAAAAAGTTTTTTATCCACCATTCGAACAATCCTTTGTTACATTCTTCGATCAATTCTTCTATTTCATCCACGTCCAGGGAGATAAGCTACAGTGCCATGGGTTGTAAACTTCTTGACAATGTTGCGCACAGTGGACGCAGGAACATTACGATCTCTGGAGCTGGGACTTTTTTGCTGCGTTTTCTCTTCTCCATGCGCCGTATGGCACACAGACACACAGCAGAAAGGCTGAGTAAATTTTCAACATTTTAACTGGTTGTCGGTGTGATTTCTATATTGTCAGCACCTGTTAATACAGGTGAGCTTAATTACAAATTACAGGAGCATCGCCCAGAGGCGATTCAGTTTGCATGTGTTGCGCTATATAAGTCTCTCACTCACAAACTTTTTTTTTCTTACTGTGAAAAAGTTTTAGGCAGGTGTGAAAAAAAATGCTGTAAATTAAAAATGCTTTCTCCTGGGCGATCTGAGCGGAGGTGGGAGTGGGTACCTGTCGGAAACTAAAATTATGGAACTATGCAAACCTCAGGAGCCCTTTTTGGTTGTTCGTGAAGGGGGTTTTATGCACCAGTTTTAAAAAAAAAGTCTTTATAATGTCTGTATTAAAATAAAAAATAACACAGAAAAAAAAAAACCCATCAAATATGTTTTATTAAATCATGCTGTACAATCCCAGTTTAGTTCTTTATTTGCTGAATTCAAATGTGTTCTCTTAAAGAAAGTTCTAAGTAGTTCAGACTTGACAAAAAAGTGGTGACAAGCCTCTAAGGCCACTAGCAACTATCCTAGCTGAATGTTTTTGCTTTAGAATCTCCAACAAATTGCTCCAAGCATTTGCCATCTCTGATGTCAATATCTTGGGATAAAGTAGAAGACACATTGGTTGCGGATGTTATAAGTGTGGCATATAACCTAGCACAATTTAAATATATCCATTGCTTTTAATATACACCAGACCTAGTTTAAATGAGACTGCAAACTAAATGCTTCAAGTATGTCTTTCTACCTGTACATTTCTTTAATTGTACAGTGGATGTGTCCTGTTATATAAAAGTACTGAAATAAAGTGCATAACTCACCTGTTTGCAAACTTATTATTGCTGCTCCTAACAACCAGAGTTTTACTTTCCCAACGTGCAACTGATGACAACGGATTCAGATTACATCAGTTTGCACATCTGTCTTCGGTTCATATCAGTTCAGTTTATCGTTTTTTGTTTTTGTATCAGAGACCCTCTAAGGGCCCTTTCACACCAGCGGACGAACGGTCCGCTTTTCATAAGTCCGTTTACGGACTTACAATGGTTCCCTATGGGATCACGGCCGTTAGCGGATGGAGTATCCGCTAACGTCCGTAATCACCCGCCTCCGTCAGGATCTGTTTTTTTTTAGACGGAAGAAAACCCTATTTTTCTTCTGCCTGACGGATCGGATGAATACGGACAGACGGTCCGTATTCATCCGATTCCCCATAGGGGAGAGCGGAGGAAAGACAGGGTGGTCTCTGCACTGTGTGCGGGGACCGCCCTGTCAGCCGACAGCTCAGCGGGGATTAACGGAGGAATCCCCGCTGAGCCAAACGGGCTAACGGAGCGGACCAATACGGATCCGCTCCGTGTGAAAGAGCCCTTAGAGATAAACGTAATGGATGTAAATGGATGGCATCGGTTTTCATCAGTTCCATTCCGTTTCAATAAATCTGGACATTGGATATTCAGTTAAAAAAAAAAAACAGCACTGAACAGGTGCGAATGTAAACAGATGATCTGTTTACATCCATTTGTCCAAAGAAATGAATTGCTGACAGAAGGCCCTTGGCAAAGGGGCCTTAATCTAGAAGTTTAGCGTGACACATACTCAGAAATCCTACTCTGATCTTATTTTAAAGAGTCACGTTTCCTATGGAGGCCAAAGTGACAGTGTGTTTGCAAAGAGCCCCCCCCCCCCCCCCCCCAACTCTAGTTATACTTCCCTTACCAGCGCTCCCTCGCTGTTTCAGTCTCCATCACAGCCAGGTGCAATACTTTGTGTGGGGAGAAAGTGACCCCCCCCCCCATTCCCTGTGACAATGTTTAGATCTGAGCAGTCACATGACTTGAGGGATGAGAGGTCATGGCTCCTCTTAGCCTCCACCTCAGGTTTCAGGGTCCGCTGTGGAGGAGGAAGGAGCTGTGAGGATGTTGAGGAAAAAGGCGTATAACTGCAGTGGGGTTAAACAAGCACTTGCCCTGTAGGGGCAAAAGATAACAGGATTTCTTTAAAGTGAAGCACTGAAAGGCTTGTATATAGACACATCAATTTCCAGGTAATTCCAACCACAAAATGTGCAAACCACAGAGCAGATAAATTCAATATAAAAAGCAGGTGATGAAAACTGTCTGGTAATTTCCTTATGCATGGTCAGTATTAACAATGACTCAAGACCAATCCAACACCAATTGTTATTTTAAGGATTCCAAGGGCATATTTTCTGTTTCCATACAAAACAGAAACTCGACTCCACAATCTGATAGAATCTGTTTTATTATTAATATTATTATCATCATTATTTAACAGATAAACTAAAAGAAGCCGACATTATTATTCCACCCCACCGAGGGGTGAGCACCCAGCATTCCTCCAAAAGAGCGAGGGAGGGGGAGAGCCGATAACCATATTGGATGGTGACACAGGAGTCTCAATTCATTCCAGAGCAAGGGACGACACGTGACCGCTTCTCCACTCTTACAGTCCATCCTACCCTTGTCGTCTCACCCCCCGCCCACTGAGGTGCTTCAAACATTCCTCCAAAGCCACGGCAAAATAAAATAAAAACGCAAATATTTTCTCTCATTAGGATAATAGAATTAAGCCAGTAACGGCAGTGCCACCCATAAAAAGAAAAAGGAAGGGAGGAGTCAGAAAAGAAGGAAAATAAAAAGGAGAGGAAAAGAAAAGAATGGGAGGGGGGAGGGGTCATAAAAGAAACAAGGAAGGAAAAAAAAAAACTCAAGACACAAATAAAAATAAGGTGATACTCGGTGCAACGTCCTGCTAAAGATAAGAGCGAGGTCTGCTCCCCTTCAGGCTGGGGTAATGCAGGCAGGGCCCTCCCCCACCTCCAAAACTGGCAGCGCAGTTCCTATAACCCCGTTTCCCCTGTGCTTTGAGCTGGGAGCTTAGCCAGCGCTTTATAGGGGTTAGGGCACGCTGGGAGGGGGCAGTGGAAGGAAAGGAAGCGGGACATTGTGGTGGAGAACTCATCTCTCCTTCACATGGTTCTGTTCCCCTCCTGTGGCCCCTGCTGCCTCCCTGCTGTCCTCCGAGAAGAGCATTTCAGACAGGTCGTCCAGGATGGCGGTCTCCTTGGTGTCCAGTAGATTAAACTCCCTCACAAACAGGAGGAAATGAATAAACAGAGAGTTTAAATGTCCGTGTAGCTCCATGGCGACGATCTCTTTGAAATGAGCTGAATAAATGTGAGCAACAACATGGAATAGGTATCTGCAGATCTTTTTCACCAATGAGTCAAAAGAGCTTGGAAAATCCCTGCCTGCAAAATAAAAAGACCAACTGTGAAACAAAATGGAGAAAGTACTACAAAACAACATAATGCAAAACACAATCACATATTAGTGCTGCACTTCAGCACTTTTACCTTACTAATTCTTTTAAATGGATTAAGGCCTCAAAATGGAACCAAAGTGTGGTCAGCAGAGGCGCCCATTCAAAAAAAGGTGCTTCCAAGTGGATTCTTCAGGAAGGTTGGCGTTTATTAAATTATGAAAACAAGGTAAAACACCAGCAACGTGTTTCGTGCTCTTTAGTTGCCACTTCATCAGGAAAAGATGTATAGTACACTTTAGGCTGGATTTACACTGGTGTGATGCAAGGAAAACCCTCTGAGAATCCTGTGTGGGTTCCGCATAGCACCTGAATCGCAGACGGTTTACACCGGTGTGAACACCCATGTGATCCGATTCCAGTGCGGAACAAAAAAAAGATCCTGTACCATTTTGTTCTGAAAGGGATGCAAATACAGCCATACAAACTGTATGGCTGAATTTGCATCACACAGACATCACATGTGATCTGCACAACAATGTGAACCCAGCCTAAGTGCGTGGGATCTGTGTGCATACCTTCAGCCCAGAGCATGCTTTTTTTTTATCTGCAACTTGGAAGCACCTTTTTATTAAATGGGCGCCTCTGCTGGCCACACACGGGTTCCATTTTGGGACCTTATTTCATCTACCATTGTTCATCACAACTGATAACATCCTACCGTGGTGCAAGAATTTCCAGAAAATCCTGACAAACATCAAGTGTGACCGCTTATACTCTGCATGGAGACAGTCATATTGTCCACAAGTGCCAAACTGGCTCTTTGACCGAAGAACGGGTATCCAGCAACCTTATAAATGCAAGTATAAGCTTACTGTACTTTTTGACTTGCATTTCTCATACAATCAACTGATTAGTACCCTTAAAAGCCCTCTCTCTCATGGCTTTTAACCCCCCCCCCCCCTGTTTTTGTCTTCCTCCTCGTCTCTGCTCACCTGGAGCAACACTGTTACCAAATCATTTTAAAGCTAAACTCCAGGAATTCAGCCACTGTAAAAAATGTGCAGGCAAACTCTGGGTTAAGCCTGTGGTGCATGCCACCTTGTGGACTAAGCTTTAATTTCTGATCATTTTATGGAGGTTTTCTGAAGAAAAGTTATCACTATAGTTCTAGAGCTCCAACACTGGACCTTCTGTTCTCAGCTCTATTAGCAACAGTCATATGCAGCAGCTGTGCCTGTCTTTCCCCTCTGCTGCCCATTCACAGAAGCCTTTGTATTCTGTAAACTCATTCACAAAACACAAAAACTTCTGTGAATTGGCAGAGGAGAGGGGTTGGCAGAGAGGCTGTGTGTGAAAATACAGTGTCTCTACTCTCAGAGTGAATCCTCTAGGTCGGAGAGCCATAAAACTAGCAGATCTAAATTTAAGAAATAAGTTAATGAGGTGGTATGCACTTTGTTAGACTTAATAGTGTGCCTATTATCAAAGTAGCTGAATTCCTGGAGTTCAATTTTAAAGAATAATTCTAGGCATGACAATTTTTTACATAGTTACAAGGATCCAGCTTGGACCAGCATAACTATGTATATACCATACCTCACTGAAGCCCCTGGAACCTGGAGATTACTGTAGTAGACACGGGTACTTCAGTGATCTCCACTTACTTCTATGTCCTGTGTTGAGCGGCTGGCCTGATGCATTGTGAACACAGGAGCTCAGGCTTTCAGCTGGACATAAGGAAATAAAAATATACCATACCTAGAATTCATCTTTATTCAAAAAGTGGCAGTCTTGTCTTTTTGTTTTAGATGAAGCTCAGATTAAAGATAATCTCAAATACAAAGATTGGATACATATATGGGAGTGGCTTTAAATGCTAAAGGGTTTGCATTTTTGTCAATCCATATATGCGCAGTAGGGAACTAGGAAGTGAAGCCGCAAGGCTTCCCATACCGAGGATGGCAGCAGGAGCAGCCCAGAGCCGACTGACAGATCCGCTTTAGCTGCCGACATAGCGGGCGCCCTGGACAAGCAAGTGTCCATATATTAAAAGTCAGCAGCTGCAGTATTTGTAGCTGCTGGCTTTAAATATATTTTTTCCGGCGGACCTCGGCTTTAAAGAAACACTTTTTTTTAGGGCCTGTCCTTCCCAAAGACTGGACAATGAAAATAGAAGTAGCAGATTGATGAACTACTCTCACTGTTACTCCACTCGCTTCTCTTATCAGTAAAGCTCCTTGTTAGCCAATGCATACCGCAGCATAACTTATTAGATCCTTATGCTCCTTCTCCTTCCCCTAGTTTGAAATCTACTGGCTCTATTACTAAGTGGGCAAAAGGTTTCCCACATGAAAAAAATCCAATATGTATCTATGGGAATTGCGTTTGCATTTCTTACTTGGAACTTTTCAAATGGCTTCACACCATAGTTCACCCCTTGTGTAATCACTCACCGTATTTGGTGGGGAAGATATCCTCGTCCGTCACCAATTTCTGTACAGAACTCATAACAAAGTCAATGTACTGAGGAGCTGTACATTTTATCTTCTTCCCCCGCTCGTCATACCAGTAGTACTGTCTGTAATGAGGAATACGTTTCATTTACAAATTAGCACGCTTGTCTTTACATATATCAGTGTGTGACTGCTGCCAGCATTCAGTAAACCCAGTTTGCCTTCTGCTAGTCAGTAATTATCCAGCTCATCTGAAAACATACCCTGTTTCCCTATCGTGATTTTCGAGGATGGCTGCAATATAAGCCCTACCCCAAAAATAAGCCCTCGTTAAAGTCCTTGTAAAAACATGTAATCCGTTTTGTAAAAAGATTTTATAATATGCAGTGTCTCCTTTTGTAACTATTGTGGAAAATACCTTATTTACAGCACTGCTGGGTGCTTACGTGACCCCCTGGAGATCTTCTCTTCTCCTCCCTCTGCAGTGCTTGGAGTGAGGCTCACATCAGTGGGGATCTTGGCCCCTTTCTCTGCAGTATTCTGAGCAGGAAGGAAGATCTCCAGCGGGTCACGTGAGCACCCAGCGGCGCTGTAAATAAGGTATTTTCCACAAGGAGACACTCTGCACATTATATAATCTTTTTACAAAGCAGATTACATCATTTTACAATGACTTTAACCAAGGTAATAAAATCCAGCATCTCGTGTTATGCGGTGAATAATCCCGCCACCAGGCTCAACCTCTACGCGTTACATCACCAACGCACATGGCTTCATGGAGATAGGCACTTTTCAGTTATCACCTCACCATATTATTGAGGCAGCGCAACCACACATTTCATTAGTGATTGTACTGTGGATGTGGGAGCATATTTGGTGATTGCAGCAGCTGTAATTTGTATGTATTGTGGCCACTAGGTGACAGGATGTGTGGATGTGTGTGCAGTGGTGGTCCAGGCACAGGTATCTTACTTTACCCAGTTTTATGTCTATTATTTGGAGTGCAGCAGCATTCTTTTTGTTTGTTTTAAAGTACAGTAAAACCTTGGATTGCGAGCATAATTCATTCCAAAAACATGCTTGTAATCCAAAGCACTTTTCCCCATAAGAAATAATGGAAACTCAAATGATTCGTTCCACAACCATTTATTCCATAAGTCCTTCAGTTTATGGTCCATATAAAAAGATAACAGCAATGTGACCAGGTTGTGTAACCATAACATGTCCATCCACAAATGGAAGCCTCCACAAGGGGATTAGATGCAAAATCCAGCAGGAGATACAGAGTATAAAAGACAAAAGGCACCTCTAAGTTTAGCAATATGTTGCTAAATGTCGTACCTTCATTAAAATGTAACCATATTGCTACACTTAGAGGTGCCTCTCTTCTCTTTTATACTCAGTTGTGACATGATGCTACTTGTATATCAAGACATCTTGCATGTCTTGCAAAACACTCTCAAACCAAGGTTTTACAGTAAATGATTGCATGTGACATATGGGAGATTTTATTAGAGAAGCTAAACACAAAATATTAATGTTGGGCTTTTGTCTGGGCAATGTAGATCATTGCAACCAGTCTACGTATGTAAGCATGTATGTATGATGTGGTCAAATACTGCCTGAGCTTGCTGGTGAGAAGAACATACAGAGCAGTAAAGAGCCCCCAAGGCAGACAGACATACCCTCTCTATAGCTGTAAACTTACGTGTTGCAGGCAGCCATAGTCTGGCAAGTCTCCCCTGTGCAGAACTCTGAGATGGTGCTGTACTGAAGGTTGATGTGGTTAAAGAAAGTGGTAACTGAAAAGGAAAAACAGCTACATTATAAACTGAAAACAAACAAGAACTATAAAAATACTAGATCATCTACATCAGGGCTCAAAAATTCTGAGCTACTAGTCAGGCCTCAAGGGTTACTCGCCACCAGTTGTCCCACTCAGCCATGAGCCCAGCCATGTGCCCAGTGTCTACCATGCAGCCGTGTGCTCACCAATACAGTCTTGTGTCCACCATGCAGCCGTGTGCCCAGTGCACACCAATGCAGCCTTGTGTCCACCAATACAGCCGAGTGCCCACCAATGCAGCCGTGTGCCCACCAATGCAGCCGTGTGCCCACCAATGCAGCAGTGTGCCCAGTGACCACCAATGTAGTCTTGTGTCCACCTTGCAGCAGTGTGCCCAGTGCCCACCATGGAGCCTTGTGTCCACATTGCAGCCTACCTGTGCAGCCGAGGAGAGGAACAGGAGAGTCGCCCAGGTGTTCAGAGCGCAGCGGGGGGGGGGGGGGGGGGGGGGGGGTTGACGACACAGTGATAACAGCTTTAATTTCAATAGCTGTGCTACTGCCACGCAACGTCATATACAGCCCCGCCCCCTGGCTGGGGAATTTTGATAGACAGATCACCCGTCCAATCCCAGTGACGGGTGATCTGTCAATCAAAGTCCCGGTCCAGGGGGCGGGGCTGTATCTGACAGCGAGTGGCGGGGAACACGGCTATTGAAATGAAAGCTGTCATCACTGTTCCCCCTGCTGCGCTCTGAACACCTGGGCGGCTCTCTCCTTCCCCCCCGTGATCACTGGGAGGAGAAGGACTCCCATTTGACACAAGCCGACGGCTCGCCCCCCCCCCCCCCCCCCCGACTCCCAGGCAGCCCTTCCTTGCCAGCCCTCAAAATCCATTCGCAAAATGCAAGCAGGCAAGTGGATTTTTTGAGGGCTGATCTACATTGCAAGAAAGCTTTTGTGAACCCTTGTTTAAAGTGGATGTAAACCCACTCTCATCCTTAAACTACTGCTATAGTGGTTATCTATAAGCCCTCTTCCACATAGACGGACTCCGTTGCTACGGAGTGCACCTGCTCCAGCCGGCTCAGTAGGAGATCTCTCCGCTGAGCCGGCGGATGACAAGTCCCTCTCTGCTCACTGAGTGGGGAGGGGCTTGTGCAGCACCGCTGTCTCCTATGGGGAGATCTGATGAAAACGGACAGCATGTCCGTTTTCATCAGATCTTACCCGATACGATATGGACGGATGGGGATGTATCACCATCCGTCCGATTTTGGCGGATCGGATCGGGTTGGATGTCAGCGGACATGTCTCCGCTGACATCCGACGCTCCATAGGACTGCATAGAGCACCCATTCAGGTTCACCGTCAAAACTGACAGGCAGACCTGAACGGTCCGATCGTGTGGAAAGTGCCTAAGGATATACATGCCTCCTGCCTTGTTAAAAAAAAAAAATCAATATCACAATTTTTGGTTTTCTGCTCTCAGCTATGTAACCTCCAAAGCTGCAAGCTTAACATTACTACAGGAAAGGTATACAGTATAAGGCTGCATCTACACTAGGGCAGTGTGGCAACGAGTGCAACAATTGCAAGATTTTTTTATTTTATTTTTTGTTTGTTTGTTTTTTTAAGTGTATTTTGTGCGTGTACTCGAGAGAGGAGCCAGACTGCAGGAGTTGGGAGTAGGCAGGCCTCCCCCAGAGGCAATCTGCCACCTTTCTCCATGCCCCGGGTGGCAATGGCGGGTGTGTGAGGGGGTCCTCCCACACAGCCCGCCCTACCTGCTCCGCTTTGAAGCCCAACGGGGCAGAGGGACTCCCCTATAAGGGAGTGAGAGGATTTGCCCGCTCAACCAGCCCCGTTAGTCCTTCGCCTCTCTTTTTTAGAGACCACGTGGTCAAAGTGCGTGCATGTTAATCCAATTTCGAGTGCGTGTAAGTGTGGTGGTTTTTGTGGGAGGGGGGTGGGCGTACTAAGCGCAGGCTTACCTCGCATAGCACACCCACCGGGAGCCGGGGTAAGACCACCAAACTCAATTCACATGTAGCCGAGAGCGTGATCCGAACCCCTAGCTGCAGAGGTGAATGGCTTGTCAGCGCAGTGCCAATCGCGTTGAGCCACCGCAGCTCCACAATTGCAAGATTTGCATGTGTTCACATAACAAGAAAAAAGGAGGAACATTGTGTGTGATCACCGGGGGTAAAAACAAGCAAGAAATCCAAGCTGGCCATACATGGATGAAAATACCAGCAGTCCAGCAGGGACCAGACAAATTCTGATTCGTGGGTGGACTCCCCGACTCAACAGTAGTCAATTGTTTAATCACCCTCTGTCAAGGGGACATTTAAAAAATATTCTGTCAATCTGCAGCCACTGATCAGCCCTGAGCGGGTAAGGGAAAGGGGGAGGGGAGATTTCACTATTAATCTTGCTTATGTGGATGGAGGAATCAGTTAGCCAACTTGTTGAAAAAGAAAAAAAAGAGCAATGTATGGCCAAGCTTTACACTAGTGCTGAGATGTGGCAGGAGTTGCTCTTTTCTTTCTAGAGCCAGTCTCCGTCTCCCTATATATTTAACAGCGTCACAAATATATTAATACACATGTGTCAAACACAAGGCCCGCGGGCTGAATCCGGCCCCCCAGGCCATTTCATGTGGCCCTCGCACCTCTCCTGCAGGTGCAGGAAAGCTCCAGCCCTCCTCTGGTCCTCCGCCAGACCCTTACTTTCTGCTTTCAAGCAATGCATTCAGCTTCTTCTCAGCAGCAGCATAAGGAAAGGGGGTGCACTGTGATGTAAGGGAGAGGGGGGGAACTCAACTTCTGATGGTGGGGTGGCTCTTGACATCTAATGTAAGGGGAGGGGATGCACTGGACATCCAACCTCGCCTGTAAGCGAAACCTTAGCCAAACGCCACACTGACTTGTTCCTAACCATTACTATAAATACCCAGCATTCCAAAAAGTACTGGCGCATATAATGGTCAAGGGTTTTGTTTTTAACATATAGGGCGTATTTATTTAAAAAAAAAAAGCTTAGCTTATTGATTCAGGGAAACTACTAGTACATTCAGTGGAAATGGGACAAAACTGTATGTTCTCAGCATATATTCTCTACAGGTTGAATGTTATTTATGAAAAAAAAAAAAAGTGGTTCAAGAAACGTTTGCATTGGGCCACTAGATGGAGATGGTAATCATAGGTCTTTTTCCTGAACCTCTTTTTTTTTTTTTTTTTAATGACGAACAATCAACCTGTAGAGAAAATACAAAAAAACATTATTGTGTCTCATTTAAACATTTTCACAGCAGTTTTGTTGGACAGTTCGCTTTGCAAATCTAATCAGAAACACGCCCCTTATAGCTACTGTGGGCATTTATGATTATGTTACGGAAAACCGTTTTATTGCTTATTGTTTTTCTTGCCGTTTCACACCAAAGTCCACCTGGCAATTCTCCAGTTTCCCACAGTGCTCCTCTATGGGACTGACCGGCTATCTGATCAACCTCTGTGTGTTATTCCTTCGTACACGCATGGAAACCCCGCTTATGAAAATGAAACCTACTGTTGCTGGCCATCCACTCGTTGAGGTCAATCTCTTGCGGTAATGAGACTAGTTGCTTAAATTCAAAGTCTGTGACTCGGACACGAGTGTATTCGGGCTCCAGGTACAGCTTCTTCTCTTCGGAGGCTGGTTTCTTACCATTGGGCTTCGCCTTTGATTTTCTGCAGGAAAGACAGAAAGCAGGTTAACAATTTTACTAACTAGAGGCAATATTAACCCCTTATGACCAGAGAAAATGCAGCCTTCAAATGATGTAAATTCAACACCTAAATCGTTCTGTATAACAAAAATGACGTCACTTTACCAAAGACAGGTTTGGCCTTCTAGAATATAAAAAGTCACATTTTAATGCATCGTTATGTAAAAAGACGCAATTTTTTGAATACACGGATCCCATAGTATGGACGAGTCACTTTTTATTTACTACTTGGTCCCTAAATAAGCATGAATGTTTTATATAATAATAATACAAAAAAAATACTCTGCATTTTGGCACTGAGCCAAGCGCGTTTTGCAATAGCCATTTTTTGTGCATTTAGGAAATACGCAAAAATGGCTATTGCAAACAGCGCTTGGCGCAGTGCCAAAATTTGGTACAAGAGCTTCTTTAGTGCCCTTTTGGAAGGAGGGAGGCCCGTTCTAAAAGAATGGTGCCTCTCCAAAAGCATGCTATAAAGACACACTTGGGTGTGAATGGAGCCTCAACGCATTTCAATTCCAATAGTGGATATTTACGGCCAATTCATACTGCAATGCAGAGCACCAATGATCCCTCCAATGAAGTAACCGGTGCTTCTGCTTCATGTCAGTATGTTGTATTGGAAAAGAGCTGAAGACAGACATATGTTGCGGCAAAATCACAATAAAAACGAGCGACTTTCTGCCTAAAAACGAAACGCTCAGGTGTGAATGCAGCCTTACACATCTCTGCCACACAGCCTAGCCCTGTCTAGTAGGGCAGAAGACCTGATTTTTCTCTTCTGCAGTGTTCCAGCAACACTTACAGGTCTCTTCCCCACCCCCTGCCACACACAGGATAGTGAAAAGAGGAGCCGCAGACTGAGGTGCTCATTTGTCACTCTGCTCTCTTCTCCTATCAGAATGTTCTATGTTAGCATATATGAGCCTTGCGTTGCTTCTCCCTCCCCCCAGTTGGAATTCTGTATGCCAGGGGTCTCCAAACTTTTCAAATTAGTTCATTTACTGTCCTTTAGACTTTGGGGGGCCGGATTAAGGCTAGTGGGGGTAAAAAATGTCCCGGGCCCAGAATAAACATGCCTCAGGGTTGGTGGTCAGGAGGAGGAGGAGGAGTGGTCCCCCAGCACCTGTATTAGTGGGAGTGATACAGGGTTTGACAAATTTGCTTGGAATCTAGGAGCCAGCTAAAAAAGTTAGGAGCCAGAAAACGCGCCCCGTCCCGACGAGCTTGCGCGCAGAAGCAAACACATACGTGAGATTTTAAAGGGTAAAAAGGGATTTTAAAGGGTAAAAGTTTGTCGGCATTCCACAAGCGGACGCAATTTTGAAGCGTGACATGTTGGGTATGAATTTACTCGGCGTAACATTATCTTTCATAATATTAAAAAAAATGGGGATAACTTTACTGTTGTCTTATTTTTTAATTTAAAAAAGTGTAATTTTTTCCCAAAAAAAAGTGCGCTTGTAAGATCGCTGCGCAAATACGGCGTGACAGAAAGTATTGCAACGATTGCCATTTTATTCTCTAGGGTGTTAGGATAAAAAATATAAAAAATATATATAATGTTTGGGGGTTCTAATTAGAGGGAAGAAGATGGCAGTGAAAAATAGTGAAAAATTACATTAGAATTGCTGTTTAACTTGTAATGCTTAACTTGTAATAACAACGGCCACCACCAGATGGAGCCAGCCACCCTTCCTAACCAAGTCGTCGGGACCCTATTTCTAGTCGCCATGGCGACCGGGATTTGTCGATCCCTGGAGTAATAGTACCCCAAATCTGGTGTCAGTGAAAGAAACAGTGCCCAATTGTTGGTGTCAGTGGGAGGAATAGTGCCTCGCATCATAGGGCCCCACGGGTCAGATAAAGGCTAGCAAAGGGCCGCCGTTTGGAGGCCACTGCTGATGAAGATGGCTCTGATGAAGTACTCCATAAAAAGAAGACAAATACAGGTTGTCTCTTTCGGAATGTCTAAAAGGTTCCAAGTCTTTGGGTATGTCCTTCATAAGCACACCGATTGGCTCCCTGTGCTGCTTCTCCCTCCTCCAGTCTGATCTCTGCTGTGCAGTGGACCACATGAGGCCGATGACGAGCTCAATTCAGGCACTTGCATTGCTTCCATTAAGAAATATACACGCAATGATGATGTATTGATAAACAGAGCTGCATTCATTTGTGTCGTTTAAATCTTCCTGAAGTTCTGCTTTACAGATTATACTTGGGAATTCAGTTCCAATTTTAGTCCTGCTGAAGCGAAGGACGACTTCAGTATTTCAACAGCTCTTCTACATAAAAACAGTCTGCCGATTTTCCAATACAAGGGAGTTTATGTTGAAAAAGGACCTGTCACTAGCCTAAGTGTTTCAATGCATCATAATGGGCGACTGGTAAGCAGTGCCAAGCGTCAGCCATACCTCCTCCTCCTCCTACACCCCGGGCGGCAGCACCCAGCAATGGTCCTTACGGTTCTACAATGCTGCAAGGTGAAATGTGACTTGTTGCTGGGGGTTACTGAATGTTAGGAAAACCCTGTATGTAAAGCTGATCTGGAGGGGGAGGGGGGGGGGGGGTATGATGCAATCAAAACGGCATGGCAGGGAATGAACTTTTATCAAGACTTCAAGTCTGCCAACTTCTCAGTATTCCTGAGAGTCATGAACAGGGTTAAACCAGCAGAACCCTTGCCAGTCTGGTTTCCCGATACTCTCGTTCTCACGGAGGAGTCTTTGCCTTAAAAGGAATCCCTGAGCTCCCACTGAATCCTGGAGATAGGGGGGGGCGAGGAGATGGGGGCAGTGCCCAGGCATGTTATACATACCACAGCAAAAATACACAGGAAACAGACGGCTGACAGCTCAGGCTGGCACAGGGGCAGTCATGTCACCAGTAGCCCCGGTGGGCAGAGAGCAGGCGGCAAAGGTGCCAACAGCACAGGAAGGAAGCAGCAATGCAAGTCTTCCTGCAGGCACAAAGATTTATATACTCAGAGTATATGACAGACACATCCAGGCTGAATACCAATATCTACTGATCTGGGCAATGCGTACATGTGGGGTTGGTGACTTTAAGTACTAAATAAATGAATATCAAGCTGATTCAGCTATGAAACATATCCTGTATTATCACCATCATTTCTACATGAGCCTGGAGGCAAACCCTGAACTCCCAGGTGATCACCTGGGACACGTGACAGGTCCCAGGCGATCGACTGCCCATTCAGGTAGCGCAGCGAGTGCCCGGGAAACTTAAAAGGGAAACTTTTTTTTTTTTTTCCTGAAAATGATATTTCAATATGTATTCTTAACTTTTTCTTTTTTTTGCTGCTGCTGTGATCTGACTTCCTGTTAGAGGATGGCTACGTTTGTTCTCCATGGACCCACTGTATGTAGGAACTTAGGCCCAGATTCTCGTACGAGTAACGCCGGCGTATCTCCAGATATGCCGTCGCAACTCTGAGTTTGAGGCGTTGTATCTATGCGCCTGATTCTTAGAATCAGTTACGCATAGATTTGTATTAGATCCGACCGTCGTATCCAAGTTGCATATTTACGCTGGCCGCTAGGTGGCGCTTCCGTCGATTTACACGTCGAATATGGTAATGAACTAGATACGCCGATTCTCAAAACGTACGTGCAGCAGGCGCATTGTTTACGTCGTTTGCGTAAGGCTTTTTTCGGCGTATAGTTACCCCTGCTCTATGAGGCGTAGATGAGGCGTACCAATGTTAGGTATGGACGTCGGAACAGCGTAAAATTTTTCACGTTTTACGTCGTTTGCGTTAGTCGTCCATGAATGGGGCTGGACGTAAGTTACGTTCATGTCAACTAGGCATTGAGTGGGCGCAATTTAATTTGAAAATTCAACGTAATACTGAGCATGCGCGCACATCGCACCGTTCGATAAAAGCTTAATTTACGTGGGGTCACAGTAAATTTACATAAAACACGCCCACATCTTCCACATTTGAATTAGGCGGGCTTACGCCAGCCAATTTACGCTACACCGCCGCAACTTACGGAGCAAGTGCTTTGTGAATACTGCACTTGCCTGTCAAAGTTGCGGAGGCATTGCGTAAATACGATACGCTACGCCCGCATACAAACACGAGAATCTGGGCCACAACGTTCTTTCTTGCTCGCTCCTGAGATGGGACTATGGGATTTGCATTGCGCACATAGCAGTGCACATGACAACTAACATGCACTGCATGGTCCAAACAAATGGAGTGGGAGGGAAAAGGAAAGGTTTGCAGTAAATGTTACAAGAAAAATGCAGGCGAAGGATTTCATGAGAAAAAGTTTTAGAAGATCATTATAGCTGAGCTCCACCTTTAATGTCCCATTAAATGTTTCATTTAGGCCAAGCTACCGGAAATTACAATTTTTTCCCCATGTTGGATAGAGTAAGGGAGGGTTAAAGCCCCTGTCAGATTTTTTTTGCCATCTGTGTCCCATTGTGGAGATTTCCCACCACTTCCTGTCCCATAGCCAAACAGGAAGTGAGAAGAAATCCCTAGGGGTCCCCCAGGTCACCAGAACTAGTGTCCTTATTGGAAGATTTCCCCTCTATTACTTCTCTGGGGACAACCCAAAATATGGATTTTTTTTTTACTTTCAATGATAAACAGGTCAAGTAGAGAAGGTGGATCTCCCTCAGGCTCCATGTACACGGGACGTTTTTACAACGGCTCCTAAATTATTAAACTTGACAGATAGTAACCAACGTTTAAAACGTCCGTTTTGCCGCATTACAAAATTCTCGTACGACAGAAAAAAAAAAACGTGAGCGATTTCATGTGTTGTAATGTATTTGTATTTTCGGATGACAACTATACTGACTAGACTAAAATCGTACGATCTGGTATCGTAAGCGGGAAATCTTCAGCTCTCGAAAGTAGCGTACACAAGATCCGAAAATCGTACGATTATTCCTCGGACGACAGTTTGTCCGATATTCGATCGCGTGTACGGGCCACAAGGCAGTGAAACCAATCAAATCACCTGTGCAAAATAATAGAAGGCCTGAAAACATGACCTGTTGGGGCACCTTGAGGTCTGGAGTTGAGAAACATTGATCTAACATGGGTAAAGACAATCCCATACCATGTCTGACCAATAAGACATATCTTCCAAAAAGTTCTATACCAGCTGTAAGACTTTGGGTACACTGCCTGGCACCAGCGGCTGCTCCAGCGCTTCACCCGCATACCCCACAAAGGTAACTGTTTGAAAAGCCTTTTGGTCATTGTACTGTAAATCATCTTAACCTGTTTCGTGATGTTTTTCCTTCATTTTCTCTTCCAAAATATTGTGCCTGAACATGTACAGACAAGTCTGACCAGCTGTGCAAACTCTATAGAGAGCCATGTGTGACATCTGGTGAAGGAAACCTGCCGGGGCGGCTGTGAGCCGGCACAACAGAGACTCGCTCAATGAGGCTGCTGAAGCTTCATTCACTAGATTCCAGTTGTTCGAAAAGTAATTGAAAATTGCCTTAGTCCCCTTTCACACTTACACGACTTGTACCACGATTTTGGACAAGTCATTCTCCATGATTTTCAATGACGACTACTAGTCGGATCAAAGTCGGATTCCGTATTAACAGATCCGACTTTGGCATGCGACTTGTACACGACTTGTGCATGAAGGGGAACTCCTCGCCATTTTTTTTCTTTAAAACGGCATGGGTTCCCCTTACGGGCATTATGAGCCCATAGGTCTGGCATAGATTTTAAGGGGAACCCCCCACGCCGAAGAACGGCGTGGGGTCCCCTCCAAAAGCCATACCAGACCCTTACATCGTACCCCACCTGGGGGTGGATTGGGGGGGAAGTGTCAAGAAAAAAAAAAAAACACACTACGGGCCGCCGCTAGTTAAAGAGCTGCAAGAAGATAGCGGAGCTCGGCAGAAGGCAGAAAGCAACGGAGAGCGCGGAGAAGAGGGCGGAGAGTCAGAAGAAGACCCCCGAAGTCGAAAGACCCCCGAATTCGCCTAATAAATTACTTTAAAAACCTGTGTAGTGTGTTTTTTTTTCCTTGACACTCCCCCCCCCCCCCCAAGTGAATGGGTAGGGGTACGATGTACCCCATACGCATTCACATAGGGTGGGGGCCGGGATCATCCACCCGCAGACCCCGATAATGCAACCTGGTACGGCTCGGGGGGGGGGGGGGGGCCCCCCCCCGTCCCCACCCCCTTTCCTAACCGGCCGGGCTGGTGCTCGGATAAGGGTCTGGTATGGATTTTGGGGGGACCCCACTCGGTTTTTGCGGCGTGGGGGTTTCCCTTAAAACCCTTACCAGACCGACGGGCCCGGAATGCCAAGTAAAGGGGGAACCCATGCCGTTTTAAAAAAATAAATAAATAAATATTGGCGTGGAGTTCCCCCTAATAATTGGGGGATCAAAGTCGGCATCCCTGCTCATTGAAGTCGTGAGGCAAAGTCGGATCCACAGTCGTATGACTGTCTTGTTAAAATCGCGGCAAAGTCGCATAAGTGTGAAAGGGGCCTTAAAGTTTCCATGTGTACGACTGGAAGAGGTTGTCTGAAAACAAGAGATCTACCACCCATGAGTCTGATCCACCTAAATTCAATCAATTGAACTGGGCTATAAGCTGACAGCTTCAATACAAGTCATTGGAAAGAAAATAGAAACAAAAAAAAAAAAACCTACACCATTTATTTCACAATCGTTTTTTTCTGGGTTCTATCAAGGCAATTTCGATCTTGCAGTTGATCAAAACCACTAAATTTCTATATCTGACCACTTGAAATGTTAAAGTGTTACTAAACCCAGTCCCCTGCATTCACTATATCTGGTCGCACACAGAACACAGAAATGCAATTATTTTAGTAAATATAAACTGCTAAATACCTTTTCTCATTAGCAGTATATAGCAGTCTTGTGACTTCTATCAGTTCCTGGTTAAAGTTTGTAGAAGGAGTTTTCATACTGCACTGGCTGTCCTATCAAGATGCAGGGCCCCTGACTCTGTCTGGACAGTGCTGATTGGCCCTGTGCTGATCGCATGCACCATCCCAAGCAAAAAAAAACGCTCTAGTAATACACACAAAACTGAGCATGTGCAGCCTGACTCCAGTAACTCTGTCTTATCAGGATATGTTTTGGAGACAATGCAATAAGGGGAGGATCTGTGCATACAGTATCAAAACAGAAGATTAACTCCTTAAAATCCACAGTGAGTATAACAAGTATGCATAACTGCATATACAGACTGATTTTATTGTTGTGGGTTTACTACTTCAGTACGAACCCGATCTGACCCTCCACTCTCCTCTATGGAGTGGCATGTGTTAACGGACATGTGTGTTGACACTCGCCAACATCCCATCCTGTCTGCTAAAAACTGAAGGTGCACCCCCCCCCCCCACCCCCATGACTAATCAAATCATAAATAAAAAAGGAATCCATTTAAGGTCCTAATAGTTAACTCTAAACTGATAACCCGTAAGTGCCGGTTCACAATACCGCGACTTGGGTTCCGACATGTGTCGCCCCAAGCCGCGCGACAAAAACAGACAGAAATTCAATTGAAGTGAATAAGAGCCGTCTTAGACCCCATTCACACCTAGGCGTTTTTACGCCTGTAGCGCTACGCCGCTGCCGCCAGAGGGCTGAAATCAGATGTCCCTCTATGGAGATGGTTCACATCTCCACGCCGAACGCCTGCCGCGTGAAAAAAGGTCCCGGACCTTTTTTTCAGGCGTCTTCGAGCGTTCGGCTAGGAGATGGGAATCATCTCCATAGAGGGGGTCATCTTGGGGCACATCTAGGCGGACAATACCGGCGTTTTGTCGCCGCAAATCGCGGTACAAAACGCCGCTATTTTTACCACGATTTGCGGCGACAAAACGCCGCGATTTCGTCCGTCTAGATGTGAATGCAGCCTTAATGTGCACTACTGAAGTCGCTTCATAAAAGGTTCCTGTACTACTTCAATGGAAGTCGCCTCAGAAGTCAGATCAGTGTCTTAACTGAAGCAACTTTACAGGAAGAAAAAATAGTTTATGCAGACAAACCCCTCCCTCCCTCAGAGCTGATTATTCTGTGATTGGCCACAGCCAAAATCGCCTGTCCTGGAAGCAACTTTAAGTCATGTTGTAAGTTGCTCCAAGTCGCGCTGAAGTCGCCTTGCAAAGTCGCATTGTAAGTCTGTTTGCCCCTGTGTGAACCAGCACTCAAGGCTTTTAAAAACTATTTTTGTTGGTATATTTTACTTACAATCAACATTTAAAGCAGTTAAAGAAATATTTTGCAAAATAACAAATTGCAACTACCACCATTTTATTCACTGTGATCTCTGCTTGTAGAACATATATACTTTTTTGGGTTTAAAGAATTTCTCGCAAAAATGTTGATTTTTAACGTGCGCAATTTTTTTTTCAATTCCCCCGGGGGAAAAGGCAGTTAACCAAACAGGCAGGTTAGAAAACCTTGGCTGCTTATATGCCTGCAGGCAGTCCTATCCACTTCAAAGGGTCTCCTAAACAGCAGGCATGACACAGTCTATTGTGCCAAATAACACAGTACACGCGTGGCAGGTGGAGGTGGTGTGGATGTTTGAAGAATACCAGCAACGTTTCAACCAGGGTCCACTGGTAGAGTCCCCAGTTTTATATAAACAAGCCTGCTCTACAAAAAAAATGTAAACCTATTAAAAGCTGTAACCCTAAAATTCATGTTCTGCAATAATCTGCATACAGAACTAACATATGCCATCTCATACGGCTGGAGACAAGAACAGACAAAAAACAGGAAGCTAACCAATGATGAAACAAGGGACTGTATCATAATACCAGCCCACCCCTCACCATGTACACCTTTGTGAGAAGATCAATAGTGTTTATGCTCCATTACCTTCCAGAAATTAAGACTGTTGGTATAAAAAGGGTAGGAGGTGGAAAGCAATTACATCTGAGAATTGGTATTTGAACCCCAACGTCTCTCCGAAACCAGATTACTAATCCTTTGTTTATGGATTAAATGGTGTCTCTGATCATGCCAACATGCTAGTTATATTTATTCATTGGGATCTCATTCATATGGAAAACATTAAAAAACACACATTATCATACAAAAACACATTAAAAATTGATACACATTTTGGTGCACATTGACTGTATTTTTACACCTTGTGCATAACATACATTACTTTTTGTCACTCAAAAATAAAAAATAATAATTTTTTGTTCTATTACAAAATCATAAAAAAAAAAAAAACACAACAACAAAACACAACTTAAAGCTTAACCCACTCCTCGCCCCCTTACATGCCACAGTTGGCATGTAATTTTCTTGGGGGGGGGGGGGGGGGGAGTGGGGGCTTCAGGAGAAGGGGACTTCCTGTCCCACTTCCTCCGAGGGGCTGGAAAGGCGATTAGCTTAATCGCCTTTTCACAGCCCCTCCCTGTAGGCGAGCGCCTGTCCAATCAGACGGCGCCGCGACGCTCGCGCATGCGCAGTGGGTGCCCGGCCGTGAAGCCGAAAGCTGTCACTGCCAGGTGCCCACACTAGAAATGAAGACGCCGGCCGGGGAGGGGGGGGGCAAGGAGCGGAACCCCCGGCCGGCGTGTCGCTGGAGCCGTGAAGCAGGTAAGTGTCAGTTTATTAAAAGCCAGCAGCTACACTTTTTGTAGCTGCTGACTTTTAATAAACTTAAAAAATGGGTGGAAAACCCCTTTAAAGTGATACGAAGGCTCCTTTCACACGAGGCGGACTCCTTCGCTACAGAGTCCACCTACTCCCGCCAGCTTAGCGGGAGATCTGTCCGCAGACTTCCGATGAGCCGACGGATGACAAGCACCTCTCTGCTCACTGAGCGGGGGAGGGGCTTGTCGGGCGTCGCCGTCTCCTATGGAGCGATCTGATGAAAATGAACACCATGTCCGTTTTCATCAGATCTTACCCGATCCGCATTGACGGATGGGGACGTATCGCCATAACGTCTGATTTTGGCGGATCGGATCGGATGTCAGCGGACATGTCTCCACTGACATCCAACGCTCCATAGCGATGCATGGAGCGGCCGTTCAGGTTCGCTGTCAAAACTGGCAGGCTGACCTAAACGGTCCGTCCGTGTGAAAGGGGCCTAAAGCTTCAATTATTTTTCTATTTTTAAATAACAAAAACACGTCATACTTACCTCCACTGTGCAGTTTGTTTTGCACAGAGTGGCCCCGAACCACGTCTTCTGGGGTCCCTCGGCACCTCCCCGCTTCCGATAACCCCATCTGGGAAGTGCTCTCCCAAGGGGGTTACCTTACGGGTGCGGTCCCAAGTCCTGTATTCAGCGTCCATAGCCGCCAACTACAGGACTCGGCCCCGCCTCACGTCATTGCCGTTGATTGACAGCAGCGTGAGCCAATGGCTGCGCTTCTATCAATCTATCCAATGAAGAGACCAGGCCGATATCAAGCGCGTTCTCGTCGCGGGACTTAGAAGGGCTCAGGTAAGTAAACCGGGGGGCGGTAATCATCAGATGTTTTTTCACACTAATGCATAGGATGCATTATGCTGAAAAAACATGAACCTTTACAACCCCTTTAAGGGATGGTTGACACTGGTGTGATGGCAGGCATCGCATGCGATTCGCATTGCTGTGTAGATCAAATGAGATGTCTGTGCGATGCAAATTCAGCCACACAAACTGGATTTGCATCACATTCAGACCAAACTCGTGTACATCCATAAGAGCCGATTAATGTCCAAATTCACAGTTAGTCCTGCGATTTGCAAACAGATCTGGGTGGGGGGGGTCATTAACTTTGTATTGACACCCGCATAGGGCAGTGTGAACCTCTGGCGATTCAGGTGCAATGCTGGTACTGCACTGGATTTGCAGAGTTTCCCGCATCGCACCAGTGTGAATCGGCCCTAAAACAGAGTTCCAGCTTGTAGAAAAAAAGTAAAAAAAAGTCAGCAGCTACAAAAACTGTAGCTGCTGACTTTCAAATATAAAAGGACACTTACCTGTTCAGGGATCCTGCAATGTCGGCACCCCAGCAGATTTGTCTATCGGCTTCAGGTGCGGGCGCCGGTGACTTGTCCTCATAGTTCCCCTAACAGGGAAGTTCCTTCAATGACTGCACAGGTGCAAACTTCCCGACGGAAATCTCTGAACCTCGCCCGGCATCCAGGCTCATTCTTTAACATCCCCGTGGATTGGAGGATGTTAAAAAAAGAGCCAGGAGGCCGAGCGAGCGGAGCGAGTGAGGCCGACTGGCCACTTACCTCGAAATCCACGTCGCCCTGGATGGCGGCCGAGGTTCGGAGATTTCCGTCAGCAAGTTTGCGCCTGCGCAGTCCTTGTAGGAACTTTCCCGTTAGCTGGAACCGTCTCAGCACATCAGATTGCGCATGCGCTGGAACTTCCAAGATAGCTGGAACCAGCACGGCAAATCACCGGCATGTTCACCAAGAGAAACATGCACCAGTCACGCTGTGCTTTCTAAATAGTCCCACTGTCTTCCGGAACCTCCGTGTGTCCCAGAAGGCAGTGAGGGGAAGGAGGAGGGGCTGGAAATTTGGTAGATCATCACGATTGTTTTGCGGCGATCTTACACAGAAATGGGAGCGGGTACCACCTGGTTTTGACAGGAATCGGTTCCCCCACCCCCCAAAAAGTGCCAAGAGTGGCAGTGAAGGGTGCGAACAAGCAGAGCTTCCACTTTTGGGTTTAGCTCTGCAGAGCTCAGGGACACACCCTCCTTCACACAGCAACAGAAATGAGGCTGTCAATAAGCTGAAGATCCCCCCCTCTGTCTCCATTTTTCTCGTGGTGTCAGAAAAACTTGTCAGAGGAATAAAGCAGCAGACAGAAATGACACTTAGTGCTCTTAATCGAGGCAAGCACACACTATAGAGGGAAATGCTTTGTTCCTATTTTATGGTTGAGGTTTACAACCACTTTAAATGGATGTCAAACATCTATAATACTCCTAGTCTGCCATAGGCCATGTGATCTAGGCTGCCTAGGCTTTACATCACAAGACAGGCTGAGGAGGCCTGTTTGATCTTCAACTGCCTTGATGGTACACATGTGATGATTTTTGACTCCAGCCATTTGATGGTTTGACAGTTTGGTTGATAGCGCAAGCAAATGGGACAGTTATATTCCCAGCACATGCCAAAATATAAAAGAAGATTCTGAAACTGTTAGGCTGCTTTCACATTGAGGCGTGCAGCCGCGGTGACGGTATAGCCGCGCTATTTGCGTTGCGGGCGGTATTACCGCGCTTTCCCATTGATTTCAATGGGAAGGCGCGGTATAGGAGCGGTGAACACACCGCTCCTATACCGCGGTAAAGATGCGGCTAGCAGGACTTTTGGAGCGCTCCTGCTAGCGCACCGATTCAATGTGAAAGCCTTCGGGCTTTCACATTGAACACTACAGGGCAGGTTTTTTAGCGCTGTACCGCATGAAAAACGCCTCAATGTGAAAGGGGCCTTAAATCGATGGGTTTAGTTCCACTTGGTTTAGATTTCTGCCTGGGGGGGGGGGGGGGGGGGGGACACCCCAACAGCTGCCACTTTAGCTGCAAAGGCAGCAGATGGTGGCGTTTACATGCAGTCATAATGCTTTGCTTTACATTTATTGCCAGCAGTCTCTAAATGACTACGTGGTCCCTAGTTGCGCACATTCAAGTATTCAGCAGTGAACTACCTAACCACTGGCATTTTTTAAAACCTAAATTGCCATCTAAAGTAAAGTAAAATGACATTTTATTTGGAACGAGGAACTGGAGGAACCACTAAACACAATTACAGGAAAGGAAACCACTAGTTCCACTATTCTCATACCGTGTCACACAAGCTATTCCATATTACCTTACTATCTCACTCTTATTCTATGATTTAATAAGTTATAACCTGCTGCTGTCCAACAGATAATTTATCAATGTAAAACATGGCGAAAATCCTGAACAGAATTGATTTTATTTTTCGCAAAAGAAAAAACTGAAGTTTAATTTAAACCAGGGTTTGACACATTTGCTTGGAATCTAGGAGGCAGCTAAAAAAGTTAGGAGCCAAAAAACACACCCCATCCCGCCAAGCTTGCGCGCAGAAGCGACCGCATACATGAGTAGCGCTCGAATATATGTAAACGGTATTCAAACCACACATGTGAGGTATCGCCGCGATTGGTAGAGCGAGAGCAATAATTCTAGCCCTAGACTTCCTCTAATTTTTTTTAAAGTCACCTATGGAGATTTTAAAGGGTAAAGGCTTGTCGCCATTCCACGAGCGGACGTGTTGGGTATCAATTTACTCGGCGTAACATTATCTTTCAAAATATAAAAAAAAAATTGGGCTAACTTTACTGTTGTCTTATTTTTTTTAATTAAAAAAAGTGTATTTTTCCCCCAACAAAATGCGCTTGTAAGACCGCTGCGCAAATACGGTGTGACAGAAAGTATAGCAACGACCGCCATTTTATTCTCTAGGGTGTTGGAATAAAATTATATATATATATATATATATATATATATATATATATATATATATATATATATATATATATATATATATATATATATATATATATATATATATATATATATATATATATAATTATAATTAGGAGGGAAGGAGATGGCAGTGAAAACCGTGAAAAACACAGAACTGCTGTTTTGCTAATTGTAATGTAATGTAACCTGTAATGCCAACGGCCACCACAAGATGGCGCCAGATCACAGAAGGAAGCCGAGGCCTGCAGAAGGCCGCAGCCTCCCGGGCCCGCGCCGGCCGGCAATTGAGGCCGCGGCTTTGAGCCTTCTGCAGCCCTAAGCTTCCCTAGGCGCCAGGTCACAAATTCTTGTCGCAATTGCGATCGGGCGCCCGGATTTTGTCGAGGCATGATTTTTTTTAAATTTATTTCACAATAAATGTATTGAGCTTTTATTTAGTGATATACAACAAACTCGTTTATGAGACATGGGATACAAAAAACACAAATTGTGAGATACACTGGGAGGGGAATGCCTGTTCTATAAAAACCTTAAAAACATATAAAGCTTCGTAACCTGAGGGATTACAAGGGTTTTGTATGATCATAAAATGAGAGCGCAACGTCCCATGGGATGTCTCGTCAACTGGGCAGACCAATGGTACAAAGTGGGGTATAGATGGGGGTTCGTAGGCTGGTGTAGGACTGAAATGGAGGCTGGGCTATAGGGTTTCAAGAGATCCCAACAACTAGCAAGGCCAGTACCTACCATCCTGAAAACTTTCTCTGCCCACCCTTACATTATATCACACTGACGAAATTCTGTTTTCGCCATGCAAAATAAGGAACATGCAGATTACATCCAGGACGCTGGATTATTTTTACTGGTTCAGAGGACACAAAGACTGAGAAAGAGGAACTGTCACAAAAAGGTCTAATTTTTTCCATACTCCACTGTAAACGTCATGAGGGACATGTAAAGTTTTTGGTAGGTAGTCAGTTAGCATGCTTAGAAGAAAAGCAGAGGTCGTCTGATACAGAATGTACTGCATCATCATCCACTGGTGGGGTGGCATGACGGCTCTGATACTGGAGTGTGTCAGCACAATGCTTAATAGGAAATGTTATTAACAGCCAATGTCACGTTGAACTAAAACAATGATATTCGGAATGTTTACAATTACGTAATTTGCTGGAAAGTCACAGGCCCTCATACTTCCTTGGAAACAACATGCTGCAACTTGTGGCTTAAAGAGATGAATAGCTGGAGGGAGCAGAGAAGAGCTTAAGAGGTTAATTTACCTTTTCAGAAAAAATGAAAAGATGACCACCCTACCGATCCCCCATAGTCCACGCTGTACTTACCTTTGCAAGACCTTTCAGTGTCCACACAGCCAATGTAAGGGTCCTGCGGATTTGAAATACCTGCTCTTCTCCCTCTTTTCTCTGCAGGAGGGATCAGAGTGATTCTGATTGGTTAGCGCTGGCACAGAGAATTATCACTCTGATCCGTCCCAGAAGCCCTGCAGAGAGAAGCGAGAGATAAGAGGGAATTTCAAATTCCCAGACCGCTACATAAGACTACTGTGTGGGCAGCTTATTACCAATATATGCATGAACAACAGGGACTTGGGGGAAGTTTATTCACTTTTTTGTTTTTACTGAAAATGTGAACTTACACTTTAAAACTGACTGCAGAACTGGACAAAACACCCAAAATACACCCAATAAGCATTAGCCCAAACATTTCACCACCATTGACTTATTAAGCATTAAACTCGAGGAGAGAGGGTTTGAAGTAGTTGTAACCTTAAAAAAGAACTTCACTGTCAGCCCCTGTTTTATGCAGCCATAAACACACAGTTTAAGTGTTTAAAACAATGCCGCTAAATACCTTTTATCTGATACCTTCAGGCCAGTCATGTGACTCCTGGTCTGATCCATGGGCTACAGTGGGAGGGGCCGAGATCTCCCTCTGAAGGCAGCCAGGGAGGTCATGTGATCGCTGTGCTGGCCTCTCGGCCCCTCCCACTGTAGCCCTTAGATGGGGAGGAGAGTGGCCAGGATTCATGTGACCTGACTGAAGGTATCAGGAAAAAAAAAAAAAAAAAGGCATTTAGCGTCATCATTTAGGGGGAACAAAAAAAAAACACTTGCACTGTGTGTGATGGCTGCATAAAAAAGAGGGGCTGGCAGTGGCATTTTTTTCCATTTTCTTTACTACTTATAGTAGCAGGAGGGGGAAAGGGAGCAGACATGGCTCACACAGATACATAGTGGCTGACAGGCAGAGAGGGAGGGGGGGGGATGGGGAGAGAGGAGATCTGTGGATGACGGAGGCACAAACTGACCACAGTAATCTGGGATCAGCAGCCATGATTATCATGGCCGGTACATAGAGGGGGACATGGGAACAGGCAGCATGCAGCACATGTACCATCTGAATGAACCACCCGAAATGTCAACCGAAAGAAGCTTCCACCCAGCTCTCTAGGACATTTCATCATTGAAGTTTTACCCCTGCTACAATCTAGGTGGTCTAGAATTTCTAGGATTCCAACTCGAGCTTCCCCTCCTCTGGCAAAAACACTCGCCATGCAGCTGGCCTGGCAGGTACGGACCTCAAAAGCAAAAAGCCCCTAGCACCCCAGGAGGCTAAAGACCTTCCAGAGGTCATGCCAAATATGTGTCTCCTTCCCAAGCAGGCACCACTGGTAATAAACCTCCCAGTGGTTGACCAGGGAGACAAATATTTATAACTTATATTGCTTCCCTTTACACTTTTTCCAAGGACACTCCACACAGCAGGTAGAAGCAAACAATAATTCAGACACATTAACACTAAGCTCCTCTATGTAATGTGGAAGGCTGACAATAGGGACGAGTTGCATAGAGCAGTGGCGTCACCCATCGACATCCACTACACTAGAAGTTGCTGGCAAGGAAGAGATTTCCAGCCATACCAGGAGTGTGAAAGCTGAGCTTGGAGGTCATGTGACTGCATAGGAAAAACTCTAGAAAAGGCATTTATATTGCAGTTTAATAGGCCATGAAGGGGAACATTTAATTTAAAGAGTTTTTTAATTTGTTTTTTATTTAGATTTACGGATAGACCTCCCAGCTTAAAGGGGTTATAAATCACTGATTGGCAGGCATTATTGTTTGGCACCGATTGGCATCCATTAGTACAACACATTACAGTACATCAGTGCCCATCTGTGCCACCTATCAGTGCCGCCTATCCGTGCCGCCTCATCAGTGCCGTACCATCAATGCCCATCAGTGAAGGAGAAAACATACTTATTTACATTGGCCCAGATTCAATAAGATTTGCGCGATATTTGCGTGGGAGCAGGGCAACGATTTTGCCCTGCGCCCACGCAAATATTTTGCGCTGCCCTCGATTCACGGAGCAGTAGCTCCGTGACTTGCGAGGGCGCGCCGGAAAATTTGCCCGGCGTAAGCGCGCGCAAGTTAAATGATCCCGCCGGGGGCGGGAATCATTTTAATTAGGCGCGCTCCCGCGCCGAGCGTACAGCGCATGCTCCGTCGGGAAACTTTCCCGACGTGCATTGCGGCAAATGACGTCGCAAGGACGTCATTTGCTTCAAAGTGAACGTGAATGGCGTCCAGCGCCATTCACTAAGCACTTATGCAAACGACGTAACATTTGAACGTCGCGACGCGGGAGCGGCGGTATACTTTAGCACAGGCTGCCCCTGCTATTAGAAAGGGCAGCCTTGCGCTAAAGTAGCCGTACGGAAACTCCGTACCTGGCTTGCGCGGGGCCCGCGCAAGATTGTGAATCAGTGGTAGTATGCAATTCGCATACTACACGCTGATACACAATGGGAGCGCCCCCTAGCGGCCCCCGCAAGAATGCAGCCTAAAATCTGCGAGGCATAAGAGCCTTATGCCGCGCAGATTTTAGGCTGCAGCCGGTGTAACGAGGTTCCTGAATCAGGAGCACTCGTTACACCGGAGCAAGTAAGCAATTGCGCCGTGTAACTCATGGTTACACGGGCGCAATTGCTTCTTGAATCTGGGCCAATGTTTTGTAACTGAAACAAAAAAAAAACTATTTTTTTTTCTAAATTTTCGGCATTATTTTTTTAGCAGAAAATAAAAATCCCAGAGATGATCAAATAACATTAAAATAAAGCTCTATTTGTGGGAACAAAATGATAAAAATTTAGTTTGGGTACAGTGTAGCATGACCGAGCAATTGTCATTCAAAGTGCAACAGCGCTGAAAGCTGAAAATTGGTCTGGGCGGGAAGGTGTATAAGTGCCCGGTATGGAAGTGGTTAATGATTCCCATATTCGTAGTACTAGGTGAACTGTACCCGTTGGCGTATTCTCAGACTTGCAGTATTTACCGTGCTCCTGTTACATGACCTATCTACCGCAGATTCTTAGTATCTACAGTTGGCAGGACAGTTCACTGTACACTGTCCTATACCAACACCTCCACACAGAGTCCTTTATACACGGCGTTCTCCAAGCCGGATGTGCCTTTTCCCTCCTCATACAAGTCTACATTTGTTCTACACACAAGTCTGCCAGGCCACAGTTCTTCAAAAACCTCACATTAACAGATTCATGCCAGAGACTCCATACCTCCAACATCTGACAACCATAGAGAACTAAACCAGTGGGCTGCATATACATCAACAACGGGCCGGACCATAAGCCCCATGGCCACCATCCTATAGTCTGCCCCACATACACTCCACGGTAATTGTTGGCTATTTGAACAAACACGGAATTTATAACAAAAGGTAACTACAGATAAAATGTGATATACAGGTACTTGGACAATTGTCACATAAAATTCACACGGTGTATTCCAGCGTTTCTGAATCTCTTTGCAGCCAAGGCACCCTTTACAATTATTCATCACAAGGCACCCCATTCTAAAAGGAACAAAACGATACTAAAAGTATTGCATAATGCAGCAACAGCGGCACATAGGACACCCAACATTTAGACCCCTTTCACACTGGGGTGGTGCAGTCACTAGTTTTATGCCATACCACTGTTACACCAGAAGGGGATAAAAAGGAGTTTAACCACTTAAGACCCGGACCAATATGCAGGTTAAGGACCTTGCCCCTTTTTGTGATTCGGCACTGCGTCGCTTTAATTGACAATTGCGCGGTCGTGCGACGTGACTCCCAAACAAAATTGGCGTCCTTTTTTACCCACAAATAAAGCTTTCTTTTGGTGGTATTTGATCACCTCTGCTGTTTTTTTATTTTTTGCGCTATAAACAAAAATAGAGCGACAATTTTGAAAAAAAAAAATCTATATTTTTTACTTTATGCTCTAATAAATATCCCCAAAAAAGATATACATTTTTTTTTCTCAGTTTAGGCCGATACTTATTCTACCTACTGTTGGTAAAAAAAAAAAAAATCGCAATAAGTGTTTAACGACTGGTTTGCGCAAAATTTATAGCGTTTACAAAATAGGGGATAGTTTTTATGGCATTTTTATTAAAAATTTATTTTTTACTACTAATGACGGCGATCAGCGATTTTTTTCGTGACTGCGATATTATGGCGGACACATCGGACAATTTTGACAAATTTTTGGGACCATTGTCATTTTCACAGCAAAAAGTGCTATAAAAATGCATTGATTACTGTGAAAATGACAATTGCAGTTTGGGAGTTAACCACTAGGGGGCGCTGTAGGGGTTAAGTGTGACCTCATATGTGTTTCTAACTGTGGGGGGGCGGGGCTGGACTAGTGACATCATTGATCGTCTTTCCCTATATCAGGGAACAGACGATCAATGACAGTGCCACTCTCCCCGTTCTTCAGCTCCTGTAAACGATCGCGGGACACCGGCGGCGATCGGGTCCGCGCTTCCCGCGGCGCTTCGGACCGGGTCACGTGCACGCGAAGGCGGCGCACGTGACCCACGGCTGGGCTCTTAAAGGCGACGTACCTGTACGTGCCTGTGCCCAGCCATGCCATTTTGCCAACGTATATGTGCAGGAGGCGGTCCTTAATCGCTTTGAAAGCAGGGCTCATTCATTCCAATGGGCAGGGGCGGTGCGGGAGTGGTGTAGACACCACTCCCAAACCACCTCAAAGATGCTACTTACAGGACTTTTTTTTTCCTGTCCTGCAAGCACACCACCCCACTGAGCGCACTCAGACTTTCACACTGGGGCTGCAGAAGAGGTAATTTTACAGGCGCTATTTTTAGCGCAAAATTGCCTGTAAAGCACCCCAGTGTGAAAGGGGTCTAAAGGGGATTTATGGTTTATTCTTCCAAAGGAAACACACCTTTGCACACTGGTACTTACTAGCATTCCAATAGTTCTCTTCTCCCTCATTAATCTAATATGATATCAGTTCTGACAGAGAGGGGCAAGCAAGGATGTTGTGCAGGCACCCGACGTCCTCCTTATCAACCAATGAGGACATAAGTTGTTAGGATGCCAGTGGCTGGAATGTTGCACAATGAAAACCTGCGGCTTTGTGTAACTTAAAGGCAGACTTTCTCCACCTGCTGCCTTATACACAATGTTTGGGCAGTTTTTAGGGATTTTGCCAAGGCACCCCTGAAGATACCTTAAGGCACCCTGGTTGAAAAAATGCCCTTATAAAGGGCTTGTGGAAACACGGGCACAACACGTATTAGAGTAGAGCTAGTAAAAGAATTATACTCTTCTAAACGCTGTATTGACCTTTAAGCATCTAAATGTACATGAATGAATGCATGAAGTTTACATGCCATTACATGCGCTTTTTTTATGCCAGATGTTTCTGCTGTCCAATAAGAACATTAGAGTAAGACTACAATAAGATAAAAGTAAAACGCCAGGTCTTATGGAACAAAGTGCTGTCGACTGATGCAGCAAAGGATAACTTGTTTGGTAAAAGTTAGGACATGTTCACACAGGAGCATATCACTGGATACCCCTTGTGAGAGCCGTGATTATCAGCATAGGTGTACCGTGCATCCCCCCCCATGCAGGCAGTCCCCCGATGTCTATTGGGATGCAATAGACACAGCAGCTGATCTCAATTTGACATCTTTACAAGTGCACCGCCAAGAATGCACACTGTCTGCATTTCTAAGTGACCGCAGATGATTGGTTTTCAGTACTCATAATATGTACTTTGCATAGAAAGCAATGCTTCCATAACATTTCCAGCCACTAGTATGACCACAGCACCCCCTTACATTGTAATAATCCGAGCATTGGTGCCGGTTCACACTGCTGCGGCGTGCGAGATCGCAGTGCAAATCACATGAGATGTACGTGCAATGTGATATCAGCCATACACATAGTATGGCTGAAATCGCATCGCATTCGGACTAAACACGCACAGGACCCTTTTTTGGTCTGCACCAGAATCGGATCGCATGGGTATTCACACCTACGCAATCCGATCCAGTCTGAACTGACAGCTCACAGTGCCATATGCGAGCTGAACTGGGGGTGTCATAACAATGTATTGACACTCCCCGCAGGTCGCATATGGCAGTGTGAACTGCCGTGTGAGTCAGGTGTGATGCAGGAACCTGCAGTGGATTCGCAGGGTTACCGCATCGCACGAGTGTGAACCAGGGCTTACTGTGATAGTATAGGTTGACATAAGTACTATGGGTTGGGTTCCGTTTGAGGGTCAATAAGGGACTATTGCTTGCTCAGGTGTGACAATTTATTTACCCAGGTGTGTCGGAAAAGTTTGTGATGAAATATGTGTGCCAAAAACTCCCACTCTAAAAAGCAGCAAGCCAATAATCAGAAAATAAACCTGCTAAGGCAAAGCACCTGAAAAAAAAAAAAAAAAAAAAAAAAAAAAAGGCATAAAAGGCACAATTACATCTTATTAAAAATATAATAAATAAATAAAAAAAACATTTACAGAGAGAAAAACTGTTTCCCATAGCGGACCTCCTCCAAAAATGCTAGTTGCCTGGCTGTCTTGCCAACATTGAATCTTACAGACCTACAAGTATCAAGAGTTCTGACTTCACATGGATTATCCGATACATGCTTGTTCTAGATCAGGGAATGACTATTAGGTGGATTCAGATAGAGTTAGGCCGGCGTATCAGTAGATACGCCGACCTAACTCGGAATCTGCGCTGTCCTAAGTTTAAGTGTATTCTCAAACAGAGATACACTTAAACCTATCTAAGATACGAGGCTTGCGCCGTCGTATCTTAGGGTGCGATATTTAGGCTGGCCGCTAGGTGGCGCTTCCATTGAGTTTGGCGTAGAATATGTAAATCACTAGATACGCCTATTCAGGAACGTACGCCCGGCCGACGCAGTACAGATACGCCATTTACGCAAGGCATTTTCAGGCGTATAGTTATTCCATCAAATAGCTGGACTAGTAAAGTTAAGTATGGCCGCCGTTCCCGCGTCGAAATTTGAAAATTTTACGTCGTTTGCGTAAGTCGTGCGCGAATAGGGCTGGACGTAATTTACGTCCACGTTGAAACCAATACGTCCGGGCGGCGTACTTAGCCGCCATGCACACTGGGATTTGTACACGGACGGCGCATGCGCCGTTCCTAAAAAACGTCAATCACGTCAGGTCAACCCATATTAACATAAAACACGCCCCCTCAGCCTATTTTTAATTAGGCGCGCTTACGCCCGCCGCATTTACGCTACGCCGCCGTAACTTAGCAGGCAAGTACTTTGTGAATCATGTACTTGCCTCGCTAACTTACGGCGGCGTAGTGTAAACACGATACACTACGCCGCCGCAAAGTTAGGGCGGTCTTTCTGAATCCACCTATTCGACTAGAGACAGCCAGTCTAGGTATTTTCAGAAGCATGTCAGCCTCCAGGTTTCCTGTACAAATACCAACTGTTTTCTCAAAGCTTCTTCCTAAAAAAAAAAAAAAAAAAATTCAGCATGCATAAATCCCAGATTTGCACACACACACTCTGCCACACTCTGTAAGGTATGGGGCACTTTTTTGAAAGGCAAAGCTAGATGCCACTTGTGTACAATACATCCGGGGCTCCTGGGACACTCAGGAGAAGCGTCTGAAATCTCTATGCAGACACGCTGAGATGACCTTTTTATCGTTCTTGACAAGTTTGTTTTAAAGTGCTTCTCCTTACATGTACATTGTTTTTTTTAATGAACTGCTAATCCTGTCCAAAGTTTGACATCTATGCTAACATAAGTAAGTCGGCTCAATGCGGCTTCCCTTCATTTGATAGGATGCAGAGCGCTAAACCAGAGAACATCCCACTTTCATATCACTTAAAAAATAATGATTCTGGTAAACAGAGCAGTGGGCTACATAACAGGCTTGAAATAACTAATCTGCAGCTATGCGACTTTCAATGCAACATTCTGCATGGAAACTGGACCAATCAGCGAGCACCTTTAACTTGAGTTTTTTGTTACCGACGTCAGTAAAAGGAAGCGCATGTGCCCTGGAGCCTATGTGCCCGCTGGCTTATGACAATTTCTACATTAATATTTCCTAGGCTGACATACATACATATATTTGTATTTTTAATTCAGCGTGTATATAAAGACCTTTCACAGAAACACCTACATTTTGTATTTCATTTTATGTCTCTGCAGAGTTCCCCACAACCTTCCTCCCAAAACGCAAATGCATTTTTTGGAAAATCTGTTCTTTTAAGGGTACACTCACCTTGGAGGCGGGTTTGAAATCGCACAAGTCCAGCCAAACTCGCATGATTTCAAACCTGCATTTCAAAAGTATGCTGCCAAATCAAACATTGACATCAAGTCAGTAACTGTATCCAATGGGTATTTGTGAATGCATACACCAGTAAATACTCTTTAAGTTGGTCATTCACCGACACGAGCTGAACAAAAAAAAAAAAATATTTCTCCATCCACCCTGCAGCTATTGTACTAGGACAGCCGGCTGTGACAGCTGTCAAAAAAAAAAAGAACAGTGCCTGCAATTGATTTGATGTTCTTTGATTCTTCATTTAAAGAAGGTCTAGCAGGGGGGTGCTGAGCGGACCACCTATGAACTGGATTTTGACTGAGATTCAAAATAGAGTCCATGTGTGGTCAGTTTTAAAAATTTAGAAGCTATTAAAAAGAAAAAAAAAACAAAAAAACACTACAAAATATCACCAACTTACTGCGACTATCACAGCTGCATTTTCAAGCTAAGCACCTGGACATCTGATCAAGTTATTTGTCCTTTTGTACCTGCTCAGGTACATAGTTAGCCTGGTTTAAATAATAATAATAATAATAATAATAATAATAATAATAATAATAATAAAAAGAAAGAAAAAAAAAAGTCTGTCTAGATCAGGGGTGTCCAAACTTGTTTCAAAGAGGGCCAGATTTGATAAAATGAACATGCGTGAGGGCCGACCATTTTGCCCGACAGTCTATGAACCATTAAAATATATTTTGTGGCCCCAACGCATCCCTGAGCGCTGCTCAGGACTAAGGATGAGCTTGGGCGTGTTATTTAGATATGAAAAAGGCAATATGAACCCGCGCTATGGAAATTAGTTTAAAAATATATGCTGCAAGTGGGATCATAGGTAAAATACACTACAAAAGGTACAGAAGACGAATAAATAATAAAAATATGAAATGTGAAATGGTATACTGCAGTGGCTTTAGATAAACCAAATTTATCAGCGTATAACACACACCTTCACAAGAGGGAGGTTTCAGGAATTTTTTTTTTATTTTATATGAAGAACTGTGAAGAAAAATAAGGGTCAGTGCCCATCTGCAGCCTCACATGTGCCATGAGCGCAGCCTCACATGTGCCCTGAGCGCAGCCTCACATGTGCCCTGAGCGCAGCCTCACATGTGCCCTGAGCGCAGCCTCACATGTGCCCTGAGCGCAGCCTCACATGTGCCCTGAGCGCAGCCTCACATGTGCCCTGAGCGCAGCCTCACATGTGCCCTGAGCGCAGCCACACATGTGCCATGAATGCAGCCTGATCGATGCCCATCTGCAGCCTCGGAGGGGGGCGGGACGAGCGCCAACAGATTACATACAAGAGAATCTCCTGTTTACTTGGCGGCCTCTTTAATACAAAGTCCCATCTCCTACAATAGACAGAACAGTCATGCAATGGCAGCCCAGGTGATGGGACTTCCTATTACAGCCGCCGCTGAGTACACAGGAGATTCTCCTGTATGTAATCTGCCAACGCTCGTCCCGCCTCCTCCCTGTCCCCTCCGAGGCTGCAGAAGGGCATCAATCAGGGATCATGCACTATGTCCCCTCCGAGGCAGCTCCGATAAATACGGTATATATCTTTTGTGCCCTCCAGGGCCACAAAAGATATACATATCCAAATCACCAGGGGGGCCATATTTAACCAGAACAGGGGCTGCAATTGGCCTGCGGGCCGGACTTTGGACATGCCTGGTCTAGATCAACCAATAAAAGGGGAAAAAATCAATCAATTATACAATCCTGTATACATAATCCTATACCCACAGGTAATCCAGAGAAAGGCAAAAAACACAGCAATGGTATTATTACTGGTACTTATATCGCCATTAATTTCCGCAACACTTTACATATACAGTAAAACCTTGGTTTGAGAGTAACTTGGTTTGAGAGCGTTTTGCAAGACAAGCAAAATGTTTTAATAAATTTTGCCTTGATATACAAGCGATGTCTTGATATAAGAGTAGCGTCATGTCACAACTGAGTATAAAATAGAAGAGAGGCGCCTCTAAGTGTAGCAATATGATAAAATTTAATGAAGGTACAACATTTAGCAACTTATTGCTACACTTAGGAGGTGCCTCTCATCTCTTTTATACCCTGTAAAAAAAAGTGCTTTGATATACAAGTGCTTTGTATTACAAGCATGTTTCTGGAACGAATTAAACTCGCAAACCAAGGTTTTACTGTACATCATACAGTCACATCAGTAACGTGGATGAGCTCAGGCTAATGACAGGAATCTCATTTCTATGGAGTGGCCTAACACAGATGTTCCCATATTCCCTGGACTGGAAGATGCCAATCAGCATCTACCAAGAGAGCAGAGCAGCAATGGGCAACATACAAGCAACTCATGGAAAGGCGCCTCTGTTGCCGATGCCCAGGCAGCCTCTAGTGCCGGTCAGAACCGAAAACAAATAACTTTTCTTGAACTCTTTTTTCCCACAACATTGAAGCCTTAGTTTTCCACTTCATGGTAGTAAAAGCCAAGCCGGAAATGCAATGCCATCACAGCGAGATGAGCCAACGTGCACATTGCATAACACGTATGCTCTACAAGCCCCAACCTGCGAGCTGGTATTGCAGATGTTCCAACTCTTACAAAAGGTATGGCACAGCCGACATTAACTAGTTAACCTTCAGCAAAGAATTCTTCACGGGACAATGAAAAAAGGAGAGATCAGCCAGCTGCAGCTGACATACCATAGCTTTAAAAAAAAAAAAACCCGTACCTCAAGACTCTGCCCACCGCCTGCAGGACCATCTTGCAACTAAATCCAGATTTTGGGCTGCCCGTTAGCAGGGTCCTGTCTGGAGAGAGTGGAGTGGGGTCTCCCAGCATTCTCACATAATAGACAGACAGCACAGTGACAGGACCTGCTCCAAAACTTCCCAGCACATACAGTAAGGGGGGGGGGGGGCAAGCCCTCCCAGGCCCTCCTCCAATAGAAGAGCGAGGAGGGAAAAGGGAGGGAGGCAAGGAGGAAAACAAACAGTCTGAAAGGTCTTATTCATAGAGAGGAGGAGGAGAGCAAATCACATCCAAGATCCCCCAAATACCAGCGCTAGAAGATGGCACAGGCAGCTCATCCATCCCCAGATGACATGTCTACTAAACACCCAACTTTATCCCAACAGAAAAGACAAACATTTCTATTACTTCTCCACCTCTCTTTCTTTTCCTTTATATGTCAAATCAAGAGATCTTCAACTAGTCTGGCTGGATGTGAAATCAAGTTCTCCTAATTCTCTCGCTGCTACCTGAATCTAGCCCAATGTTCTTTAGCAGAGAACATACATTCCATAAAAATCTTATTTATCGGCGTATACCGCGCACTTTTTTGCCCTGAAATCAGGGCAAAATCGTGGGTGCGCGGTATACGCCGATAACCCACGCTGAGTTTGAACTGCGCCGCCGACATATACCGAGCGCAGTACACTCGGGTACATTCGGCCAGGCACGGCTTCGCTCGCGGTCACGCTCTGTGACGCCTCCTAGCCTTTATGCGTGAGAAGCCGAGCGTGGCCGAACGTGCCCGAGTGTACTGCGCTCAGTATATGTCAGTGGCGCAGTTCAAACTCAGCGCGGGAAGTGGGGATTCGACTGGGAGACAGCGCGGGAGGACACCACCGAGGCCGCAGACGGACGCCGGACCGGACAAGGCCGCCAATGGACGCCGGGCAAGACACCAACAAGGTGCATTCAAACTAAGTATTTTGTTTTCTAAAACTTCCCTTCTAGGTTGGGGGTGCGCGCAATACCCCGATAAATATGGTATGCTACCAAACTTATTCCGGCCACACATCAAATACCAAACAATTTGAAAAACACACCTTTAAATAATCTTTAGTAGAGCTACAGCAACGGCCAAGAAGTCCGAGTGATCAATGCTGGCACCATCGGATTACAAAATGTTTCATTGACAAATCGCTCAGATTTTGACTCGCGTATGGCCTGCATTAGTGCGTGTTGGAAATTGCCTCCAGCAATGCTCCTCTTTCTTCTAGCTGGAGGCTGACATTTTGCTGAAGCCCAGAGCTCCTGAGCAGCAGTAAATCTTTATGCTGTCAGCAGATAAGTCTCTACATTTTCAGCACAGTGCCTAAAAAATGGAGAGCAACTGAGCATATGCAGAGCAGGGGGTGATTTATCGAAACTGGAGAGAGCAAAATCTGGTGAAACCAATCAGCTTCCAGGTTATTTCTTTTTTTTGTCAAAGCTTAAATTTAACCCCTTCACGCCGACCGTAGGCAAATATGCATTCTCTGTTTGAAGGGGTTATACCGGGGTGATGCATGCAGCTACACACATCACTCCAGGACTGTTTTTTAGAGCCAACGGTTGGCTTTTTAGTGATTGCAACCGATGTGGCAAAAAGCTGATCAGCGGCTATCCGCGGAAGCGGGGGGGGGGACTGAGCCGCTGCAGCTGTTCCACCAGGGGGCCCGAGCGACCAGCCAGAACGTCTGCCGGCTGGCCGAAGACCAGAATGAAGCCAAAATCGACTTTGATCGGGTCTCCGATTTAGTAACCCGGAAGTGATGTGATGACATCACTTCCGGTTTACTCGGCTGCCAATGGTGCCAATTTAAAAAAAAAAAGACCCTAGTATTCCAAAACGCAGATTTTGGCGTTTTGAATACTTTTAAGTGCAAAGGAGGGATTTGGGGTCTTATAGATCCCTCCATAAAGAGTACCTGTCATCGCCTATTACTGTCACAAGAGATGTTTACATTCCTTGTGACAACAATAAAAATAATCAGATTTTTTTTTTTAAAGAGACAGTAAAAAAAATAAAAAATAAACTGAAATAAAATGCTAAAAAACATTTTAACGCACCCCGTCCCTCCGTGCTCGCATGCAGAAGCTGACGCATGCGCAAGTCGCGCCGGCAAATGTGAGGTATCGCTGCAATCATCAGAGCTAGAGCTATCATTTCTAGCACAGGACTTCTGTAACTCTAAACTGGTAACCTGTAGAACATTTTAAAGCAGGGATATGCAATTAGCGGACCTCCAGCTGTTGCTGAACTACAAGTCCCATGAGGCATAGCAAGACTCTGACAGCCACAAGCATGACACCCAGAGGCAGAGGCATGATGGAACTTGTAGTTTTGCAACAGCTGGAGGTCCGCTAATTGCATATCCCTGTTTTAAAGCATCGCCTATGGAGATTTTTAAGGATTAGGATTTTCTGACTAAAGTTCCACTTTAACCTCTATTTTTTTTATTTATTTTGTATATCAAATGTACCCTCTGCAGGTTTACAACATAATGAGCTAGTATGCACTGCATATACCTCTATTTTTTTATATGAAATGTACCCTCTGCATATAACATAATGAGCTAGTATTTACTGCATACAAGCACATTATGACAGATTTACTTGTAATAAGGTGCCCAGCTCTGCATGGTCAGCGCTGCCGCTGGTCGCAAACGCTTCCATCTTCACCTGGTCTTCCTTCCAAGTTCCATCTGTTCCACCAGTTGAATTGCCAGCGGGCAATGAGGTATCTCTCGCGCATGCGCAAGAGAGTCACATCACTACGCTGACGGCCATTTATGACAGAACCACTGATAGGGAGGCAGTTTCCTCAAGATAAGTTGACCAAACTACCTGTTGGCAGATGCAGAGGTCTCATTGTGAGCTACACAAATTGTTTGCATCAATTTCCTCAAAAGGTTGTTGAGGACAATAGCAGGTTAAGGATCCCATCATTTTGTCCATGCCATGTTCATTTTTTTCCTTTAATATTCAGTTGAATCAAAAATCAAAAGCAATGTCTGATTTTTTATTACATATAAATAATGATGGATGCCAGTTACTTTGGTCAGATTCAAGTCATTTCACAGAAATAAGTTCCTTTTTTGTTCACATTTATAAGTTTAAAGCCCAAACATTGCTTTCCCTCCTCCTGTCTATCCTTCAGGCTCTTCTTTGGAATGCACAGTATTATTTAAACATACAATGACAGGATGCACGCTGACTCTCACTAGCATGATGGCATTCAAAGCATTTACAAAGACAAAGAAAGCGGTGATTCTAGCGCCTCTCCAGCTGTAAACAAATTACATACAGCTAGAGCAAAACACATATAGCTAGATTCAGGTAGCCCCGCGCAACTTTAAGGCGGCGTAGCGTATCCTATTTACGTTATGCCGTCTTAAGTCAGAGAGGCAAGTACTGTATTCTCAAAGTACTTGCCTCCTAACTTACGGCGGCGTGGCGTAAATGCGGCGGGCGCCAGTGCGCCCAATTCAAAATAGGCTGAGGGGACGTGTTTTATGATAATTTGCTTTGACCTAAAGTGATTGACTTTTTTTGGAACGGCGCATGCGCCGTCCACCTACATTTCCCAGTGTGCATTGCGGCTAAGTACGCCGCACGGTCCTATTGATTTCAACGTGGACGCAAATCCCTATTCACGGACGACTTAAGCAAAATTTTCGAATTTCGAAGCGGGAACGGCGGCCATACTTTAACATTACTATTCCAACTATTTGATGGAATAACTTTAGGCCTGATAAAGCGTTACATAAACAGCGTATCTGTACTGCGTCGGCCGGGCGTACGTTCGTGAATAGGCGTATCTAGTGATTTACATATTCTACGCCGACCGCAATGGAAGCGCCACCTAGCGGCCAGCCTAAATATTGCAACCTAAGATAGGACGGCGCAAGCCGTCGTATCTTAGATAGGTTTAAGTGTATCTCTGTTTGAGAATACACTTAAACATAGGTCGGCGCAGATTCCGAGTTACGTCGGCGTATATACTGATACGCCGGCCTAACTCTACCTGAATCTAGCTAATACTACACATAGAAGCACCGTCTGGCAGAACCGGCGGTAAGTCCATCTGACAGCATGATGGGCCTAAGGTAGAGAAGTACTGAAAGTGCTTATATGTCACAAGTCACTGGTTTAAAGGTTAGACCCCTTTCACACTGGGGCATTTTTCAGCCGCTTCAGCGTTAAAAAAAAAAAAGCGCCTGTAAAGCGCCTGAAAGAAGCTGCATCTGCAACCCCAATGTGAAAGCCCGAGTGCTTTCACACTGAGGCGCTGCTCTGGCAGGGCGTCAAAAAAAAGTCCTGCAAGCAGCTTCTTTGCAGCGCTTTAGGAGCGTTGAATACACCGCTCCTAAAACCCCCTTCCCATTGAGGGAGCTTTTTTAACGCCAAAGCGCCTGAAAAACGCCCCAGTGTGAAAGGGGTCTTGGCGCTTTACCAGCGTTTTTCGCTGGCAGTGTGAAAGGGCTCTGAAAGCACCTGTGTTTTACATTGGGATTAGAGATGAGGCGCTCTACAGGCTTTTTTTTAACGCCAAAACGCCCCGGAGTGAAAGGGGTCTTGGAACTGCACAATTAATCGTTAAAAAAATTGTGATCTCGAATCAACCCCTCCGACGATCTCCAATGCAGAGTTTGCTGATTCTTTCATATAACAAGTGGAGAGACTTATCAGCTGTCAAAAGAAAATCAGTCTGCCAAGTTTTTAACAGGAAACATTGTAACTAATGCTTCCTTCTTAGATCAAAGGGATAAACTTCCGTTTGTGTAAAGAAAAAATCATGCAGTCTGCCAGGTTTTTAACAACATGAAACATTGTAACCAACTTCCTTCTAAGATCAAACTTCTGTGTGTAAATGCAGGAAGTTTAACTACTTAGGCCCAGATTCACGCCGCCGTAGAGTAACCAATGTACGCTACGCCAACGCAGCGCAGAAAGGCAAGCAATGCATTCAGCAAGCCAGTGCTCCCAACGCTGCGCCAGCGCGGCATGGGATTCGAAGGCGTACGCCGGCGTAGGTGGAAGTGGGCGTGACCCATGCAAATGATGGGCCGAGCGCCAGACAGATACGTATCACGAACTGAGCATGCCCCGTGACGTGGACGCATCCCCCTGCGCCTGCTCACAACCACGTAGGTAAAACTGCCTAAACTACGCCGGATCACTGCGTACGGTGTAAACGTAACCTACACCCAGCCAGACACACGTCCAACGTAAAATACGCCGGCTTGTGTTCCCTTGTGCAGACTTTGCATGTCTGCTGCTGGGTTGCACCTCCTTTATGGGGAATAACTTTACGCCGGACGTACAACTTACGCGCACCTCGAGTAACCTGCGTCGGGCGCATGTAGGTTCGTGAATCGCCGTATTTCCCTCATTTGCATGTTTGAATGGCTAATCAATGGGAGCGGCACCATGCACCCATCCGAAATGTGCGCCCGCCCTAAGCAAGTTACGTCGGCGGGGTGTAGCCTGGTTTTAGGCGCATATCTGTTTGTGGGTCTGGCGCACATTTGCACTTACGTTGGCGCAACTTGTTATACGTCGGCGTAAGTGCTTTGTGAATCTGGGCCTTAAAAGTCTAAGGCCCCTTTCACACGGTCGGGCTGTTCAGGTCCGCCTGTCAGTTTTTTCGGCGGACCTGAACGGCCGCTCCATACATCTCTATGGAGCGTCGGATGTCAGCAGTGACATGTCCGCTGACATCTCATCAAATCAGACGGATGGCGATACGTTGCCATCCGTCCATGGCGGATCAGATTGGATGAGATCTGATAAAAACGGACATGCTGTCTGTTTTCGTCCGATCTCTCCATAGGAGACAGCGGCGCTGGACAAGCCCCTCCCCGCTCAGTGAGCAGAGAGGGACTTGTCATCTCCCGGCTCAGCGGAGAGATCTCCCGCTGCAAGCAGATCCGTCCCCGTGTGAAAGGGGCCTAAATCTTTTTCGGGCACTTGTTTAAGTTAAAAACAATATTTTTTGCTAGAAAATTACTTGGAACCCCCAAACATTATATATATTTTAGAAGAGACCCTGGGGAATAAAATGGCAATTGCTGAAATATTTTATGTCATACTGTTTTTGCCCAGCGGTCTTTCAAATGCAATTTTTGGGGAAAAAATACACTTCAATGAAAAAAAAAAGAAAAGTAAAAAAAGTAAATAAGTAAAGTAAGCCCATTTTTTTTGTTTTAATGTGAAAATGATGTTACGCCGCGAGAATCATGAGAGAATTGTGATCTATCTTCTAAGCACAAAAAGAAAAGTCCTACAAGGCACTATCACAGTATGCATTGCATACTAGCACATTATGTGAATCCTACCTTAAAACAAAGCCCTCCAGCGATGCGCTGTCACCGATAAAGGCGCTTCCATCTTCACCCGGTCTTCATTCCATGTTTGCGGATTCAAGCTGCGCAAGTGGCTAGAGCCACGGTGACGTCACTCCTGCGAAAGCGCGCAGGAGCCACCATTCATGGCAAAGGACTCTGAATGGACAGCACAGTATGCCGTTCCATCAGAGCGCACGGTGATGTCCCTTGGCAGGGAAATAAAGAGGAAGTAATGCCCATCAGGGTTTACTTCCTCTAAGTTTCTAAGGCTTTTACATATGAAATTCAACTGCATTGGCCTTGTTGTGCCCATTACAGGATTCCCGAGTTCATACTCATACACTAACATGAAAGGGAATATTTTTGTTTTGTGGTGCTCAGATGCAGTGAAGATCCGTTTTAAACAGTCAAACAGGCCCAGTGACGCAATGGCCCCAGACATGCTCGCACTTTGTGAGCCATAACAAAACTTTACAGAAAGACATATGTGAACGATACCTAAACATAGTCCAAATATAGACCCCTGAAGCCTGCACCTGTTTAGGTAACACAGAAGCCCCTTTGTTCTAAATGGCAGCCTAAAGACAACTGACTGGATGTGAAGTTATCACTCGAGACTTCCAAAGAAAAGCAATGATACAGGCTTCTGAATATCACACAGAAAACACTGAGAATAGGGCAACAGCCAAGAATGCCTTCAGCTACTTATTAGCTATATGGCCACTGAAGTGCCCACCATCTGACCGCTGGGTCATACTACAGATGAAAGATTGAGGTGCAAAAATACTTTGAGAGAACACCACTTACATAGAGCTACGCCTATGTCTGGGGAGAAGACTGCAAAAGTATTTAACCACTTCCTATCCAGGCCATCGACAATTGACACCCACACAAGGTGGCTCTACAATTTACGGGAAGGTTTCGACAAAATCCGGGCGCCCGGTCGCAATTGCGACTAGAATTGGCAACCTGGCGCCCGGGGAAGGAAGCTTAGGCCTGCAGAGGGCCGCAAAGCCGCGGCCTCAATTACCGGCCGCCGCAGCCCGACGCGATCGCGTGGCGGGGGAGTGCACAGAGACACAGGATACCCCATCCTGTGTCTCCGTGTGCCCCCACCTCCCTCTCCGCGTGATCGCGTCTGGCTGCGCCGGCTGGTAATTGAGGCCGCGGCTTTGCGTCCTTCTGCAGGCTTAAGCCTCCTACTGTGATTTGGTGCCATCCTGTGGTGACCGTTGGCATGACAAGTAAACCAGCAATTCTAATGGAGTTTCCCCTGTCTGTTTTCACTGCCATCTCCTTCCCTCTAATTAGAACCCCCAAACATTATATATATTTTTTTATTCTAACACCCTAGAGAATAAAGCGGTCTTACAAGCACACTTTTTTGGGAAAAAATACACTTTTTTAATTAAAAAAAAATAAGACACCAGTAACGTTGACCCAATTTTTTTTATATTGTGAAAGATAATGTTACGCCGATTAAATTGGTACCCAAAATTGCATCCGCTCGTGGAATGGCGACAAACTTTGACCCTTTAAAGTCTCCATACGTAACTTTAAAAAAATTCTACAGGTTGCATGTTTTGAGTTACAGAGGAGGACTAGAGCTAGAATTATTTCTCTCGCTCCAACGATCGCGGCGATACCTCACATGTGTGGTTTGAACACCAAAAAAGCCGGCGCTACTCACATAGCCAGGGACGTGGATCTCTGTGTGTAAACACAGAGATCCACGTCCTGCCAGGGAGAGGAGATCGATGGTGTGTCCCTTGTTCATAGTCCCCCAGTCAGTCCCCTCCCCCCACAGTAAGAATCACCTAGCAGGGAACACATTTAACCCCTTCCCTGCCAGTCACATTTATACAGTAATCAGTGCATATTTATAGCACTGATCGCTGTATAAATGGTCCCAAAAATGTGTCAAAAGTGTCCGATGTGTCCACCGCAATATCTCAATCCTGACAAAAATCGCAGATCGCCGCCATTACTAGTTAAAAAAAAAGGGCATAATTCTATCCCCTATTTTGTAGGCACTATAACGTTTTGCACAAACCAATCACTTTACGCTTATTGCGATTTTTTTACCAAAAATATGTAGAAGAATACATAAATCGGCCTAAATTGAGAAAAAAATATATTTAAAAAAAAAAAATTAAAAAAATGGGATATTTATTATAGCAAAAAGTTTTGTGTTTTTTTCAAAATTGACGGTATTTTTCGGTTTATAGCGCAAAAAATAAAAACTGCATAGGTGATCAAATACTACCAAAAGAAAGCTCTATTTGTGGGGGGGGGGGCGCGCAATTGTAATTCAAAGCGTGACATCGCTGAAAGCTTAAATTTCGCCTGGGCAGAAGGGGGGAAATGTACCCAGTAAGCAAGTGGTTAAATAGTAACTCCTCTTTTGCTGAAAAAAAAAAACATTCCCTTCTGGGTGATCTGTGTACATTGCAGGGACTTTAACAACTTTGTTGCAGATTCCTTCCCTGTATTATTCTGAAGAAATAGCTGTTTGTATGTGTCCATGTGAACCTGTATGAGAGTGACCTTATAATCAATCAACTGCTGCACCTGTAGGGTTCTATTGAGAAAAGTGTCAGTCTGCATCCCTGTAGACGTGGTTTCCCTTTGGGAGTATCGCACCAAAAAATGACATTTACTTTGCATGGGATGACATTTTTAAACAGAGATAGATAGATAGATAGATAGATAGATAGATAGATAGATAGATAGATAGATAGATAGATAGATAGATAGATAGATAGATAGATAGATAGATAGATAGATAGATAGATAGATAGATAGATAGATAGAAGAAAAAGTAATCACACATTTTTTTGAATATTAAAAAAAGAAACTAAACACTATATTAATATAGGAAACTGGAATAGCCAATTATAAGCTGATGAAGAGAATTTGGCAACTGGCAAGCTAGAACTGCAGCCAAAAGTGATACAAGTATTATTTAACTAATCTCTAATGTTTACAGGAGCTGCTATTAAGTACTTAAGATACTTGAGATAATTTGCTGATATTCAGGAACACAGGATTTTGGGAAGTCATTAAATGGAGGACTTTTTTGCAGAAAAAAAAATCCAAACAATAGACGATGTTTAATGGAGATGTCCATTATCCTGCTCAGAGGTAGTAGTACAGCACCAATGCAGAACATGCCTCTGATCACTTCACTGAATCCAGTATTTGGGTTTAGTGATAACCTGAGGGAGGTTTATCAGGCAAGGTACTGATAGTAACAGGTCCTATTTGCACTAAAGTGGACCATTGGTTGCATTAAGACAACCTAATCATTTAAATGGGGGCAGCCTAGCTCATTACAATTGGACCAAATGGAATGGACATTTGCAAACCGCCGAGTGTGTCAGTGTAAAGTTAATGACACCCCCAAATCAGTTTGCAGATCGCACTGTGAACTATGAAATGGTACAGGAATCCGATCGCATAGGTGTGAACCCAGCCTGACAGTTAAGCCTCACCTCAGACCGACACATAAATGTGTGCAAAGGGACGTCTTCAGGTGTTCAATGCAGCAGCCTGCATCAAGGACTCTCCAAGCAAATCCCCAAACATAGATCTGTGCAGGACAGATGTACGGATCAGAATGAAGTCTGTCCGTTCTGATCTGTGCATTGGTGGTCCTGCATGGATGTAGTTATGGAAGTGCTTGGAGATCTACAGTATGCAGCAGCCTGCCTGTAATTGATGTGAACAAGCTGTCTGCATGAACATCTGTGCATCCTGCATGGGCGAAGATGGGCACCTGTGCATCCTGCATGGGCGAAGATGGGCACCTGTGCATCCTGCATGGGCGAAGATGGCCACCTGTGCATCCTGCATGGGCGAAGATGGGCACCTGTGCATCCTGCATGGGCGAAGATGGCCACCTGTGCATCCTGCATGGGCGAAGATGGGCACCTGTGCATCCTGCATGGGCGAAGATGGCCACCTGTGCATCCTGCATGGGCGAAGATGGGCACCTGTGCATCCTGCATGGGCGAAGATGGCCACCTGTGCATCCTGCATGGGTGAAGATGGCCCTTCACACAAGTGTATAGATTGATACGCCTGTGTGACTGAGGCCTTATTCACACTTGTACAACTCTAAAGTCACACGACTTTGGAGTGCAACTTTGACACAACTATCGATAGATGCGACTTTGGCTTTGACCAATGATAATGGACAACTGTCGCATGTAAAACATTCAGGTGCGACTTTTGAGGGTTAACATTAAAGTATATGGCCCTCAAGTTGCATGAAAGCCAGACCAAAGTAGTGCATGAACGACCAAGTCGCATAGATATGAATGGTACTGATGGCAAAACATGGGGTGCGACTTATGTAGCTTTGATGTCCAAAGTCGCATGACAAAGTGCACAAATGTGAGTAAAGCCTTATACAAAGATCCAGAGAAACAGACACACAATAAGAAGTGGTCAGAGCCTTGTATTATACTGGCCCAGTGCACCGATTTGAACGCAGAGACACAAGATGCACTGCAATGGATGCGTTTTCATGCGTTAGGCAACCCATTCAAATGTACAACATTGTAGTGTATGCTGTGCACTGCAGGGCTCGACAAATAGGCACCAGATTGTCATGGCGACTAGAAATTGCACCCCGACGCCTGGGCTTTTGTCAGCCCATTCACAGTTGTGGGGATACACCATCTGTATCCGTTCCAGGCAGGTTGTATTTTTTTTCTACACTTTCTCACTTGGTGGAAGCAGTCAGGCGACTCTGCTGCGGCCCGATTGTTTCCACATATGCAGGTAAAGTCGCTCCTCCTGCCCATCCGTGAGCGCATTTCGTCCGATAGCGGGGCGGTTTTACCCCCTGCTAGCGGCTGAGAAAGTGTTAAAACCACCGACAATGCACTGCTGCAGCAGCGCATTGCCAGCGGTATAGCCGCCGCTGTCCCATTTGATTGCAATGGGCAGGAGTGGTGGAGGAGTGGAAAACACACCACTCCTTCACTGCTCTAAAGATGCAGCTAGCAGGACTTTTTTTTACCGTCCTGCTAGCGCACCGCTACAGTGTGAAAGCCTTCAGGCTTTCACACTGGAATGAATGGTGCAGCTGTTTAAGGGTGTTTTGCAGGCGCTATTTTTAACGCTATAGTGCCTGCAAAACGCTCCAGTGTGAAAGGGGTCTAAAGAGAACCTAGAGAAAAGATATATTTGTGCTCAGATCTCAACAGGTTTCATCCATATGTTCTGGAGATGTCATAAGCCATCCAAAATTTGTAGTATTAAAAAGAACCTGTCGCCAAAATAAAATCATCACATTTTTAAGTTAAGGTGGTTGTAAAGTCGGAAGTTTTTTTTATCTTAGGCTCCATTCACATCTAGGCGGACGAAATTGCGGCGTTTTGTCCTGCGAATTGCGGCGGCAAATAGCGGCGTTTTGTACCGCGATTTGCGGCGACAAAACGCCGCGATTGTCCGCCTAGATGTGCCCCTCTATGGAGATGGTTCCCGAACGCCGAAAGCTGCCTGAAAAAAAGGTCCGGGACCTTTTTTCAGGCGGCAGGCGACAGGCGTCCGGCGTAGAGATGTGAACCATCTCCATAGATGGCAATGTGTATTCATCCCTCTGGCGGCAGCGGCGTCACACTACAGGCGACAAAACGCCTAGGTGTGAATGGGGGCTTAATGAATTTTATGCATTAGGATAAAAAGCCTTCTGTGTGCAGCAGCCCCCCTTGACCCCCCTAATACTTACCAGAGGTCCCTCTCTGTCCAGCGATGTCCACGAGTATCACGGCTGTCCAAGACTCTCCCGCTGAGACACAGCAGTGGCACCATTGGCTAGCTGACTTTGGAGATAGAGGTGGCCATGCAACAGCCCGTCAGGATGGGCACAGGGAGCTGTGACTCAGCTCAGATGCCCTCATAGCAAGCTGCTTGCTGCGGGGGCACTCAACAGGAGGGAGGGGTCAGTAGCACTGATTAGGGACCCAAGAAGAGGGGGATCTGGGTTGCTCTGTAAGTTACACCCAAGCACATAAAATCCCCCCCACATTTACGCATGTACAAACGTGAATGCATACGTAGGGGTGACTGGGCATGAAAAAGTTGATTGCGCTACACGTCACGTATCGCCTCGAACGCGCACAAACTGGCTCTCCCCCACCTGTATAATGAATTGTACGGCAATACTCATACAGCACATTACTACAACACGCGTGTGTGAACCAGCAGAACTTCTCATTACCACCATTATACATTTCCTCACTGTGCAGCCAGATTGATATCTCAGATCTCTGTAGGGTCACAGTTGTCTTCCCAGGATTCCAGACTCATAAATCTGTTTCCTAAATGACAGTCTAATTGCGCCAGACTCTGCGTCATGCTAGTAAAGGGTCAGATAAGTCCCCTTCAAATCATGAAGCCCTACTTATGAAAGGCAAAATAAGAGTCATATTAACAGCAAACTTCCATTTACATCTTCTTAAAATCAGCCAAATCCCAACTCCTATACAAAGCTGAGATGGTTTTCTACCAAGGAGAAGTAGGTGGTTATTTACCCCCCATCCTTGACAGCAGAATGGATTTGCAATCATCTGCTCTATAACAATGCAAAACTAAGAGTGTAAAAGCCAAAAAGTTTTGAAGGAAGGAAGTGCTCTACATGCTGAATAAAATGCTCAGCACACAATAAGCACTGCGGACGCGGGATGTGGTCACTGCATACCGCACGTCTTGTAATGTCTTCTCTAATTAGGACTAGATGAAGACACCTGCTAGAAGATAAAGCAAATACCAGCAGGCACTTACCTCCTGAAACCTGACACGTGCGACACATCATAGAAGGAAAATACCATTTAGCATGAGATAGCACAGGGCAGGATGCAGGCGCACCAATTACAATGTGTAATACCTTAATAATGAACCGCTTGTTTATAAGGGTCACAGGCATGAACTGGTGCGTCTTGTGTTCATGGATTCTATGTATGCAGGCCGCAGGCATTCTGGGTGTTTAGCCCCGCTGCCCCTATGCATCATATACTGGCGTTTTTATGTGCCCGGGAGGCACAGATGCAGTGAACAGTCCCCGCTGACCACGGTCTATCAAAGTCTACGATAGGCTGAACTACGCTGCCGCTGGAAACTGTACTGAGTGGTACTTGCAAGTAGGGTAGGGTGCGCACCGATATCAGTATCAGTGCCAATACGAAGAATGTGTTAATGCAAAGGATCTGTGGTGCGATATGAGCCCATACAAAATCAATGGCCTCAAATTGTGCAGCAAACAAACACATGCAATTTGAACAGAAATGTGGTGCAATTCCTGTCTGAATCGCATGCGGTTTCCCCCACCGCTGTGTTCTGGGAGCCGAGTGTTTCCCAGAACACAACGGGCGGGGGCGGGAAGTGACGCACTACCCGCAGAATCCCCGCAGAGAGGGCTCCCGGAAGTGGGTGCAAATACCTGTCTTTTGACAGGTATCTCACCCCCCTCCCCCTTGAAAGGTGTCAAATGTGACACCGGAGGGGGGGAGGGTTCCGATGAGCGGAAGTTCCACTTCAGGGTGGAGCTCTGCTTTAACTGAACAAGCTGAAGTTAAGCTGATTGGCTACCGTGCTTCAGTAAATCTCAGTGTCAAATGTCTAGTGTGCACGGGGCCTTAAAATATACCTAAACCCCAATCATTTACACCAGATGTTGGAGAAATGCACATTACATGTGCTCATTGTGTTGTGGTGCCAATCAATGTGAACAGCACCTCAATGCACCTACAAAAGCCTGTATATTGTCTGTGCTACACTGTAACTCAGGGGTGCCTCACCAGTGGCCCGCGACCTCCTGCTTTGAGATGGAATAAAATAGAATACCGTTATTAAAGGTACGTTTATTACCAAGGCTGCATTCACACCTGAGCGACAACACGCCTGAAGCGCGACGCTCATATACGCTGGAGGGGAGAAATAACATTAATCTCTATAGAGATGGTTCACATCTCCACGCCGATCGCGTGAAGCTCAATCAAGTCCCGGACCCTTCTTTGTCGCGCGGCTTCGGCGTTCGGCATAGCCGACAATGACCTGTTAAAAAAAAAGGCGGTTAAAAACGCTGGGTTTTGTCACGGCAAATCACGGTACAAAACGCTGCGCTAAGGTTTGAATGCAGCCTAAAATTTGTGTATATTTGGGCTCATCTGTTTTGCAGTGGTTACTGGGCTGCTTTTAAACTGACAGCAGGTACAGAGTAGGTTACCTGCATAGTGCAGGGTGGGGGGGGGGGCATCTATAGTGCAGGGTGGGGGGGGGGGGATCTATAGTGCAGGGTGGGGGGGGGGGGCATCTATAGTGCAGGGTGGGGGGGGGGGCATCTATAGTGCAGGGTGGGGGGGGGGGGCATCTATAGTGCAGGGTGGGGGGGGGGGGCATCTATAGTGCAGGGTGGGGGGGGGATCTATAGTGCAGGGTGGGGAGGGATCTATAGTGCAGGGTGGGGAGGGATCTATAGTGCAGGGTGGGGAGGGATCTATAGTGCAGGGTGGGGAGGGATCTATAGTGCAGGGTGGGGAGGGATCTATAGTGCAGGGTGGGGAGGGATCTATAGTGCAGGGTGGGGAGGGATCTATAGTGCAGGGTGGGGAGGGATCTATAGTGCAGGGTGGGGAGGGATCTATAGTGCAGGGTGGGGAGGGATCTATAGTGCAGGGTGGGGGGGCTCTATAGTGCAGGGTGGGAGGGATCTATAGTGCAGGGTGGGGGGGCTCTATAGTGCAGGGTGGGGGGGCTCTATAGTGCAGGGTGGGGAGGGATCTATAGTGCAGGGTGGGGAGGGATCTATAGTGCAGGGTGGGGAGGGATCTATAGTGCAGGGTGGGGAGGGATCTATAGTGCAGGGTGGGGGGCTCTATAGTGCAGGGTGGGGGGATCTATAGTGCAGGGTGGGGGGATCTATAGTGCAGGGTGGGGGGGCTCTATAGTGCAGGGTGGGGGGGCTCTATAGTGCAGGGTGGGGGGGCTCTATAGTGCAGGGTGGGGGGGCTCTATAGTGCAGGGTGGGGGGGCTCTATAGTGCAGGGTGGGGGGGCTCTATAGTGCAGGGTGGGGGGGCTCTATAGTGCAGGGTGGGGGGGCTCTATAGTGCAGGGTGTGCTGCCATCCACTCACTCCGCTCATTGTGGACCACGACTGGTTACCAAGTCGCTTAAGTGGCCCTTGCTCTTCAAAAGGGTGGGCACCCCTGCTGTAACCCAAGGTTGATTCCCAAAAACTGGTTTCTGCTCTGAGCAGAAACCAAATCAGCTGCCAGTTTTTTTTTTGCCAAAGCTTAATTGAACAGGCTGAAGTAAGAAGCCGATTGGCTACCATGCAAAGCTGTACCAGATTTTACACGCTTCATTTTTAGTCAAATCAACCAGAGTGCCTAGTGGCCATTGCTATGCTGCAATGAAATGCAAACACCTATTTGTGCGTTGATGCGAGTTGCAGACCGTTTATAAACAGGCCGTCTTTCACAACACAGGAAAACACGAGCACTGCGGGCGCAAACAATCTATAAAACTTGATTATGTTAATTCAACATCAAAGTCATTTTCAATGTTTTTAGATCTTCAGCTTCCACTGAAATAATATCTGGTGACCCCGACATTATGGTTCTGGTTTAGGGCCTTCCAGTTACAGGGCGACATTGTACGGCCCATGCGTTTCAACTGTGATTCTGCGTTGTCATTCTGTGACATGGACTTCCAATGGAGACTAAAAATGAATGTTTAAACACACATTTGGCATCCATAGCCCACTGCTGTCACCATTAGGAAACCCATGCAGTAATCACTGGTGTACATACATATAGACAAGAAGTGTCTGCAAAGAAGTTACAGGCAATCAGCAGCACAGAGATACCATGAAGGGTTAAAAAAACAAATCTCTGTAAAAAAAAAGCAAATCTAATGTCCAAAACAGAAATGTAAGTTATTTAAAGTGGAGTTTCCATCCCAAAATGTTCTTCATTATTGTGCTCATTAGACCTAAAAAAGAAAAAATGTTTTACTCATCTGGAAATGCCTGTTGCCATTCTTTTTTTTTCTGCTGGCAAATCGTTCCCAAAAATCGCAAAAAAAAAACAAAACAAAAAAAAAGGTCCCACGGCTATTAGCCAATCCTGACCCAGCCCTCGCCATCCGTCACGAATGCTGGCCATACACACTTTCTGCACTAGGTATATGTAAAAAAACGAACCAATTTTTTATTTTATTTATCTCCACTGAATGATTTATCGGTCATTACATGATAGCACTATCTCACATCATGTGCCATCATGTAATGACCGATAAATCGTTCAGTGGACATAAAAAAAAAAAAACGCTTTTAGGGCCAGTTCACACCAGACGCAGTTCCGTTCAATTTTGTGTGCATTTTTTCTGCACTAAAAATGCATGCACAGTGTTTTCCATGTATTCCAATGGCTCTAGTTCTCACCATGCAGTCAGTTTCTGGTGCAGAAACTGACTGCATGGTGTGAACTAGAGCCATTGGAATACATGTGAAACACTGTGCATGCATTTTGTGCAGAAAAGAAGCACACGCAACTGCGTCTGGTGTGAACTGGCCATTAAGCTCGATTCACACCTACGCATGTTGCTTTTGAGCGTTTTTGCAGTGCTTTTTGCGGTGCTTGCTGCGTTTTTCGACATGCGTTTTTTTTTTTTTTTTTAGCTGGCCATTTTAAATTTTTTTACATCTCCTTTTAACAACCAGGTTAAAAAAAACGCAAACCGCTGCAAAATTGCGGTACTTGCGGGTCCATTGAATTCTATTACATGCAAAACGCTGCTTTTTGCGGGGAAAAAAGTCCCCGACCCTTTCCAAAAACGCAGAGGCACAAAAAAGCATTGATGTGAACATGTTCCAGCAAAAGGCATCAAAAAACGCATTAGTGTGAATGGAGCCTAAAGGCTCATATACACAGTCACACATCCAACAAACTTTCCTTGGATTTTTGTCTTAATTGATTTGTCCGGTCACACCCATAGCATACACACGCTCAGACTTTTCTGCAAACTTTTCTAAAAATTACCCAACATCACGTGGTTATTCTGCTCTTTACCGCCACCCTTTGGTTACCTTCTGCTATTGTTGGTTGATTTTAACATTGGTTCTGAGCATGCGTATTTGCACTTTGTCCAAAAGTTGGTTGGCTTGCTGTACACACGGTCAGACAAGGCACCGTGCCTGAATTAGCTGCCGAAAAGTTGGTCCGTTTGCAGACCCAACTTTTTGTCGGATGAAACCCGAAAAAGTTGGTCCGATGGAGCGTACACACAAATTAGAAAAGTTGACGATTTTGAAGTTGGTTGGCAAAAAGTGTGACCGTGTGTATGGGGCTTAAGAGTATAAAGGCGTGCATAGACACAATGGGGGAGATTTACTACAACGGGAACGCTCAGAATCTGGTGCAGCTGTGCATGGCAGCCAATCAGCTTCTAACTTCAGCTCGTTCAATTAAGCTTTGACAATAAAACCTGGAAGCCGATTGCTTTCTATGCAGAACTGCATGAGGTTTTTCACTCTCCAGTTATAGTAAATTCCCCCCATAGGATAACACTATTTCTATAGAAAAAAAATGCTCAAAAACTGCTGCTAGGAGCATTTTAGCTTGTGTGCATGGAGCCTCAATTTTTATGCAATCAGGCAGCCCCTGGATTCACACCTATGTATTTTTTTGTGATTTTTGCACTACAGTCCATTTACCATGGTTTCCTAAGGAACACGTTCTGTAGTGCAAATCTGCACAATGCAAAAATCACAACAAATGCCATAGGTGTGAATCCAGCCTTACACTACATCGTTTTACATAGGAAATTGAATAAGAAAATTGTATAATGTATGGCCAGCTTTAGACCTCATGGTACATGTGATCACCTACATCCCACATAAATCATGGCCACATAAGACATTGGCAATGTTGCTGGATGTGAGGATCGCACGTCTGACCAGATCCCTGGCCATGTACTCAGCTCAGCTGGGGATTTGTAAGCTGCAGTTTCCATGTAAAACAAATCCCATGTGCCCCAACACATCTATACTTCAATTTACATGGGACAAGGACGGACGCCATCTTACTTGTTGACTTTATAAGAGCCAGTGCGCCTGATGCTCATGCTCAATCTAAGCAGCTTCACAAACCGCTCCAGATTGAAAGCTCTCCCTCTCTCTACTCCCCAGACACCATCAGATCTTCATTTCAGGGTCAATTATACTTAATTACATCACTTGTTCCTGGGTGGGAGCATTGAGAGTTGGATCTGCTGTACTATACAAGGACTCCTGATGAAAGGCTCAAGCAGCTCATAGAGGGGAGTGAGCTGACAGCAGTGACAACAGAGCACAGTTGTGTGTTTAGAGGCACAGCATGGCACAGTGACGCACACGCTGGCAATCCATGGAGAGGGACAGGCCAGGAGGGGGTTAATGGAGAGAGGCAGGAAGCGGGAGGGCGGGGGAGGCGATGCCAGGCAGGGAGGGACACACCCCACCTGCTATAAATACTGTGCAGCAAAATATAGCCAGACACAGACCTGGAGGGATGGGAGGGAGAATAGCCGCTACTATTCAACACCTTCACTGCATGGCTGAATCACTGCTCTCCCTGTTGTCAGCAATCGTTTTCCATGAGATCAGCGACCGGCCCGACTTTAGAAAAGCTTTTCTCAGCTAAAAATAGCAACAAAGAGCGCTTTCTCCAGCTGCAGAGTATTCCTGCTATAGAACTTTACAATGCTGCAGGGTATTGCACCTTACATACAAGCTGCTCATCCTGGTAATATGTAACCTGTATATCCCAGCACCACCTGCACTTTATTTACCAATGGCCGGTACACAAGATCCGAAAATCTGACAACAAATATCGCTTTTGACGCATCGAACGATAATCTGATTGTTAGTACAGAGCTTTCAAGAGCCGATCATGACAATTCATCCAAAATTAGATTGGACAAGCACCAATATTTTAGTTGTACGCGATACCAGAGGGTATGATTTCCATTTAGTCAGTACAGTTATCCTCTGAAAATACATCTTCTAGATTGTAAGCTCTAACGAGCAGGGCCCTCTGATCCCTCCTGTATTGTGACTGTACTGTCTTCCCTGATGTAAAGCGCTGCGCAAACTGTTGGCGCTATATAAATCCTGTATTATAATAATAATTACAACACATGACATCACTTCCGATTTTTTTTTTTTTTTTTCCTGTCGTACGAGAATTTTCACGACTTTAGTAACCTATTCAATTTCTACTTGCGACTAGTAAACGAAAAAAGTGGTCTGCTTTTCGGATCGTGTGTACGGGATTACAAGCCAAGTTCATAATCTTCTCCCTGCAAAGCTGATGTTGGGGTCGGTATGATTTCTAGAGTAATATACATTAAAAAAACAAGGCTATTTAAAATGAATGAGCTGCCGCAAAGCTCCCAAGAAAACAAGGCTGCCTGAAATCACACACATGCGAATTGGATGCAGCTTTTTCCTCCACATCCAATTCACATGACATGCGAGTGTGATCGGTTCTCAATGGAGCCGGTTCACACATGTCCAGGGCGGCCGCGGTCTGGATCGAAAAAGGGTCCTGTGCATGTTAGGGCTGGTTCACACTGCACTGGAGTGGAGTGCAAATCACATGCGATATTCGTGCACTGCAAATTCAGCCATTTAGACAGTACGGCTGACTTTGCACCACATTTGGACCAAACTAACAGGACCCTTTTTTTTGGTATGCAGCAGAATCGGATCGCATGAGTGTTTATTACCCATGCGATCCGATTCCTGTCTGAATTTGCAGATCGCATGAACTGTTTTGGGGGTGTCATTAACTTTTAATTGACACTCCCAGCAGTTTGCATAGGACAGTGTGAACTCCCGCCGGGAAATATGCGATGCGGGAACCAACAGTGGATTTTCAGGGACCTTAGGGTTCAGGTGCTAATTCAGGCAAAAATTTGGACCCGATTTACACCTGAACCAATGAACAGACACGCACTGGACCTCAGGCATTAACCCGCGGTCGCAGATACATCAACCCAGCCCTAATCTAACTCCAGGGGAAGGGGAATATGGTGTAATACTTACCTCTTAATACATTAATTGGGCTTTAATGCCTGGGAGTTTCCATGGCTTCGTTACCATGTGACTGACTCTTGCAATGGTCACATGATCAGGAACTTGTTCCCAATCAAAAGCTCAGTCAACGCGCAGTAAGCATGCTCGGTCACAAGAAATTAAAATGTCCATACAAAGATTTATTATGTTTAGCTGCAAGCTGGCCTAAAAACATGTAAACAGATTCCTCCATCCACACTAAACTGCACAGGTGGATGAATCTCCCACTTTAACCTGCAAAAAAAGTGATATCCTGTTCCCCTATAGCTTGTGCTGTCTAACCTGTTCCTCTCTAAGCTGTAAAAAAACTGGCGGACCCTGCCACTTCCTGTGTCTTGAACACGATAATCATGGCTGCTGAGCCCTGATTACCGTGGTCAGGCCACTCATGTGCAATGGAAATTAAATTGTGGTTTGCGATGCAAGGATGTTCTGAGCAGGCGGTCCCATTTATGTCAATTGGGATGCAGCGGCTGCTCATCCATGCAGTTGCGGATCCCAAAACGCACACGGTCTGTGTTCGGAACCCTCATGCACACACACAAGGCTGTCAAATTGTAAAAAGTGTCTGTGTCCGTAAAGCCACTGCATCCCAACTGACATGAATGCAGACATATACAGATCTTAAAAGAGCACTGAAGTATGCCTGTGTGAACAAGGCCTTAGATCAGTGGTTCTCAACCTCAGTCCTCAAGTACCTGCAATAGGCCATGATTTGGAAATAGGGATGAGCTCCGGCGTGTTCGCACAGTTCACGTGCAGAGCCCGCCAGGAAGTCTGCATGGCGCTGCGCTAACTACAGGCAGGGAGATATTTCCCGATCTCTGCAGCCGCGCATCGGGAATATGTTTACCTGCCTGTGATTAGTGCAGCGCCATGCAGACTTCCTGGCGGGCTCTGCACGTGGACTGTGCGAACACGCCGGAGCTCATCCCTATTTGGGAACTTCCCTTCGATAAAATAGCTCTCATCAATACCATGTCATCAATATTTAAAGTAGCTGTGCAAAGTAAAGGAAAACCTGAAAACATGTCACTTTGGGGGTACTTGAGGACTGAGGTTGAGAACCACTGCCTTAGATGACTGAACACAGCTTAAATTTTGTTTACCAAGCTCAGTAGAAACTGCCAAGACCCCTTTCAAACTGGAGGTATTTTAGCCCTAAGAATCGCCCCTCCCCTGCCACGGTGCACTTGCACGACGGAAAAAAAAAAAGTCTTGCAAGCAGCATCTTTGGGGTGGTGAGGGAGGGGTCTATACACGGCTCCCAAACCACCCTGCCCATTGTCTTGCAGGAAAAAACATCAAAAATGCAGTCATTGCATTTTTGATGCGCTTCCAGTGAAGTCTATGAAACCAAAAACGCAACCTGTTGTGGAAAAAAAAATAAAAAATCCTTGACCCTTTCCAAAAAACACACCAGTGAAAAAGGCAGAGATGTGAACGTGATAGGAAACCATGTATATGGACTTTAGTGTGTTTTTGCAAAACTTACAACGCACTGAAAAACGCATAGGTGTGAACCAGGCCTAAAACAATTATTATTTTGTGTTGGCACTGCGTTTGTCGTGTCTGTTTTTGTGGATACCCGAGAACAAACCTCACAGGCAACATTTTCTATCCAAAAATATCCAAGCACGACCTGATGGGACTTGTAGTTTCACAACAGCTGGAGGGCCGCCAGTTTGAGACCTCTGCATTAGATGTTTTGTTGGCTTTAACATATAAGCAATCAGACTCCACATAACACAAACAACTTGGGCCATCACAGTTTAAAGCTGAATGTCACGCATACAACTTTCATTTAAATATGTTCCTCGGCAGCCACAGTATATAAATCCATGTTGTGTGCACCATATTCCTTTGCAAACCAAGATATTACAATGTAACAACAAGAGTGACATTATCGATGTGCTGTTTTTTTGTTTTTTTTGAGCTGGCGCCATCTGGTGGTGGCTGTTGGTATTACAAGTTAAGCATTACAAGTTAAACAGCAATTCTAATGTAATTTTTTACTATTTTTCACTGCCATCTTCTTTCCTCTAATTAGAACCCCCAAACATTATATATCTTTTTTATTCTAACACCCTAAAGAATAAAATGGCGATCGTTGCAATAATTTCTGTCACGCCGTATTTGCGCAGCAGGTCTTACAAGCGCACTTTTTTGGGAAAAAATTACACTTTTTTTAATTAAAAAATAAGACAACAGTAAAGTTATCCCCATTTTTTTTTTATATTATGAAAGATAATGAAATGTTACACCGAGTAAATTCATACCCAACATGTCACGCTTCAAAATTGCGTCCGCTCGTGGAATGCCAACAAACTTTTACCCTTTAAAATCTTCATAGGCGACGTTTAAAAAAATCTACAGGTTGCATGTTTTGAGTTACAGAGGAGGACTAGAGCTAGAATTATTGCTCTCGCTCTACCAATCGCGGCGATACCTCACATGTGTGGTTTGAACACCGTTTACATATGCGGGCGCTGCTCACGTATGTGTTCGCTTCTGCGCGCAAGCTCGTGTGCGTTTTCTGGCTCCTAACTTTTTTAGCTGGCTCCTAGATTCCAAGCAAATTTGTCAAACCCTGCACTACAGGAGGGGTGGAGCCAAGACCAGTCACCCTGCACAAAGACAGAGAGCAGCAGTGACCGGTCCTTATTGCAGGAAGCTACTCCACAAGTACACGAGTCCTTTCACACTGAATCACTTTGCAGATCCTAAGCAGGAAGAAATACACAAAAAGTTATAAAATACACATGTAATTTGCCAAAATTTGTTTGGCGGTCCAAAAGCTTACTTGGACGGTGTCTGGATTTGGCCTAGAGAGACACTCATAAGAGCAGTCTACTCCACCAAGGCTGGAATCAAAGCCATTCCAAGCATTGCTGCACTTACACCACCCTTCCTGCTGCTTTGAAACAAGAACACAAAATAAAGAAACAATGTTATTGTGCAGTGACAATCCGAGGCTGCAGAGAGCTTCCTTCCAGTCTAGCAGATGATGGACATTGCCGCCTGGGACTGCCAACACACAGGGGGTGCCGCCAGCCCCCCTCTGATCACCAATCATTTCTACTTCATTGCAGGAACATCAATCCAATCAGGTATGCACCCCCCCCCACTGAAAACTGTTAGTAATGATTATGTAGACATATAACTAACCATTACAATTCATTACAAAGAAGCACACTAACATTAGAACTGCTTTTAGGAGACAATCTGCTAAATACACATAAATAATATATTATTACCAGGGTTTGACAAATTCGCTTGGAATCTAGGAGCCAGCTAAAAAAGTTAGGAGCCAGAAAACGCGCCCAGTCCCGCCAAACTGGCACGCAGAAGCGAACGCTTACGTGAGTAGCGCCCGCATATGTAAACGGTATTCAAACCACACGTGAGGTATCGCCGCGATTGGTAGAGCGAGAGCAATAATTCTAGCCCTAGACCTCCTCTGTAACTCAAAACATGCAACCTGTAGAGTTTTTTAAACGTTGCCTATGGAGATTTTAAAGGGTAAAAGTTTGTCGCCATTCCACGAGCGGACGCAATTTTAAAGCGTGACATGTTGGGTTTCAATTTACTCGGCGTAACATTATCTTTCATAATATAAAAAAAAATTGGGCTAACTTTACTGTTGTCTTATTTTTTAATTAACCACTTGAGACCCGCGCTATAGACGAAAGACGTCCACAGCGTGGCTCTCAAGTGCCGGGTGGACGTCCTGTTATTTACATTCCCGGGGTGCGCAGCAGGGAACACTGTGCCCAGCGCATCGCTGGTAAGCCGATGCGCGTGCCTGGTGGTCGCGATGTCCGCCAGGTACCCGCGATCGGCGGTGACAGCAGGGACGAGGAGCTCTGTGTGTAAACACAGAGCTCCACGTACTGTCAGGGAGAGAGGAGACCGATGCTGTGTCCCTTCTACATAGGGACACAGCATCGGTCACCTCCCCCAGTCAGTCCCCTCCACACACAGTTAGAACACACCCAGGGAATACATTTAACCCCTTCCTCACCCCCTAGTGTTACCCCCTTCCCTGCCAGTCACATTTATACAGTAATTAGTGCATTTTTATAGCACTGATCGCTGTATAAATCAAAGGTGTCCGATATGTCCGCCGCAATATCGCAATCTATCCCCTATTTTGTAGGCGATTTAACTTTTGCGCAAACCAATCAATATACGCTTATTGCGATTTTTTTAACAAAAATACGTAGAAGAATACGTTTTGGCCTAAACCGAGATTTTTTTTTAATTTTTTTTTTTAAAAAATTGGGATATTATAACAAAAAGTAAAAAATTGTGTTTTTTTTTTTTTCAATTTTCTGTCTTTTATTGTATATAGCGCAAAAAATAAAAACCACAGAGGTGATCAAATACCACCAAAAGAAAGCTCTATTTGTGGTAAAAAAAATGATAAAAATATAATTTGGGTACAGCATTGTATGACCGTGCAATTGTCATTCAAAATGGGTCAGCGATGAAAGCTGAAAATTGGTCTGGGCACAAAGGGGGTTTAAGTGCCCAGTAAGAAGTGGTTAAAAATTGTATTTTTCCCCAAAAAAGTGCGCTTGTAAGACCGCTGCACAAATACGGTGTGACAGAAAGTATTGCAACGACCGCCATTTTATTCTCTAGGGTGTTAGAATAAAAAATATATATAAAATGTTTGTGGCTCTAATTAGAGGGAAGGCAATGGCAGTGAAAACACTGGGAAAGCTCCATTAGAAGTGCTGGATTGCTGGTTTACTTGTCATGCCAACAGCCACCACATCACAGAAGGAAGCTTAGGCCTGCAGAAGGCCGCGGCCTCAATTACCGGCCGGCGTGGCGGGGGAGCACGGAGACACAGGATGGGGCTTTCTGCAGGCCTAAGCTTCCCCGGGCGCCAGGTCGCCAATTTTAGTTGCAATTGCGACCGGGCGCCCGGATTTTGTCGAGCCCTGTATTAATGAGCTGTTTGTCTGTCAAAGGGATCTGTGTTTCTGTCCATCCAGTACCAAGATTTGCTCAACTTTGCCACTGAGCAGACCTGTCAGGTAACGGAGGGGTCTGATCTTTCTCTGCTGCAGTTTCACTTTCACTTACTGGCCTCCTCCCAAGCCCCAGACAGTGACTGGGCAGTGAAAGGAAGTGAAGCACGCTAAGGCGGAGTACACACTGGCATTGAGAGCAGGCATCTGAGAGGCATTAAAATGCCTATGCACACGATACAATAGACAGCACATAGTGCTGTTCACACTAAGCGTTTGCGTCGCTTCAAAATTGAAGCCTCATGTTGAGTCAGGAGGCATTTGAAGCCTTTCAACGCCTCCCATTCAAATCTATGGCAACACCTTGCAAATGCTCTGGCAGGCAGTTGTGGAGTGGTTGCGGGGCATAAACATTCATTCATTTACTGTAATGTAGTAGGCGCTTGTGGAGCAGGTTTAACGCTCGTCAATCGCTTCAAAACTGCCAATAGGGCGTTTGCAGAGCATTTTTAACTCCCCATGAATGCTTGTAAAAATGCCCGTCTAATGGCCAAACTAAAGCTCATTGACACCTGTCTGACGCCATACAAACGCTATAGGAGAGTTTGTTGAGCGTTAGAAATTGTCAAGTGTGAACAAGCCCTAATTCACTAATTTCTCACGCTCTCCATGCTTTTTTTTTTTTACCACAATGCATCGGACCATCTCCTTCCCCCTCTTTGAGAGCTGTAGAGGGACTGCAAGAAGCAAATAGCAAGCTAAATTTGGGTACTAATCCTGTTTGCTTTCAAAATAAGCGTAATGGTGTAATAATAACTGAGCTGCATTAAAGAAGTAGTAAACCCTCATGGGTTTTACTTCCTCTTTAGCCCGCTGCTGCAGCCTGCAAATGAAAAGCATAATGGGCTAGTATGCATTGCATTCTTTTTTTTAAATAATAAAAAATGTAAATAAAAAAAAGAAAATAAAAACAAACACACTGAGAATCCACTCCCCCACCACCCCTAAAAAAGAAAAAGAAAAAAAGAAAAGCCTGCCATAGACTGATAGAATGCCTGCAACAGGGATGGACACTGAAGCCGTCCTACCCAGGTTAACTAAAAAGCCGAGAGGGACGCACTACTCATACACAGCCTTGTGTTCAAGGCCCTTAGTAGAAAGTCAGTTATAACAGCGTGTAACAAGGAATGCATTATTTGCCAGTATTCAGCAGATAAAGTTCTACATCACTGACAGATAAGAATCCTGGTGCTCCTGTGTCAGTCGGAGATGTTTAGGAAAGGTGAGCCGCGAAAACGCGATGGTGTCTAGATAAAGTAGAACTACCAAGCTTTAAATGTCATTCTATACGGTCAGGCCAGCATCTCATTCAGGAAAGAATTGCATTACCTAAAACAGGCCTATTCACTAAAAGAGTGCAAAGTATGGTTACTCAGAGCAAACAAAGTTCATCTTTTATCAGTCCGACTTCAGCAAAGCAAATTCTGACTGAGTAATAGGTTTTGAGCTTTATACTGTAATGCCTCCGCCACGGTCATAAAAGCCCCATACACAACCTAAGCAAATTTAAAGCCTAAACTCTGGATAAGAAAAATAAAAAGACGTCATTCTTGCAGTGTGTAACCCCCTCCCTGTACTCCCTCAACCTTGGGGAGATGCAGAATAGAATACTGCAATCACTGAGCAGCAAATGATATCACCTGTCATGTATTTTAGTTATCTTACAAACCTGGCCTGTTAGTTGGGCCCTGAGGACGGGGTTGGTGACCACCACTATACTGCTAAGCTTTATTACTCGTTAAGACCGCTTTCACACTGAGGAGTTTTTCAGGGGTTTTAGTGCTAAAAATAGCGCCTAAAAACCGCCTGAAAAACTCCTGCCCTGCAGCCTCAGTGTGAAACCCCCGAGGGCTTTCACACTGGTGCGGTGCGCTAGCAGGACCGCTCCAAAAGTCCTGCTAGCAGCATCTTTGGAGCGGTGTGTTTTCCCTTTGCTTTCAGTGGGAAGGAATGGTAACCGCGGTAATACCGCCGGCAATCCGCCTCTGCAGAGGCACATTGCCAGCGATATTTACCTTTTCGGCCGCTAGTGGGGGTTAAAACTGCACCGCTAGTGGCCGAATACTTGCGCAACTCCGACGGTATAGCGCCGCTATACCGTCAGCGCACCTCCCGCCCCAGTGTGAAAGGGGCCTTAGTCTAGGGGTAGAGGTATAATGTGCAATACTTACCTTATTTCTTGCTTTAGCAGGTTCCCTTCATCTGTGCAACCTTTCCACCAAAGCCTTTTCTGGAAGGCATTCCATCCGGCGGTCGCATGACGTACAGCGCAGAACTAATAGCCCTGCATTGTACTCCAGGACACCAAGGGCCCACGCACAACCCAGAAGTGACAAGGTAGCAGTGGTGGCACCATCTCTGCAAGAGAATGAAGAAGGGACTTGATGGCCATTGGACGTTGGTATTCAACATTCTATTACAGGATAGCTTTGTTTGCATTTCTTACATGGCAAAGGGCCACTTTTAGGGCTTATTTACACTTGTGTTGAGGGGTGGTAAAAACACATAGCTGAGCGGCTTTTTTAGTCCCCCCAACTGCTCCTACTAAAGTGGAAAAGGCAGCGGGTGGGGGTGAATATATGCAGCGGCTGCAGTGCTTTGCAAGTCAACGCAGTAAAATGTATCCCCGCCGATGCACTTGACAGGCAGTGCCGCAACATGAATGTGACAGAGTGCAGGTCTTTTTTAGGTGTTAAATCAGACGGTGAGGAGGTGACATAACACCTCCTCACTGCATGTCAAACGCCCCCTGAAGGGTGATCTGCCGCAGATTGTTCTTCAGAGGGCAACACAGCCTTTACCGCAATGGTGTCATCCACCTGGCTGTGCTGTATATATCTCAGAACTGGATGGACAGAATTACAAATTCTTTTGGTTTCTAAAGCAGCTTACCTTCAAAGTTTTCTCACCTGTGTATTTCATGATTTTCCTGGCATTCAGGTGTAATGCACACAGGTTTAATGCCGGGCTTTTAAGGGGAAATCCACAAATGCAGAGAGAATGTACCAATTCTATTCATATGGTGGGAACTGAGCCCAGAACTTTAGTGCTGCAAAGCTACCTAATGTGCCAAGATAGGAGCATTATAAACTCTTGAAACCATGACATGCAATGATTTGTAGAGACTAATGCATGTAGCACAAGGACCACCTGCGATTAATAAAATGATCTAATATACAAAGTGGATTTTCCTTTCCAGGCTCCTTACACATTGATTGTAGGTGGGGGGGGGACCCAATGTATGACAAACGTTACACATCTGGGCTTCCCTACATTGAAAAGACCCCAGTCTGGGAACACTGCCACTCACGCCAGTCTCTAAATATAACTCAAACCGGCAACGCCACAGACGCCCGATGACATCACTTTCCAAATATAACCGAGCCCACCTGATGGAAAAGTCAAGTAACCAAGTAGTTCCAAGTACTTTGAGTGGTACTAAAGCCTCAACACTTTATAACAAATACATCCCTCGACCATCAATCACTGGACAATCAATAATCATATAAAGGCCTCATTACACACTTATATTTTATGGTCACAGCTTCCCCAAACTTTGGTTGGGATTGGAAGTGTGCATCTTGAATATACAAAGTCTCCTGTTTACCGTTCTTGGGACTACATGTCCCATCATTCCTGGTGCTGTCACGCATTCACACCCCCATCATGATGTACCCGTTTCTACTACTCTGGGCTGCCTGTGCTGGTCCACAATGGGCAGCAGCTGTAGGTATTCTGTGAGCGCACATGTATGGGGGGTTCCAGCTGCGTTCTACAGGACCCTGCAAGCTAAGGAGCCACCCATACTACAGAAATTGTGGCCATTGTTCAGGGGACCGAGTCATAAGGGAGGATATATATAAAAAATAAATAAAAAAAAAAAGCAGAACGTAATGCAAGTCCTACCTTCAGCTTCTAAAAGGGGTTGTAAGGCTTCGTGTCTTTTCACCTTAATTCATCCTATGCATTAAAGTGAGAAAACATCCGATGCTTATAAAGCCCCCCCGGTTTACTTACCTGAGCCCTCAAAAGTCCTGCATCATGAACACGCTGGCTACTCGCCCGTCTTCTTGGCTCTTTGTTGGAGATTGATAGCAGTGCAGCCATTGGCTCCCGCTGCTGTCAATCTAATCAATTATGCAGCGTGCCGGGGGCGGGGCCGAGTGATACACTGTATCACGGGAGCGTGCCTGCAAGCTAACCCCCTTGGGAGAGCGCTTCCCAGAATGGGGGTTAGCTCTTGTGGGGAGGAGCCGAGACAGCTGCTGAGGGACCCCAGAACAGGAGGATCGGGGCCACTCTGTGCAAAACGAACTGCACAGTAGAGGCAAGTATGACATGTTTGTTATTTTAAAAAAAAAAATAACTTTTACAACCCCTTTAAATAGAAAAAAAAAAAAAAAAAAGAAAGCAAGATAGGGTCTATTATCACTTTAGGACTCGAGCATGACAAGGGGGCCGTACAGTGAGCAAGAACATATACCTGCGTAAAGCCGCATCCTGTAATTGTCTTCTATAGGGGACTGTATGCAGCAGCTGAAGCTTCCAGGGAATATTTTACAAAGGTTGTGTGTTCTTGCTTGTAGGACAGCCATGTGAATGAGCCCTTAAAGTAAAATTGTAATAACTATAAGGCCGGGTTCCCACCTATGCGAATTGGTTGCGGCTTAAACTGCATCCAATTGGCATAACATAAAATACATTGATTTTAATGAGGCTGGATAACATATGTGCGATGCATTCGCACTGCGCATTGCCCAAAAAACGTGTGCGTTTTCTAGGCATTGCGGTGCAGCTCAGGTGCCAATTCAGGCCCATTATCTTCTATGGGCACGCATCTGATTTGCAGATGTGTTCAGCTCTCATCATGATTTCTCTCCTTCTCCTCAATACACTTCCCCCCTCCCCCTCCCCTCTCCCAGGTCTCCAAATTCGCAGCTAAAACGGAGATGATCTGCTGAACAGTTCTCTTATCTCTTTGCAGAGATAACAGAGCTGGAATTCGCACCGCACAAGTGTGAATCCAGCCTAAAAGTTATAAACCGTGACTAAATAAAAGTGTCCCCACAATGCCCCCCCACATACACACACACATACAGCAGAAACACAGAAAAGTGACAGCAGAAAAAAAGAACAAAGTGGTCCATTTAGTTTGCTCCAATTCTTTTTTTCATTGCATCAGATTTTTATTTAACTTTTTTTTTTGTCTGAGTACAGATCCCTGTCTATATCTAAATCCATTACTATTGACCGACTCACTACCTCTGCTGGAATTCTATTCCAAGTGTCAACTACTCTTTCAGTACAAAATACTTTCTAAGATTCGTTTTGAACGTTCCTCCTGATAGTTCATCATGTCCCCATGTTCTTGATCTCGGCTTCATATAGGAAATACTGCCCTCACCCCCATAACTTCCCTGTGCTGCTCTCTGTTGATCATTTCTAAAATGACTACAGGTATGTAAAACTCAACAATGAACTTCCCCCATTTGCTCCCTTTTGGTTTGTGAAAACGGAAATAAAGTCCCGCCGAGACAAACTGCAGGGAGTTCAAGTTTTTTGGCTAAAGAAATATGCAAACTCTCTTTTGCAAGAAAACCTTTGCCCTGCACTCTAAATAGCAGAAGTCTGAATTACAACTCCCAGAATGAAGCAGAGCTCCGCACCCTCCCTGCTGGATTTATCATTATGGAGATTGCAGCAAGAGAAGTGACACTTCCCGCACATGAAGTCCTCTTGCACATGATACTCCTGTTTGAGCATCTACTTTTTCAGATGTAAAGTCAGACGTTTTTTTTTTGTATGCATTTGCACGTATATGCCTTTGCGCATTTTCGCAAAAACTTTTTATTGCGTCATCGTTCTGTACAATATACACATGAGGCGTAAATTAAAATTGCAGATTTTTATTACTGAAAAAAGCGCGGCTCGTTTACGCGCCTGTGTGTATAGGCACATTACAATTATTGGGTTGGATTTTAGCTCCATAAAAAATAAGCTGTACTGAGCTTTTTCAAGCTGCGGTGTGCAAGAGGCCAAAAGCAGACCCCCGGCACGTTCTCCATCCATAATGAAGTCTCGGTTTAGGATGGATCAATAATTTCAAAATCCAATGTAAAAAAAAAAAATCTTCATCACCAGTTTAAAGCTAATCACTGGAATCCCAAATAAAAGCCTCTATTTAAAGCTTCATTTACACGGCCAGAGAGAGCCCTGCAGTGTACAGCGGAGTGTATTTCTGTGTCCGGGAGTCACAGGTATTTGTGAACAGAGGCGGCCCTGAATGCCAACGGTCTAACTCATGGGCCACTTATTTATCCCTGTACTGATATAAAAGCTTGGACACGCATACAGCCATGGCATGTTAGCCTGCCATTGATTTGTACAGGCTGCTGCCCGTAAACGCCAGCGACTCCTGCATCCAGAAATAGTGATTTTTACTTGCAAGTAACAAATGTCACAAAAGGTTTCGTCTTTAAATGGTTAAAGTGATTGTAAACCCTTTACCACCACTTTATGCTATGTAAACCTATATTAAGGCTTACCTGTAGCTACCCAGGATATCTTCTAAACCTGAACGATTTAGCAGATGTCCCTTACATGTGCCGATGTCATTGGCGCACTGGGGCAAACTGAAGCAATGGCACCTATGTGCTGTTGCTTCAGTCCATGTGGCAATACCGGCCGCTCTTACACGGGAGAGACATCATCGCGGCTCCGGCCAATCACAGCGCTGGAGCCGCGATACCCGGAAGTAGGGATAAGTCCAGGCGTGTTCGCACAGTCCACGTGCAGAGCCCGCCAGGCGCTGCGCTAATCACAGGCAGGGAGACATTGATCCCGATGCTCGGCTGCAGAGATCGGGAAATGTCTCACTGCCTGTGGTTAGCGCAGCGCCGTGCAGACTTACTAACGGGCTCTGCACGTGGATTGTGCGAACACGCCGGAGCTCATCCCTACCTGGAAGTATTCCCTGGGAGAGATGTCGACTCAGGAGGGGCGAGGACTGCTGCGGGGGCTTCAATCCAAGGTAAGCAATGCATACTAGCTCATTATGCCTTTATCTTGCAGGGTTTTTTTTTTTTTTTTTTTTTAGGGTTAACAACCACTTTAAACTTCCTTCATCTACACGTGGGAGTTCTTTCCTTTGATAAAAGAACAAAGAGATACTTTGTTTCTACTTATTTTCCTGTTGTAATAAAACTTGTCAGGCTGCTGGATTTTTTTCCCCCAGCTCTGAGAAGTCTCTGCACTTGTTAGAAAGATCGTGACATGCTGTTTTGAAGATCGGGAACGGGAAAAAGAATTCGGATCTTACCGATTAATCTTGCAGCTCTAATACAGTGTAGTGAGTGAGCGTCGTCACCACAGCACAGGAAGTGTGTTACTGGCAGGATCACCAAGTGGAAATAAAAGAAAAGAAAAATACTGAAAAAATTAAAACAAATGCAGCCATCACATACAGTATAAGGACTGGTAGGCTGCAATTTATTACATTTTTATTTTTGGATCTCTGTATGCTTTAAGCCATAAGTCAATTTTAAACACTAAACATTACAAGGCCCAGTCCCAACAACACAATCACGCAAAGCTCCTTGCCAATGTAACATGACTGGTTTAGGCTTATATGTTCAGTAATATAGGATACCAGGGGCGGACTGACCATTGAGGCACTCGGGCACTGCCCGAGTGCCCCATGCCACTAGGGGGCACATCAGGGTTGCCAGGCTCATTAAAACCAGGGACAGTATGTAAAAATCAGTTTTTTTTTACATCTGTCCCCGATATGTCCGAAACCGGCATGCTTTTGATGTGAAAATCCTGAGATTTAAGCTGCCCTGCCTCTGCACTGCCTCCTGGCATGGTGGCCATCTGTAAGCCCGGGGGGCCCCATAATCATCTATTGCCCGGGGGCCCCATGAGTTGTCAGTCCGCCCCTGCAGGATACCCGGGGAGGGGTACAGCTTTTATCAGTTTACAACAACCAGATCATTTATAGCCCATCTGTAAACCTGCCATAGTGAGCACCAGAGGAGTATTAATAGACCATATTATGTTCAACGTACTTCTTTAAAAGCAAAGCCATCAAGCTTTAGCCACCTGAACCTTCTATACAAATATCCTAAAATTAAACAGCATTAAAAAAATGAATAAATAAATATTATTTTCAAAATGCAGAAAAAGGAACTCTAGAATGACCTGGAGAAACCAGACATCATCTGACATCACATGTTGCTTTTGGCAATCCCTACAATATATATATAAATTGGGCTAAGACTTATCTAAAGCTGAAATCCAGTTACATTGGTCCAGCTTGAATTGTTATGCCCTGTACACACGAGCGGAATTTCCGTCGGAAAAGCCTTGGATGTTTTTTCCGACGGAATTCCGCTCAAGCTTGGCTTGCATACACACGGACGCACAAAAGTTCTCGTAACTTTTGAGTGTTAAGAACGTGGTGACGTACAACACTACGACGAGCCGAGAAAAAGAAGTTCAATGCTTCTGACCATGCGTCAAATTGTTTCTGAGCATGCATGTTTTTTTCCCCCTTCGGAATTGCATACAGACGAACGGATTTTCCGATAGGAATTTTTTTCGGCGGAAAAATTGAGAACCAGCTCTCAAACTTTTGCCGGCGGAAATTCCGACAGCAAAAGTCTGATGGAGCCTACGCACGGACAGAATTTCCGATGAAAAGCTCACATTGGACTTTTGCTGGCGGAAATTCTAAGGCATCTAAGGCATTGGCTGTTTTTTTGGGCAATGGGACAATCTATAGTATTATTAATTATATGAATTCTGATATTTAAAAAAAAAAAAAGGTAATCACATGGCTTATGACAGGATTTCAAACATCCACAGCAACTGACAAGCAGAATATAGACAGCTTTGCCTGCAATCTGACCTGATCACAATGCAACTGGATGTGTCTAGTCTGACCACATCATATGCATACAGGCTTATGTCAGCTGCAGCTCTTCCAATGTAAATTACAAGTATGAGGTTATGCTTGGATCACGTTCCCGAGCAGGTTAGATCATCATAAAACAATGGCTCTATCCACGGGGGGATGTCACTTCCACAAAGGGGTGCATTTCCTGTTTACTTTAGAAATATATATATATATATATATATATATATATATATATATATATATATATATATATATATATATATATATATATATATATATATATATATATATATATATATATATATATATATATATATTTAACGAACACAGCGAAGAACAGTGAGGACGGCGCAGCGCTGATTCCCTCACCGATGATGGTGGTGGGGGCAGCCGAGAGATGAGCAATTGCTTGTCTTCTGCTGCCGACATCGCTGGACTCCAGGACAGGTAAGTGTCCATTTATTAAAAGTCAGCAGCTGCAGTATTTGTAGCTGCTGGCTTTTCATTTATTTTTTTTTTTTATAGCGGAGCTCCGCTTTAAAGTGTTACTAAACTCACAACAGTAAAATCAGTCTGTATTTGCAGCATAGCATGCTTGTTATACTCAACTTAACTAGACTAAATAACTTAAAGTGCAAAAACTTGCTAACCTTCTACCTACTTTAAAAAGGAGAAGTCCAGCCTGAGCTTTTTAGGCTGGGCTTCTCCTATGGGTCACAGGAGAACAATTTGTTTTGCACTCCTGTGACCCGTTTTCAGCGGAGATCGGTTTGAAGTCTGCTCTCCGCTGACGTCACTGCCATCAGTCGAGGCGTCATCCCGACTTCAGAATTCTACATCCGCCTACTGCCTTGACTGATGGCAGTCTCAGCCTTTCAGCGAGTCGCTGAGATGGCCGCTCCCCACCCCTCCACAGCTCAGCGCTATAATAATGGGAGGAGCAAAAGGTCTCCTCTAGACTAAACAAGCAATTAACCCTTGCAGTACAGGGGTAGCCCCCATTGCAAGAGATCATTTTAAGGCCTCATGCTCAGGGTATAAAACACACCACTTTTATAGAAGTTTACAATGCCTAAAAAAAGTATTCATACTAGAGCTGCACGACTCTGGCTAAAATGAGAATCACAATTTTTTTCACTCTAGATGTGCAAAGCTGGTAGAGACATCCCCAAAAAGAATGAACATTCTGGTCAATGGAATCTATGAACGCAAATGCTTTACGCACCTACATGCATTTGCAAAACGTGGCATTAGTCATGTCTTTTTTAAGGCTCTTTTTTTCCTGCCAGGAGTAAAGATAAAAAACATCCTGTGTGCATGAGGCCTTAAAGTGGAGTTCCACCCTGAAAAAAAAATGTTTAAACTTACCAGAAATAGCGGTTGCTATGCGGAAGTCTGTAATCTGCCTCTTCATCGTCCGCGGTGGGTTTTCTTCCTCTGTCCTCCTGCAGTGTCTTCCTGCCTTCTGGGTACTGTGTGTATCCCAAAGAGCAGCCGGCCCATTCACAAAGAGCTGCGCGGCTCGTACGTGCGCAGTAGGAAACGGGCAGTGAAGCCGCGCGGCTTCACTGCCCGTTTCCCTTACTGAGGATGGCGGCGCCGGGAGCTGCTAGCATGGAGGAATCGGACTTGGGGCAGCTGACATTGCAGGTGAGTAGGACAGGTAAATGTCCTCATTAAAAGTCAGCAGCTACAGTGTTTGTAAAAAAAAAAAAAAAAAAATCGCAGGTGGAACCACGCTTTAAAGTGAATGTAAATGCTCTCCTATACCCACAGAAGTGAATAGTATCAGATGATAAACAGATGAAACAAATCTCCCTACATGAGTTTTACATGTATATCTGCTGTCTTTTCCTTTCTACACTCTTTGGAAAGTGCAGTTTGTGTTAGAAACCTTGTTTTCTCATTCAGCAGTGGGTGAGAAATCTGGGCTTACACTGTGTGAGAGCTGATTGGAGGAAAAGGCACCCCCCCCCCTTCCTCCACATAGGCAGAGGAACCAAGGAACATGCAGGAACTAAGGAACATACAGGAACTGTGAATAAACAAGCTCTCTGCTTATCTACCTCTAAGCTCCCTCCCGACACAAATTCAAGTTGGAGAACGTGACAGAAGTGGCTGTGCTGAGAACAGAGGAATGGAGCAGCAGAAAGTAATGGCACTGAGAGCTTTGAAGAGAGATAAATAAACACTACAGATATATGTGCCCAGGTCAGATTTCATGAATGGGGTTCACATCCACTTTAAGTTTCCCCTAAATGGGACTTAAAGTGGAAGTAAACCCTCCTATTGTTTTCAGCCAAGGAAGCTGCCATCTTGGCCTCTGTTTAATCTGCAACTGCCATGATGCTGCACATGTGATCAGTTATGAAACCAGCCATTGGATGGTTTGACAGTTTGGTTGAGAGCACAAGCAAATGTGACATCTAGCATTTCCGGCATGCCGGGAATGTTAACCGTTTTTTTAAACTATCAAATAGATGGGTTTACTTCCGCTTTAAGTGAACTAACTACATTATAAACGCATGTGGTGGTTTCACCTCAAGCACTGAGATAAAACAATTGATAAAAATAAAGGACTGCACATCTATACTTTGATGAGAAAATAAAATAACGGACATCGTTAAACAATCTCTTTCCTTGCTGAAAAGAGGGGGGGCAAAGAAGACCCTCTTTGCCATAGTACCATAATCCCCGAGTTCAGGGGATGGACGATGAGTGAGCCCAATCTGGGAATCAGGAGAACATTTTAGGGAGTTGGGAAATGTGAGCTTCTCATAAAAGCATCAGGGAAGAAAATGGAAATAAAAAATAAAAAAAAGGGAAGGTTAGCCGCATTGTACACCTTGTTCCTGGGAACTGTCCAGTCCTGAACACACATCCTTCTTCTAAAAATAAATGACACTCTCTGAAGGTCAGCTCAACCCAAAATTGATATTTCAGATTTTTGATGACTGTTGCCAAAACAGAATCGCATGCTTCATGAGGACTCGTTACAAGATATTCCCAAAATATTTCCTAGTTCCGCCAAACTGTCCCAGCCATCACACTCCCACCACCGCAGCTTCTCCTTACTGTAACCTGCCAGGGAAAAGGTGGATGAGCCAATCCAAAGGGCTCATGAGCACGGCGTACAGTATAAAATACGCCTGCACTTGTGGTGCCTGGGAGCCCCAGATGCTGTGCGATTCTTCCCATAGGAGTGAATTACATGTGCATACAGACATAAAACACCAGTACTTGTGTTTACAGGAACATATGTATGGGCCAATGCGTGTCCATCTGTAAACACAAGAATCAGTACAGCATGTTTTTTTTTTTATTCATTCCTATGGGCAGAATTAAGCCAACAACTGGGGCTCCACAATAACAGGCACACTTAAAGTGGAGCATCTCTCCTCCAATCAACAATGATTACTTTTAATCCTCATACTGTTCGCATTAGTAAATAGATAGGAAAGTATATCATATCTACTTATTTTATTTTGTTTTACATTTCTTCAAGCACTTCCTGGTTTCTTGCCTGGGCAAATTATGTCATACATCCCAGGAGTCTTCAGGAGGGTAGGAGAGGAGGAGGGGTTTCTCAGCTAAGCACACCATCCTGCCCGCATGCTTGAGCTAAGGGCAGATGGATTCCAGGAAGTAAATGCTACATGAATCATTTAACCTTACTCAAGATGGCCACAGCCAGAAATGCTTGGGGGGGGGGGGTGTTTTTCAAAGTAATTTAACAAAAAACAAAGCATAGACACATGGATGGATGGGGGAGTTTGCTTTGAATATCAAAAAAATAAAGTGATTGTAAAATCTTGTTCAAAAAAAAAAAAAAAAAAAAAATGTTATATATTCCAGTGTTTCTCAACGCCAGTCCTCAAGGCGCACCAACAGGTCTTGTTTTCAGGCTTTCCATTATTTTGCACAGGTGATTTTATCAGTTTCACTGCCTTAGTAATTACCACAGCAGTTTCATCTGAGGGAAATCCTGAAAACATGACCTGTTGGTGCGCCCTGAGGACTGGAGTTGAGAAACACTGATATATTCACATGCTCTGTTGCAGTGGTTTTGCACAGAGCAGCCCCAATCCCCCTCTTATGCCTCTTCAGCTCTCCTGGCCCCTCCCTCCTGTCGAGTGCCCCCACAGCAAGTAGCTTGCTATGAGGACACCCGAGCCGAGTCACAGCTCCCCATGTCCAGACACGGACCTGCGGCCCGTCCCCGTCCTGATTGACCGCAGCGGGAGCCAATGGCACCGCTGCTGTGTTTCAGCCAATCAGGAGGGAGAATCTCAGATGGCAGAATCTCATGGATATCACTGGACAAAAAAAGAGGGGGCTCCGGTAAGCATTAGGGGGGGTGCTACACACAGAAGGCTTTTTATCTTAAGGCATAGAATGCCTTAAAGCGGAGTTCCACCCACTCCACTGCACCTGATCCGATGGATGGATCAGCTTCTGGGGGGCCGACAACGAGGGCTCCCTGGACAGGTAAGTGTTCTTATTAAAAGTCAGCAGCTAGTGTTTGTAGCTGCTTACTTAAAAAAAAAAGAAAAAAAGTTTGTGGCTGGAACTCTGCTTTAAGGCCCCTTTCACACTGAGGCCTATTTCAGACGTTTTAGCGCTTAAAATAGCGCATAAATAATGCCTGAAATACTTCTGCCCCAGCATTCTCAATGTGAAAGCCCGAGGGCTTTCACACTGAGGCGATGCACTGGCGGGAGAAAAAAAAATCTCCTGCAAGCAGCATCTTTGGAGCGTGGAGAGGAGCGGTGTGTGTATACCGCTCCTTCCCATTGAAAACAATGGGACACCCTGGTAATCCAGGCGTATTGCCGGCGGTATTAACCCTTTTTCGGCTGCTAGTGGGGGTTAATACCACACCGCTAGCGGCCGAATACGGCCGATAAAATTAGCGCGCTATACCGCCACCGCACATACTGCCCCAGTGTTAAAGGGGCCAAAGGTAAAAAAACCTTCTGCCTTTAAATGGTGTTTTGGTTTGTGGTGCTCAGATGCAGTGAAGATACGCTGTACACATATACATCTGGAAATACATGTGTTCATGAGCCCTATAGCTTCATCACTACTAGGCCCCCCCCCCCTAAAAATGGCTCTACATAATAATGAAAGGGCCATCAGTAATGAACTATCATGTATGAATAGACCTGTTCCCAGTGATTCTATAAGCCAGCTCTCTGAACACCAAGTCGGATAGGCATTAGGTTACCAGGTCTTTCCTGAACCCTCCCCAATTGTTCGAATGTAGAATGTGACAACAAATGTGCATAGTCAATCTATAGAAACATACTGTACTAGGACCAATTTAGACAGCAGCCAATTAACCTACCAGCATGTCTGGAGCGTGGGAAGAAGACCAAGTACCCCTGTGCTACGAGGCATAAGCGTTTAATACTAACTGCTCAATTAACTGACTGGACCCCACATAAACAACAACTTGCTTCTCCAATTCATATTTTTGCATGACAGCCATGGTAGGGAGAAAAAGTAACTCCTGCAAATGGGAGTAACCGTTATTATGAGATCGTAAAAAGTGTGTGCTTTTTCTTAGAAAAAAATAAAAAATAAATTTTCCTGCAGCTCTATCTGGGTTGGGTTGTGTGGTCAGCTTAGTGGCGTCTATAGTTAAACATGCTGCATCCCCCTGCTTCTCTTCTCTACTATGCAGTGCTCAGGCACTAAAAATAGAGCAGATCAGGAGACAGCACATATATAAGATGACAACTCAGAAGAAAAGGTCACAGGTCCCCACATATACACAGCATGTCATGGAGCACCATCCTGCTCCTGTGTTAGGATCCACTACAGGTCTCCTTTCCTCTACTGGTCTTATAAAAACTAAAATACCTTGCTACAAGGAATCAGAATCCAGCAGCTTACGGTGGTCAGATTAATTAAAGCTCATATAAGACTGGATGCCCGGGACAATGCTCAAATAATACTGCTAGTAACATGAGAGTAGAACACCACTCAGGATATAGCAATGTGCCATGGCATGGATTGCTTCTATCTGCTGGACTAACAGACAAAACCTATCCACTACCCACAATGCACATAGCCAATACGTGAGATACATACAAGTGTTTTTGTTATATCTGTACTGTTCTTAAAGTGGAAGTAAACCCTCCTATCGTTTTCAACCAAGGAAGCTGCCATCTTGGCCTCTGTTTAATTTGCAACTGCCATGATGCTGCACATGTGATCAGTTATGACACCAGCCATTGGATGGTTTGACAGTTTGGATGAGAGCACAAGCAAATGTGACAGCTAGCATTTCCGGCATGCCGGGAATGATAACTGTTTTTTGAAACTATCAAATCGATGGTTTTACTTCCGCTTTAACCTCTTGACCACCGCCCCATGTCAAAAAGACGTCCTCTTTTTAAAGTTGAATATCTCGATAACGGCAGCAGCTGCTGCCACAACCGAGATATTCATCTTTTCAGGGGGCGGTGGTGTACACGATAACGGCGGTCTCCGCAGCGGATTCGCCGCGAGATCGCCGTTATCGGTGGCGGGAGAGGGCCCCCCCCCCTCCCGCCGCTCTCCCGCGCCCTCCGCCGCTTACCGGAGCCGTCGGTAGCGGCGGAGGGGATCGGATGTGTCCGGCAGCTGAGCGGGGACGGGACTGAAGGAGAAATCTCCTTCACCCGTCCTCATAGCTCTGCTGGGCGGAAGTGACGTCAAAATGTCAGTCCCGCCCAGCCTCTTAAAGAAACATTTTTTTTTTTGTCATTTGAAAAAATGACATTTTTTTTTTTTTTTTTTGCATTTAAGTCTAATTATGAGATCTGAGGTCTTTTTGACCCCAGATCTCATATTTAAGAGGACCTGTCATGCTTTTTTCTATTACAAGGGATGTTTACATTCCTTGTAATAGGAATAAAAGTGATCAATTTTTTTTTTTTTTTTTTTCAGTGTAAAAAATTATAAAACTAAATAAAAATAAATAAGAAAAGCAAAAAAAAATTTTTTAAAGCGCCCCGTCCCGACGAGCTCGCGCGCAGAATCAAACGCATACGCGAGTAGCGCCCGCATATGAAAACGGTATTCAAACCACACAAGTGAGGTATCGCCGCGATCGTTAGAGTGAGAGCAATAATTCTAGCCCTAGACCTACTCTGCAACTCAAAAAATGCAACCTGTAGAATTTTTTAAACGTCGCCTATCGAGATTTTTAAGGGTAAAAGTTTGACACCATGCCACGAGCGGGCGCAATTTTTAAGCGTGACATGTTGGGTATCATTTTACTCGGCGTAACATTATCTTTCACAATATATAAAAAAATTGGGCAAAATGTATTGTTGTCTTATTTTTTAATTCAAAAAAGAGATTTTTATCCAAAAAAAGTGCGCTTGTAAGACCGCTGCGCAAATATGGTGTGACAAAAAGTATTGCAATGACTGCCATTTTATTCCCTAGGATGTCTGCTAAAAAAAATATATAATGTTTGGGGGTTCTGATTAATTTTCTAGCAAAAAAATTGTGATTTTCACATGAAGGAGAGAAGTGCCAGAATTCACCTGGTGGGCAAGTGGTTAAGGTACATATGAAGCCACAAATGTTTAAATACTCAGCAGGTACCAACAATAAACACTCTTTTTTTCTCTTGAATGTCTGCAGATAAAAGTCGAATTCCAGCTTAAACCTAACTTGCCTTAAAACTGTCCCCTCCCTCCTAACATCTATGCTAACTAGCTTGTGCAAGAAAGGTGTATATACTTACATATTTTCAGGCCGCTCCAGTCTGGTCATGTGATCAGCTTCCTTGTGTCAGCTAGTGCAGCTGCAGGGGAGAGGAGGAACCACCAACACCGCATGGGCCATTGAAGTCTATGGGTGACATCACCACTCAAGGCTTTATTAGCCGCCGTCGGGCACTCTCTCCCCTCCTCTGCAGTTGCTGCAGGCTGACACAGCACAGATCACCTAACCAGACTGAGGCAGCCTAAAATAGGTAAGAATATACATCTTTCTTACACGGGTTTAGCATGGGTGTTAGGAAAGGGGAGGAGACAGTTTAAAGGCTAGTTAGGCATAAGCTGGAATTCCACTTTAATATCGCTCTTTTTTACGGCAGTCATGGGACCCCAGTTCTGCTCCCACCTGCATGCATGGGCTGTGGATAAGGTTTAAGCATCTGGCCACTGCCAGTCAGGTTGAGAGGGGTGCAGACTCGATGACAACACTACCACAGAATTAGGAGCCTGTCAATAGAGCTGTCACACAGTCACCAAAAGCCTAAAATAGATCGAAATCAAAGATCTTTTTTCGTTTTGAATAATAACAACAACAATAAATGTTTAAACAGCAATTAATTGTGCACAGTATTGTAGGGTCTGGCCTGAGAGGAACTACATTGACACAGTTAGCCAGCTTGAACATGTATTTCAGTTTATGCAATCCCAAAAATCTGCCCCACACTTATCTTGTCCTTCATGGTTCTAGCCAGCGCCTGTTCATTACCCGGCTGTCACCCTAAATGTATGCTTGGCCACAGGCACCTATACTCTCGCCTGTGTCACTGTCACCTGTAATAATACCGGGACACCAGGCATACCCAATCATTCAGGATAACCCCCCCCCCCCCCCCAATAACCTTTAATTTTAATTAATCACTACAAATCAGATATTCCCCTGTGTGTTATCATATCCATTGTATCAGATCCCTCTGCTCCCTACTAGCCTCTCCCCTCCTTATGACTGCCATTTATTCCTACAGCTGGCATTTCAACCCCTGTCAGACCTGTCCCCCGTCTTCTGATCAACCCACCTGTCACTACTGCATCCACCTGTCACTGTAACACATAGAGGTCGTATTGTCCCCTGTGTGTCATCACATCCCTTGTGTCAGATCACCCAGCTTCCTGCGTTATCTCTTCTCTATTGGCCATTGTGGTTCATCCATACAGTAACCCATGTCCACTATCTGGTCACCTGTCACTACTCCCCAGGCACCCATCACAACATGTCACTGTAACCTCTACAGGTCAGATGTCCCATGTCCCCCTGTGAGATCTCCCGGCTTCCCATGGTTCACAAATAAACCCCTGTCCTTGTATACGGCGCCCCCACCCCACATGATCACCCTGCTTGTCACTGCTGGAGCCCCCACTGACCTTTCACTGTAACACCTATAGGTCGTATTGTCCCCTGTGTGTCATCACATCCCTTGTGTCAGATCACCCAGCTTCCTGTGTTATCTCTTCTCTATTGGCCATTGTGGTTCATCCATACAGTAACCCATGTCCACTATCTGGTCACCTGTCACTACCCCCCAGGCACCCATCACAACATGTCACTGTAACCTCTACAGGTCAGATGTCCCCCTGTGAGATCTCCCGGCTTCCCATGGTTCACAAATAAACCCCTGTCCTTGTATACGGCCCCCCCACATGATCACCCTGCTTGTCACTGCTGGAGCCCCCACTGACCTTTCACTGTAACCTCAACAGGTCTTATTCTCCATTGCCCCCCTGTGTACGATCCCTATGTCTCCTCTGCTTATCACAATCCACATATCACCTCCTGTCCCTGATGACAGCCCTACCTGCCATCTCATCCCTCCACCAGTCACTACGTCCCCCTGAACCCCCAATAATCTCTCCCTCTAACCTATGTTAGCAGGTCATATGCCCCATTGCTCCTGTGTCAGATCCCTCTGCTCCCTGTCTATTCACCCAAACATATCTCCTCCTGTCCCTGATGACAGCCCTGCCCCCTTCGGATCTCTCCCTGTGACCCCTATAAGTCTTATTTGCCATTGCCCCCCTGTGTGTCACCCCATGCCATGTCAGCTCCCTGCCATTGTGCTTCATTCATACAGCCCACAAGCCCTACGGAGGCCCTCTCACCCCTGTGCCCCTTGCCCTTCATCTTGTCCTGCACTGTCCCAGCTCATCATCCTCCTGTCACCCTTCACGTCCTGTCACTTCTCCCCTCAGCCGTCACTCTACCCGGCTTACCCCATAAGCCACTCCATGTCTGCCGCCCCCTCCGGCTCAGCTCATCCTCGGGGTCTCCCGCTCCCCGGCTTCAGCTCCGGCTCCGGCGGAAGTAAACACAGCACCGCCCGCAGCACGCACACTTCCGGGTCCGACGTCACCCGGCGGAGAGCAGCATGGGAGGAGGAGGCTGCGCGGTGCATTGTGGGGGTGGCCGGGGACAGCTCTGCACGCTGTAATGTGCACTGTCATGGGGAGCTGTCAGCTTATAGGTGCTGATCAGCCTGAACCCTGAGCTGTCCTGTGTGCTCTCCTGAGCAGTCACCACACACATACATACATGAACGTGGAATAAATATGACATTTATCAGTGCACATGTGAAAAGGTAAACCCTCACCTGGATTCACAGCTATTTATTAAAATCGATGGAAATGCATTAAAACACGTCAAAGCACAGTACTTTGAGGATCCGTTCGCACCTGCGCACTTTAAATGCATGCAAAAATTGTGCGTTTTAAAATTGCTCTAAGAACACGTCACGTTTGATGCGTCGTTAAATGTTAATCACACCGTAAAAATGACGCCCTAAATGTGGCAAGAAAATGCATGTTTTGCTGCACAGAGAAATACACAACAAATGCAGCAAAACAATATAGAAAACATGCAAGGCTTAACGTGGCAAAATTCTATATGCAATGTAGCGCTACCCCCGAAGGAGCCGCTGATTTGTTTTGGGATCGGCATATTGAGTTACCCTAATGTGGCGTATGGGTGCAGTTGGAGAACAAAGCAGTGAGCGAAGGTCCAGACAGTGAATAAAGGGTTTTCCAATGCTTTATTCCATGCCAACATCAACATTAAGCACTTCCATACAGGGCACTTATACACCTTCCCGCCCAGACCAATTTTTAGCTTTCAGCGCTGTTGCACTTTGAATGACAATTGCGCGGTCATGCTACACTGTACCCAAACTACATTTTTATAATTTTGTACCCACAAATAGAGCTTTCTTTTGGTGGTATTTGATCACTTCTGGGATATTTATTTTCTGCAAAAAAAATAAAAAAATGACCAAAAATTTAGAAAAAAAAAGTTTTTTTTGTTTCTGTTATAAAACATTGTAAATAAGTAAGTTTTCTCCTTCACTGATGGGCACTGATGGTACTGCACTGACGGGCACTGAAAGGCGGCACTGATGGGCACCGATGAGGTGGCACGGATGTGGTGGCATTTATGGGCACTAATATGCGGCACTGATGGGCGGCACGGATGGGCATTGATAGGTGGCACGGATAGGCGGCATGGATGGGCTAGGATAGGCGGCACGCATAAGCACGGATAGGTGGCACAGATAGGCGGCACAGCTGGGCACGGATAGGCGGCACGGACGGGCACGGATAGGCGGCACAGACGGGCACGGATAGGCGGCACGGATGGGCACTGATAGGCGGCATGGATGGGCACTGATAGGCGGCATGGATGGGCACTGATAGGTGGCACGGATGGGCATAGATGGGCACTATTGTATGTGTTGTACTAATGGATGCCAATCAGTGCCAAACAATGCCTGCCAATCAGTGATGCCCATTGTAGGCACTGATTGGCATCCATTGCAGCTCTGATTGGCATCCATTTTTTGTGTCCTCCTCATCCCTGGTGGTCTAGGGTGGCATCCTTTTTTTTTTTTTTTTTTTTATTTCTGGTGGTCTATATGGCCATCCCTGGTGGTCCAGTGGGCATCCCTGGTGGTCCAGTGGGCATCCTCGGGGGGGGCTGTGCTGATGATCGATCAGCACAAACCCCCCCCCCCTGTCACAGGAGCAGCCGATCGCGACAGACGCGAGTGAGAAAAAGCCGATTACCGGCTTTTCCTATTTACATCGTGATCAGCCGTGATTGGACACGGCTGATCACGTGGTAAAGAGTCTCCGTGAGAGACTCTTTACCTTGATCGGTGTTGCGGGGTGTCAGACTGACACCCTGCAACAACGATCGCCGCAATGCGCGCCCCCGAATCTTGAGGACGTCATATGACGTCCAGTCAGGATTCTACAACCACTTTGCCGACGTCAATATGTCATTGGCGGGCAGCAAGTGGTTAAGTGGGAAGAGCAGGTTGATGAAAGAAAAAAAAGGAGAACCTTGCAGTGTCAGGCCTGGATATTAATTGAGCAGTACCTGCTCAATAGAGTACCAAATGTTATTCGTCGCCACAGTTGGAGTGGGTAAAGTGCCCCCGGACAGACCCCTCTCACAAGCCTGGCAGCCGAAGTGTCACTTAGGATTTTTCTGGGAGGAACAGATCTCTCTCACAGACCTGGCTCTAGGGTAAGGTGACCAGATTTTTAAAATGAAATCCGGGGACATATTTTTTCTTTACTAGTATTGGCAACAATCAGCGACTCTCTGCCCGTCACCGCCGGCCTCACAGCCTCTTAAGTCTTACTCTTCGGGCCCCGGCTACTACTGGATGGGGAGCGGAGGAAGATCACTCCGCCAGGGAAGGCAAGGAGATAGGCAGGTGGCTGGCCAGGATTTGAGCCAAGGCAGAAGAACATGCAAGAAAAGCTAAATGGCATGCGCCTGAAACTGAAGAAATATTCCCTCCGCTCCGACCAGCACATGATCATCAGAAAGGGACACAGATAATGGAAAAAATACAACCCCCCTATGCTAGTAGGCACGGCGGAGCAGGGGTGTGTAATTCTAATTTATTTATTTAAATTCTGCATTGATTGTCTTTAAAATTGCCCCGGCCCCCTATTAAATCCAATCTGGGGACAAAACCAGGGACAGACTTGGTTCGGGGACAGTGTCCTCAATCAGGGGACTGTCCCCTGAAACTGGGGATGTCTGGTCACCCTACTCTAGGGCCTCTACCACAGGCCAATTACTTTAGGTGAGCTAGATGGATAAACGGAGCGAATCCTCCCAGTAGGTTTTAGAATAGGTCACCGGATGACAGCAAAACGTACCTGTCAGCATTCCGGTCACCAGATCCCCGATTGGTTCGTTCAAGCCCTGTTGGACAACCTGCCTCCGGGTTCTCCTCAAGCCGACCCCCCAATCGAACGGCACACAACCCGGGATCCTTTCAATAGACCTGGGGATCCAGTAAGTCACTGGGGTCCCTTCTTACCTTCGGATGAGGGTTTGTGTAGACTGCAATTCTGGCCTGGTGGGCCTCTCTGGCGGGGTCCATGGATGCGCGCACCCTGAAGGTGGATGCCGCACCTGGAACCGGGACCCCGCAAAACTTCCTTAGCACATGACACCTGTCCCAGATATACCCCTCCCCAGCATGCCTTGCGAGGGAGAAACTTCTCTGATTGGCTGCTGGGAAAAGTTGCTCTGCCAGAACCCCTCTGGTGCCAACTGCTGGCCAGGGATGGTATTGCATCCCTGGAGTACAGACTGACCCAGTGGATGTTTCTGGAGTGACAGAAGTCCCAATTTTAGCAAATTTTGAATGGGAGCAAAGTAACTCTCCCATTCCCCACTAACTTTAGCGTAGTGCCCATACTGAAAGTAAGGGGGCGCTACAGCAAAAATTTTGAAAATAGCTACACTATTCCATATAGTGCAAAAAATAGTTTAAATATAATCATCAAAGTGTAACCAGTGCTTGAAATAGAATAAAGTGCTGACAGCTCCTAAAAATGCAAGCGGTGCTAAAATAAAAGTGCTCCTCTTTCTTTAAGCAATGGAAAGTGCTGTGCCTTGTGCAGAAATAGCAATCTTCGTGTCCTGTCACCACTCCAGTGTCCTCCTAGGACCAAACTCATCATAGGCTGTTGACCTGAGTTTACACTGAGGCAGGTCAAAACACGCTTAGTATCTCTGGTCAATCTCTCATTATGGTTTACCATCCGTACCACCATCATATTTCCATACAAGAAAACTAAAAAGAAAGTAATCGCATAACACTGTTTATTTGTTTAAAATACCACATGGTTAGGCCTTTTGATGACGTCCTTGGAATGAAACGCGTAAGAACACAGACGCACGGCACTCCATCACTTCTGTTTCCATTGGGTGGAATACACGCTGGCTCCAGCATACATTTGGAGACATGAAGCAACAGCGATATACCATATGTTGACAGCAGATAATTCCTGGTGCCGGGGGGAGGCACCTAACCATGTTAGCATATACCATTTTTACAGCAGATCGTGGGTGTTATGCAGAGCTCTTGCAGACCCTGGGTGTAAGCTGTGTGATCATACCCCGTAGAAGAATTACAGTATGTTACACATTGAGAGGAACTTTCAATGAACTACCACAGCGCTCAACAGCGATGTGGTAGTTTATTGAGAACTATAACCCGACAGGCGCTAAGGCTGTTGCTAGTTGTAGTTTACCATTCAAAGAATACTGTATATGAGTGACGCGGCTGGGTGGTTGGACCCCCGCCCGGGTGCGTCTTTTTTGAATTGTGGCAGCAGACATGGGGAGAAGATCCCCAGTCTGCTGTCAAGGCAGGGATCAGGGGGAGGGGGGTGCTGGGGCAGCTGCAGCACTAACATGTTACATGCTACACCCTGAATACTTATGGCTGCTGCTCTACGTATCCATTTACAAACAGAGCACAGCTGACTTTGCCCCTTCTCTCTACTCATTGGTTCACTGGCTGTGATTGACAGTAACAGGAGCAAATGGATCCCACTGCTGTCTCAGCCAATGTAACTGTTATGTATGAACGTACCTGGTAGTCAGAGCCGAGTTTGCAGGAGAAGGCCTCTCTTAGTCACTGAAGTGGGAACAGCGAGCTCAGGAGCACAGTGAGGTAGGAGTGCCGGAGTGGTAGTAGTAGTCAGGCACTGGATGATGATCCTTCAGAGATGGCTGGAACTGAGGACAGCTGGAGCGGAAGTGGTGGATCAGTGGTCCAGGAGCTGGCGAAACTGGAACAGCTACAGCAGGAGCTGGAGAGGTAAGCCAGGTTAGGTACAAGCAACAGACAGTAGCGGAGTCAGATGGGCCGGGTCAAGCAGGAAATCAGGTAGCTGATGCAGAGGGCTAAAGTGTGGTCAAAGGTTCAGGCAAAAAGATCTGGCAGCAGGTAGGCAGAGAAGGTGAGCAGGGTCAAACAAGCCAAGGGTCGGGGATCGGAGAGGTTCGGGTAGTCAGGCAGAGCCGGGTCGGTATTGGTAGCAGGTTAGACAGGGATTCAGAACACTGATACAGAGCTGCAGATCAAACAGCACTGTATTAGTGCAGCTGCTGGCTTTTTAAAGGCAAAATGGCGCCAACCCGTGTTAACGCGCACGCTCCCGATGCACGTACACTCGTCGTGCACACACGCGCCATTGGCACATGTGCGCGCGCATTTGGTGTGCGCCGACGCACAGGCACAGATGGGAAACTGCCTGTGACTCCTTACAGCTTCACAGCCAGCTTCCCACTGAGCATGTAAGAGCCGCACTGTACCCTGTGAATGGTCCTGCAGCCTCCTGGAATTTGTTCAAGAAGGTTGTGGGCAGGGAGGACGTGGGGCTCAAATCATCAAGGAGATCCAAGCGGAAGTGGAAGAAGGTCCTTGTGACAGACCTAGCAAGGACAGAGACTTTAGGAGAGGACTGAATGCTAGCCTCTTGCCTTGCGATAATGGGCCCTGGCATTTGGGGGAACGGTGCTCTTTGTGAGCTGTATGCCTGGGGACCCCTGAGGTGGTGTTACTTTGGATTCAGGTTCATGTCCCCCCAAGACACACAGACTCTGGGAACCCTGTATATGCCATATTAGTGTAGCACTACCCCCGGAGGAGCTGCTGGTTGTTTTGGGTGGTACATTTACCTCGTGGTTCTTCCGAATTCCTAGGGGTGAATGGTGCATATAGCAATAGTAAAAGAATGTCCGCAACAAGTGTCTTTGCTGTGCTCTTTATTACCCAGCCGGGTAAAAAACAATGAACTGGTGATGAAAGGGATAGAGTTTGCAGGAAAACGGAGAATAGCAGATTCAGGCGTAGTATTTGAAACAGCCCTGTTCCCATATGTAACACCTTCCGTACCACTCTTGCCTGAGTGGGTTTAACACCCCAGTACAACAGAATGACCCACAGCACAGCCAAGCTGGGACAGAGACCCTGTTTTAAGCATAACAATTTGGATCAGAGTTTAACTACACTCTGATCTCCCTTTAAATTTAAATAGCACCGGTTCTTCAAAGTAACCAGGCGATACATTAGAAATAGTGACTGGTTCTTAATGTTGGCACACATACTGTTAGGAGATGCTGATGTCAACTCCAGCCACCTGTCTGTCTGTTGTCTGCTATAATGTAAATGAGTCTAGTAGGGCTTGTCACAGCTTCTAAGAGTCTTTCACCCATTGTTGTTTGTGCTACCGTATTTGCCGGCGTATAAGGCGACTGGGCGTATAAGAAGACCCCCTAATTTTCCAGCTAAAATGTTGGTTTTGGGATATACTTGCCAAAAAAGACGAGCCCCTTCCCCCCTCACTGTGCCATTGCCTCACCTCACTGTGCCATTGCCTCACCTCACTGTGCCATTGCTTCACCATGCCATTGCCTCACTTCACTGTGCCATTGCCTTACCTCACTGTGCCATTGCCTCACTGTGCCATTGCCTTACCTCACTGTGCCATTGCCTCACTGTGCCATTGCCTTACCTCACTGTGCCATTGCCTCACTGTGCCATTGCCTCACTGTGACCCTGCCTTACTGTGCCATTGCTTCACTGTGCCATTGCCTTACCTCACTGTGCCATTGCCTCACTGTGCCATTGCCTCACTGTGACCCTGCCTTACTGTGCCATTGCCTCACTGTGCCATTGCCTCACCTCACTGTGCCATTGCCTCACCTCACTGTGCCATTGCTTCACCATGCCATTGCCTCACTTCACTGTGCCATTGCCTTACCTCACTGTGCCATTGCCTTACCTCACTGTGCCATTGCCTCACTGTGCCATTGCCTCACTGTGCCATTGCCTTACTGTGCCATTGCCTCACTGTGCCATTGCCTTACTGTGCCATTGCCTCACTGTGCCATTGCCTCACTGTGCCATTGCCTCACTGTGCCATTGCCTCACCGTGCCATTGCCTCACCGTGCCATTGACTCACCTTACTTTGCCGATCTTCATTCCTTTATGCCTGGCAGAGTAAGTCAGACTGTGGGCATCCATTTTTAAAAAGCCGCTCCTCCTCCTCGTGCTATTCCGTGATAGGCAGAACACTCAGTTTCCCAGAAGAGCCTGTGTTTCGCCTATCACGGACGTCCTCTCATCCGAGGCCGAGATGACGTCCGTGATAGGCGGAACACTGAACACAGGCTCTGCTGGGAAACTGAGTGTTCCACCTATCACGGAACAGCACGAGGAGGAGTCTCGGCTTTTAAAAAATGTACACCCGCAGTCTGCATCCGGCGTATAAGATGACCCCTGATTTTTTAGCCATATTTTTAAGTATAAAAGGTTGTCTTTACGCTGGCAAATACGGTAATTAACCCTGCAATTGTATGAAGGAGTTTTGTGTTGATGTGTATGATAATGTGTATTGTAGTTAGGGAGTCACATCAGCTGCTTAAAGGGATTAGGTTATTAGCTCATGTAATTTATGTTTCTGGTTACATGTGTATTGTTACAGTAATATGAGCAGGAGGTAGGAACCTCCTCTTTAACTATATAAAAGACTGTATTCTTGTTCTAATAAACTGTCTGATGTTTTACCCCACACTGAGCTACGACTTGTGAATGGGAAAGCTTAAGGGGTCTTCGATTGTGTGGTACTGGACAGAGGAGCGATACGGCGGACAGACTCATCTTGAGTATGTGGGGCCGTCACAGTACCTGTCAAAACTAGGTACCTGTGCTGCCCCCCCAAAAAGAGGAAGAGTGGAACTTGCCCTTTCAGATGAAGTTCTGCTTTAAGCTGCAAAGGCAGCAGACAGGGGTGTATACATGCCAGGACCATGATGCTTTGCATCGTAGACAACAAAAATGATATCCCCATCGTGTTCAGTGGGCAGAACCACTCGCTGAACCCAACCCATTCAACAAAATGGGGTTGTGCCCCAACCTCCCTGCAACTGAGTGCAATGCATGTGCTTGTGAGGGTTTTTACGAGTTAAAACAGGCAGTAAGGAGGCCTCCTAAATGCCTATCAATCGGCTCTAATAAGCGTTCTGTCATGCATCTCTCTTCAAGCTCTGTTAAAATATCTTAGCTGGATTAAAGCCTCATACACACGATCGGACTTCCATCCAACTTTTGCGTGGCCTTTGGTCCAAAGGGTGTTTTTTTCCCACAAATAGAGCTTTATTTTGGTGTTATTTGATCACCTCTGCGGTTTTTATTTATTGCGCTATAAACAAAAATAGAGCGACAATTTTGAAAAAAATTCAAATTTTTTTCTTTTTGCTATAATAAATATCCCCCAAAAATATATAAAAAAACTTTTTTTCCTGACGCATTCATGGCAGCACACACTGGGTTGTGACTCCGCCCCCACAACCTGACAGGATTGGTTAGCTATAAATTTGAAGGGGAGACACCCGGCATTATTCTCTTTTTTTATCCTCACCTGACAGGACGTGGACGTACAGCTTGTCTCCTACCGCTATCGCCCCAGCAGGTTCAGCCTCTCCTGTTTGGAAGTCCCCCTTGTACAGTCTCTAAACGAGCTTTATAGGGGGAACCCCGCTCTGGTGGTCTCAGGGGTTAAATCCCGGCATAAATTCCTGGCATATGTACAAGCTTTAAATAAGCTTAATCAGGCAAGTGTGGCTCCCTCTTTGCTCCCTGGGTGTTCTGTCCCATGTTATACCTCTAATTTTTGCCCAGTGGAACTTTATGGGGTTATTGCTCCGTTTTCCTCTATTTATTTTCAAACATTATCTTCACTATACCTTCTGCAGCGGGCTCTCTGAGCCATGTAGTCCCTCATAGCACCGCCGCGTCCCCCTAGCGTACTGCGCATGCGCGCAGCAGAATGATGATGTCGGCGGTCTCCTCGCCCTCATCCAAGATGGCGCCGGGACGCTACTGCGCATGCGCGCATTCTTTTTCCTCCCTAGGCTGCTGCTTTACTCAAATCCCACCGGGATTTTTTCCCAGGTATTTATCTGCCTCTCCCCTTCTAGGCTCTCCCTCTGTTTTTTGTTTTGACTTGTTTTTCACCATATTCTGCTTCCTTCCAGCATATCCACTTCTGCTGCTTTCCTGCACTTCTCATGGAGCCCACTGCCCTCGCAGACCACTACCAGCAAACGAGGTATGGAGGCCATCATGTTACTAGGTAAGTAGAGAAGAGACAAAAAAGAGAGCCGGCCGCTAAACACTGCCTTTTTGTTGCAGTCCCATCAGGCCAAGAGACGCAAGCCCACGGCGCAGGGAGAGGTCCAGGCATGCATCAAGCAGGAGGTCCCGTAAAAGTCGGTCAAGATCTTCCTCCCGCTACCATCGATCAAGGCATAGCCGATCACGCCGCAGCCGCTCCCGTCACAGTCGGTCTCATCGCGGACGCTCTCCCTCATGTCACCGCCAACGCTACCATACCCGTCCTGCAGCAAACGCTTGCTGGGTGTGCGGTGCTACTGCTTTGCCAGGAAAGCTAGCATGTCGTACTTGCTTCAATGAAGCAACTAGAGAAAAGGAGACGGACGCCAGGATGGCTACAGATCTCTCTTCCCGACACCACATTGAGGAGCCAACACAGGAATCAATCTGGACCGCACATCCTCTGGCCTGTGATGAGCCCATCCCAGGCACTTCATCCGCTGCTGGCCCATATGCCCAGCTAACAGAGGCTCATTCCGATCATGAGGATCGAGAGCTCGTGTCCGGATTTGACTTTGGCCTGGTCGAACCTTTTGCCCGCTCGGTTAAGGAGACAATAGGTTGGGAGGAACCTGTGTCGGAACCACCAAAGGTTGGGAAATACTTCCCCGAGTTAAGGAGGGATCCAGAACTGTTTCCCTTCATTGAGGAATTGGAAGACCTCATTAAGGAGGAGTGGGAAAAACCGGACAAGCGGCCCGGTCTGTCCAACAAGCTTGCTAAATTGTATCCTCTGAAGGAATCTAAGATCGCTTCCCTCATTAACGCTCCCATTGTGGATTCATCTCTTATGCGGCTTGCCAGGCACGTCACTTTGCCAATAGAGGACGCAGTCTCGTTCCGGGACGTTCTCGACCGCAAGATCGACCTGGAGTTGAAGAAAGCATACTCCACGGCAGGGGGAGCATGTAGACCAGCTATTGCCACAGCAGCTGTCGCCAAGGCCATTTCCGTATGGGCAGCCAGCGCTGAGAGGGCTCTCCTAGAAGGTACTGACCGGGGGGACATAATGTCCTCCTTGCAGGAGATCAGGCTAGCCGGTGACTTTGTGGCAGGGGCCTCGGTGGATGTCATTCGTTCTTCGGCTAGGTCCATGTTGGCCTCAGTTATGGCCCGCAGAGCCTTATGGCTGAAGCCTTGGGTCGCTGACACGTCTTCAGCAAAAGTCCTTTTGAAGTATTGCCTGCCCACCCAGCTCAGGTGGGCGCCAGGCTCAGCAGTTTCGCACAAATATGGTCGGAACACATAAAGGACCCATGGACTCTTTCCACAATAAGACATGGCCACAGATGGAACTTTATGGGGGCATTGCCTCACGCTACTTTCCAACCTACCAAAATACCATCTTCCCTAGACAAAAGGAAGCTACTCATTCAATACATCCTAGAACTACTCCAGAAGGAAGCTATCGTGGAGGTTCCTTCGCACCAAAGAGGCAGGGGATTTTATTCCCCTCTCTTTTTAGTACGGAAGAAGTCAGGGGATCTACGGCCCGTGCTGGACCTCAAGAGGCTCAACAGAAGGATTCAAATAGAAGCCTTCAGGATGGAGAGTCTCCAGTCCATTCTCATGGCAGTGAATCTCGGAGATTGGATGCTGTCGATCGACTTATCAGACGCCTACCTTCATGTGCCAATTCACCCCGCATTCCAGAAGTTTCTGCGCTTCTCCATCGGCCAACATCACTACCAGTTCCAATGTCTACCATTCGGGATCTCTTCAGCTCCCCAGGACATTTACAAAGGTCCTTCTCCCTCTAATAGCATTCCTCAGGGAAAAGGGGCTGCGGGTACATCATTACCTGGACGATATCCTGCTCTTAGCAGCAAGTCGGGAGACTCTACTCCTACAGCGGGAGATCCTAATCTCGTCCCTCCAGAAGTTCGGCTGGCTAATCAACTGGCGGAAGAGCAGCCGTCAGCCATCACAGTCTATGGTATTCCCGGGGGCAGAATTGGATACCAAACAGAACAGAGTACAACTGCCCTTAGAGAAGGTGGAGCCCTTAGTACGGAAAGTTCGGAATCTATTGTCCTCCAGTCTCACGTCATCCAGAGCCTGCCTCAGTATGCTGGGCTCGATGTCATCAACCATACCCATGGTACAATGGTCCCAATGGCACATGAGAACCTTGCAGAACACCTTTCTCAGACAATGGGACGGAACCTCGATGCACCAACCCATCAGCGTCCCCAGCCATGTAAGGCACTCTCTTTTGTGGTGGACTTGCCCTCCCAACCTCAGAAGATTCAGGCCCATAGCCCCTGACATCAGATGCCAGCGAGAAAGGTTGGGGGGCTCATTACCTGGATCAGACAGCCCAGGGTCACTGGCACTTCCCGGCTCGGGGGACAGTCTCGAATATACTGGAGCTCCGAGCGGCATTCCAGGCCCTCTTAGCCTTTGCGCCTCTTCTACAGGGGAAGAGCGTCCTAATTCGGATGGACAACAGGGTAGCGGTGGCCTACATCCAGAGGCAGGGCGGTACCCGGAGCCACACTCTTCTAGAAGAAGTTCACCCCATAATGGAATGGTCACAGGTACATCTTCTGGACCTGAAAGCAGTCTATGTTCCAGCAGCACAGAACACGCTAGCCGACTTCCTGAGCAGGGAACTTCTGTCCAACAACGAGTGGTCGCTGAATCCCCGGGAGTTCTCCATTCTGACGGAGACATGGGGGGTTCCGGAGATAGACCTGGCAGCAACACCAGCAAATGCCAAATGCTCAAGGTTCCTTTCCAGAGTACCCTTCCCGACAGCAGAGGGGACAGATTGCCTTCTTCACCCATGGGACTTCAACCTGGGATACATCTTTCCCCCGACTCCTCTAATAGCGAGGTTTCTATCTCGTCTCCGAAGGTCATCGGCCACAGTAATCACAGTAGTACCATTCTGGCCAAGGAGGCCGTGGTTTACCACGCTCCTACAGCTCAATACCCGACCTCCAATCCACCTACCAGCTGCAGCGGATCTCCTACACCAAGGTCTGTTTCTCCATCCAGCCCCAGACAGGCTCCACCTGACAGCCTGGAGGTTGAGAGGGCTAGACTAAGAGAACAGGGATGTTCCCAGGCGGTTATAGCAACTTTAATGCAAGCCAGAAAAGCCTCCACAAACACCATTTACTCCAGGGTTTGGGAAAGATTCGCCCAGTTGGCGCAACTTAAAGGCTGGAATCCCATCTCTCCCGATCCTTACCAGATCCTGGAATTCCTGCAAACGGGAGTCGACAAAGGCCTAAATTCAAGCACCCTAAAGGTACAGATCTCCGCTCTGTCTGCCAAAACTGGCACCAGATGGGCCTTGCATCCTCTCATCATTCAGTTTATAAGGGCATGCATAAAAATCAGACCGCCCAGAAAACCGTCCTTCCCGTCCTGGGATCTTTCGGTGGTCCTCGAGGCTTTTTCCAATCCACCCTTCTTCCCACTCGACTCGATTTCTCTATGGGATCTGACCTTGAAGTTATCCTTCCTCATTGCCATCACCTCGGCAAGGAGAGTGTCGGAGCTGCAAGCTCTCATGTCTAAGGAGCCATACCTGTTTTTTCGGCCCGACAGGGTGATACTGAGACCTTCAGATCGGTTCCTTCCCAAAGTTACTTCAGCCTTCCACTACGGCCAGGACATCGTCCTACCATGCCTTTCTAACGAGACTGGCGAACCTCATGCCTTGGACATTAAGTCTACAATTTCCAAGTATCTGTCGGTTACTACCCATCTTCGGTCAACAGACGCCCTCTTGATTATACCGCACGGGGCCAGGCGAGGCCAGGCGGCCACTTCCCGCACCATCGCCTCTTGGCTAGTCAAGGCTATTGAAAAAGTGTATTCCACTCAACAACTGGATATCCCGGAAGGCATCAGGGCTCACTCAACCAGGGCAGTGGCAACCTCTTGGGCAGCATATTGTGGTGTTTCTTCAGAAACCATCTGCAGAGCAGCAACCTGGTCGTCCAGGCATACCTTTATCTCCCACTACAGGGTGGACGCCGCTCTCTTGGCTTCTGCCGAATTTGGCAGATCTGTCATCAGGGCTAATTCTTCTGCTCTCTAGGGAATAAAAATCTTTTGCATTGAACCCTCCCGACTGGCGAGTTATTTCCCAGTGTGTGCTGCCATGAATGTGTCAGGAAAACGGAAAATTGTATACTCACCTTTCCGTAATTTTCCTTTCCTGACGCATCTTCATGGCAGCACACAGCTGCCCACCCTACTGTTTAATGATGATATTTACGGAGAATAATGCCGGGTGTCTCCCCTTCAAATTTATAGCTAACCAATCCTGTCAGGTTGTGGGGGCGGAGTCACAACCCAGTGTGTGCTGCCATGAAGATGCGTCAGGAAAGGAAAATTACGGAAAGGTGAGTATACAATTTTCCGTTTTTCCTCAGTTTAGGCCGATACGTATTTTTCTACCTATTTTTGGTAAAAAAATTGCAATAAGCGTTTATCGATTGGTTTGCGCAAAATGTATAGTGTTTACAAAATAGGGGATAGTTTTATCGCATTTTTATTAATCATTTTTTTTTACTACTAATGGCGGCGATCAGCGATTTTTTTCGTGATTATGGCGGACACATCGGACCATTTTGACACATTTTTGGGACAATTGTAATTTTTACAGCAAAAAATGCTATAAAAATGCATTGTTTACTGTGAACATGACAATTGCAGTTTGGGAGTTAACCACTAGGGGGCGCTGAAGGGGTTAAGTGTGACCTCATATGTGTTTCTAACTGTAGGGGGGCGGGGCTGGACGTGTGACGTCATTGATCGTGCTTCCCTATATCAGGGAACACACGATCAATGACAGCGCCACAGTGAAGAACGGGGAAGCTGTGTTTACACACAGCTCTCCTCGTTCTTCAGCTCCGGGGACCGATCGCAGGAATCCATCGGCGATCGGGTCCACGGGTCCCGCGGCCGCGGTCACAGAGCTTAGGACCGAGTCGCGGCCGCTGTCACGGAGCTTCGGACCGAGTCGCGGGCGCGCGCACGCCGTGGGCGTGTGCCCGCGACCCACGGCTGGGCACTTAAAGAGGACCTACAGGTATGTGCTTGTGCCCAGCCGTGCCATTCTGCCGACATATATGTGCAGGAGGCGGTCCTTAAGTGGTTAATGCATTCTATGCATTAAATCGGGGTTCCGGGCATAATTGTTTATTTTTTTTTGCAAGCTAAAATTAATCACATTAAATAATCCCTAAAACATATTATTAGTTTCCCAATCATTCCAAAAATCATTGAACACTTGTATTATATCCTCCAGCTCATGTTGTGCCCGTTTCCATCATATGTGTGGGCATGTGAAGCCCAGTTCCTTTTTCTTCCTGGTTTTCAGGGAGAGGTGCATGCTGGGCGATTTTTAGGCACAGTAATGCCCAAAGACTCCTGGGAAATGAGTGTCATAATTTCCCAGGAGGCAATGGGGTCTTAGGACAGGAAGTTGAACCACCTAGGACCAGGAACTAGGCAGATTACGAAATCTATTGGTTGTGAGTGTCACCGGCGCAAAAGAAAATAAATAAATAAATGTGAACTGTGATCTGCTGCAGTACTGTGTGCCCTTAGTGGGGGTCAATAGTGCTCTAAGAAGAAAAATGTTACTGCGCTGATCTAATTATCCAGAGGTATTTAATCTCTGGGAATATGGACATAAGTGAAATATCAGGGCCACAATGTACCCAATCTTAAGTGTGAATAACCTGAATACAAACAATAAAAAATATAAGAAATATATGAGTCATACAAATGTGACACAGTGATTTCAAACTTAAATCATATATCTAGATCAGTGTGTCAGCATACAATCCATATGCCACAGTGCTTCTATGAGAAAAATGGCTGTTGCTGCTACTGACCAACCAAATCGTGAAAACAATACGAAAGATATTACAAAAAAAAAATATATTATATATATATGTGTGTGTAAAAACCCAATATGCAGTATGCCAACTGCACCGTGAGTTGTCCAATAACCGATATTGGAACAAAATAAAATAAATATCAATAAAAGTGAAATAATTATCAAACAACCATACAAATGTGCAATGTGCTGGCTGCACTTAAAAATAGTCCAAATGACAGGCAATCTTGCTCTTATACAATAGGTTCCAGCAAACACAAGGTTCAATGTTGGTAATGCTGTGTACAGGAAAGTGCCGCTATCTCTTCCACCCGACAAAGATGTGCCACCATCACCAATGGTTAAAATCAACACTCACCAGACCCCAGATATTATTAGGCTCCAAAGTGGTGTCTTTTCTTTGTCGGTCAGTGGGTGTTGCCTCCTTTTCCCTTTTACAAGGTGTCATCAATTCCTCAAAAACAAGGGGCTCATCATGGTGTAGTATATTAAAATATGTATTTATTTAAAAAAGGTAAAAAAATATAACACTTACAATATAAAGTGCCTCTGACCGGCACTGAGTGTCTTTGGCAGTGTCAACCGTTAAAAGCCGCTGACCAGCATTTAAGTGGCGTCCTAAGAGGTGTGCTTGCCCCGCTGTGCTCCGCATGTATTGCTACAAGGGGTCCGTGCGCGCTGGTGTGCTGCACCCTCAATGTGTGTGTCCAAACAGCCTCTACGCGTTTCGCTAGTTGCGTTGTCAGGTGGTTGCTCTCCTGACGACGCAACTAGCGAAACGCGTAGAGGCTGTTTGGACACACACATTGAGGGTGCAGCACACCAGCGCGCACGGACCCCTTGTAGCAATACATGCGGAGCACAGCGGGGCAAGCACACCTCTTAGGACGCCACTTAAATGCTGGTCAGCGGCTTTTAACGGTTGACACTGCCAAAGACACTCAGTGCCGGTCAGAGGCACTTTATATTGTAAGTGTTATATTTTTTTACCTTTTTTAAATAAATACATATTTTAATATACTACACCATGATGAGCCCCTTGTTTTTGAGGAATTGATGACACCTTGTAAAAGGGAAAAGGAGGCAACACCCACTGACCGACAAAGAAAAGACACCACTTTGGAGCCTAATAATATCTGGGGTCTGGTGAGTGTTGATTTTAACCATTGGTGATGGTGGCACATCTTTGTCGGGTGGAAGAGATAGCGGCACTTTCCTGTACACAGCATTACCAACATTGAACCTTGTGTTTGCTGGAACCTATTGTATAAGAGCAAGATTGCCTGTCATTTGGACTATTTTTAAGTGCAGCCAGCACATTGCACATTTATATGGTTGTTTGATAATTATTTCACTTTTATTGATATTTATTTTATTTTGTTCCAATATCGGTTATTGGACAACTCACGGTGCAGTTGGCATACTGCATATTGGGTTTTTACACACACATATATATATAAAATATATTTTTTTTGTAATATCTTTCGTATTGTTTTCACGATTTGGTTGGTCAGTAGCAGCAACAGCCATTTTTCTCATAGAAGCACTGTGGCATATGGATTGTATGCTGACACACTGATCTAGATATATGATTTAAGTTTGAAATCACTGTGTCACATTTGTATGACTCATATATTTCTTATATTTTTTATTGTTTGTATTCAGGTTATTCACACTTAAGATTGGGTACATTGTGGCCCTGATATTTCACTTATGTCCATATTCCCAGAGATTAAATACCTCTGGATAATTAGATCAGCGCAGTAACATTTTTCTTCTTAGATTACGAAATCTGCCTAGTAACAGCCAGATAGAAGTGAGTAAAAAACATATATATATATTTTTTTTACATTAAAGGCAAGCTGTTAATAGAAAGTTCATTTTTAGGGTGGGACTCCCCTTTAAGGTAAAAAAAAAACTTCTCTGCTTCAGCTGCCCCCAGAGCCCTCCCTTTTTCTTACCTGAGTCCGTCTGTTCCAGCGATGTGCACAAGCCCAGTGACTCCAGCCGAAATCTCCATCCTCATTGGATAGATTGTTAGCAGCAAAAGTCATTGGCTCCCGCTGCTGCCAATCAAATCTAGTGACCCTGGAGCAGGGGGCGGGGCCGAGTCCTGCTGTCTGTGTCAATTGACGCAGTAGTGGAACTAGTGAGCGCGCCCACATGGGTGCTTCCATGGAAAGTAGGTCTTCTTGGGGGAACCCCATGAAGAGGAGGGGCCAGGAGCGCTGCCAGGGCACCCCAGAAGAGGAGGATTGGGGCCACTTAGTGCAGAACCCTTACACAGAGCAGGTAAGTATAACATGTTTGATATTTAAAAAAAATGTGAACCCTGCTGAAAAAGGTCAGACTTATGTCAACTGCTGATGTTACAGGGGGATTGAGGGAAAAAAACTGGCATGTTTAATACTACCGGAGCTTCTTGAGAACGCCTAGGCTTTTGGGAGAAACGCGTTGAGGTGGAGATTGGGACTACATCACTTCTGGTTCCTTCAGAAGTTACCTCCAGTTTTGAGCTCTCCCCCTGTGGAATGCAGGCTGCCTTCCAGCAGGTTGGAGCCGCGGCGGCAGGTTGCTTAGTACACGCTGAACATACTAGGTGCCGGAGTAGGCACATTCCCATGTTTTTTTTCCTCACCGTGTATTATACGTGTTCTTCTTCTGTAATAAATGTGTTGCCCAATGAGGATTATTTATTTTATTGCCTTTATGTTTATCTACACCTGGTGAGATTACCGGCTAGACGAGACATAAAAGGAAGGACCCACCCTCATGTAAGCGATTTATGACCCTAATCTGCAGGAAGGTCTGAAACTTTGTGAAGTTTTTTATCTATGTGGAGCACAGGTGGCTTTATTTTGTCTGAATAGGAATAACACTTCTTTTTGGAAGGTGGAAGGCACTGTGTATTAACACTGAAGAAAGCATTGACACTTAATACTGTGGCACAGACTGTTTATATGAGAAGGATCACTGAGTGTTTTAAGGTTCACACTGTTTGTGTCACTTTTCTCTTTTTTTGTTTGATTTACCGTAACACAATAATATGATGTACACTGTGTTTGAGAGCTTTTATGTAGAATTTATGACATTAAATTGGAGGAGATAGCGCAGCTCTCAGGTATATACAGTGGCGTCACTAGGGTTGGTGTCACCCGGTGCGGTAAAACATGGTGTCACCCCCCCCCCTCTGTCTAGGCTGCCCAGCACCAAGCAGGCAGCGCACGGGCACGGGGCGCACCCCAAACCAGCCCCTGTAAATGATAGTATAGGGCAGTATAGTGGCAGGTTAGGGTAGTATAGAGTTGTATAGTGGCAGGTTGCTCTAGTGGGGTGGTATAGGACAGGTTAAGGTGGTATAGGGCATGTTGGGGTGATATAGCGTAGTTTGGGGTGGTATAGGGCAAGTTAGGGTTGCAAAGGGCAGGTTGGGGTGGTATAGGGCAAGTTAGGGTGGTACAGGGCAGGTTGAGGTGGTATAGTGCAAGTTAGGGTGGCATAGGGCAAGTTGGGATGGCATGGGAAAGGTTGGGGTGGTACAGGGCAAGTTAGGGTGGCATTGGGCAGGTTGGGGTGGTATAGGGCAAGTTATGGTGGCATAGGGCAAGTTATGGTGGCATAGGGCAGATTGGGGTGGTACAGGGCAAGTTAGGGTGGCACAGGGCAAGTTGGGGTGGCATGGGAAAGTTTGGGGTGGTACACGGCAGGCTGGGGTGGTACAGGGCAGGCTGTGGTGGTACAGGGCAGGCTGGGGTGGTACAGGGCAGGCTGGGGGGGGGGTACAGGGCTGTTTGGGGGGTACAGGGCAGGCTGGGGTGGTACAGGGCAGGCTGGGTGATACAGGGCAGGTTGGGGTGGTACAGGGCAGGCTGGGGTGGTACAGGGCAGGCTGGGATGGCACAGAGCAGGCTGGGGTGGTACAGGGCAGGCTGGGATTGCACAGGGCAGGCTGGGCATGTTAGCTAAAACAAAAAAAAACGGGATGGTGTCACCCCTCTAGCGGGTGTCACCGGTGCAGACCGCACCCCCTGCACCCCCCTAGCAATGCCTCTGGGTATATACACTCTCCTGACGCTTTATTAGGCACACCTTTTCAATTGATTGGTAGCACTAATTGCTAATCAGACAATCACAGCAACTCAATGCATTTAGGCATCTAAACGTGGTGAAGAAGACTTGCAGAAGTTCAAACCGAGCATCAGAATGGGGAAGAAAGGGTATTTAAGTGACTTTGAACGTGGCATGGTTGTTGGTGCCAGACGGGCTGGTCTGAGTATTTTAAAAACTGCTGATCTACTGGGATTTTCATGCACAACCATCTCTAGGCTTTACAGCAGGGGTCTCAAACTGGCGGCCCTCCAGCAGTTTCCAAACTACAAGTTCCATGTGGCTGACAGTTACAAGCATGACTCCCACAGGTAGAGGCATGGTGGGACTTGTAGTTTCGCAACAGCTGGAGGGCCTCCAGTTTGAGACCCCTGCTTTACATCGAATGGTCCGAATAACAGAGCGTGAGCGTAAGGTTGTGTGGACAAGAATGCCTTGTTGATGTCAGAGGAGAATGGGCAGACCGGTTGGAGATGATACAAAGGCAACAGTCAGGCTGGGTTCACACCCCCGACAGATGCGGCTTACAGCAGGGGTCTGATGTGTCCCTGTTCTCAGTTTCAGGGACAAATCAGTGCCGAATCTTTGCCTGAATTTGGCGCTGAAACTGAGCCAAAGACACACAGCGTTCCTGTGCAAGCCGCTCCACAGCCGCAACGGAGATATGTGAACTGGCTCCATAGAGAGCTGGTCACAATCTCCTGTCATGCGAATTGGATGCGGTGGATCAATGGTTCAGGTTGGTGGTGGTGTAATCGTATGAGGGGTATTTTCTTGGCACACTTTGAGCCCCTTAGTACCAATTGAGCATCATTTAAATACCACGGCCTACCTGAGTATTGTTGCTGACCATGCCCATCCCTTTATGACTACAGTGTACCCATCTTCTGATGGCTCCTTCCAGCGGGATAATGCCCCATGTCACAAAGATCACCTCATCTCACCACTGGTTTCATGCACATGACAATGAGGTCACTGTACTCCAATGGCCTCCACAGTCACCAGATCTCATCCCATAGAGCACCTCTGGGATGTGGTGGAACCAGAGATTAGGGATGAGCCGAACACCCCCCCCCCCCCCCCCGTTCGGTTCGCACCAGAACCTTCGAACGGGCCGACCGTTCGCGCAAACATTTACTGTAGAACCCTATTGACGTCTATGGGACTCGAACGTTCAAATTCAAAAGTGCTCATTCTAAAGCCTAATATGCAAGTTATTGTCGTAAAACATCTTTGAGAACCCGGGTCTTGCCCGAGGGAACATGTATCAATGGAAAAAAAAGTTTTAAAAAAGGTTGTTTTTTTCAGGGCTTAGGCCGATACGTATTCTTTTACATATTTTTGTTAAAAAAAATCACAATAAGCGTATATTGATTGGTTTGTGCAAAAGTTATAGCGCCTACAAAATAGGGGATAGATTTATGATTTTTTTTTTTACTAGTAATGGCGGCGATCTGCGATTTTTTTTTGTCAGGCCTGCGATATTGCGGCGGACATATCGGACACTTTTGACACAATTTTGGGACCATTCACATTTATACAGCGATCAGTGCTATAAAAATGCACTGATTACTATGTAAATGTGACTGGCAGGGAAGGGGTAACACTAGGGGGTAAGGAAGGGGTTAAATGTATTCCCTGGGTGTGATTCTTACTGTGTGTGGAGGGGACTGACTGGGGGAGGTGACCGATGCTGTGTCCCTATGTACAAGGGACACAGCATTGGTCTCCTCTCTCCCTGACAGGACGTAGAGCTCTGTGTTTACACACAGAGATCCACGTCCCTGCTGTCACTGCCGATCGCGGGTACCTGGCGGACATCACGGGCGCCAGGCACGCGCATAGGAATCTTAGCGATGCGCCAGGCAAGTTTTTCCCCGATGCGCGCCCCCAGCGGCGCGCGCGGGGAATGCAAATTAAAGGACGTCCAGGGACGTCCACCCGGCAATTGAGAGCCGCGCTGTGGATGTCTTTCATCTACAGCGCGGGTCTCAAGTGGTTAATAATAATAAATAACAATAATAATAATAATATAAAAGTATTGATCCGGGTGTGGGGGTGGATGGCCAGGGCAGTTGCTTGTGTGTGTGTGAGTGTGGACAGGTGGGCATGTACTACAACTGATAGGTATTTCTACTGTTACTGTGTTTCTACGATATGGGGCCCAGTGCGGTTCACGATGAATACCCTGGAGCACTTGTTGTTATGGTTCCTTCGTTGAGGAACCGGGGTACTTACTCTCAGGGAAAAGTTGATGTCTGCTATGAAAATGTTGAATCTGCGTTAATCTATAAGAGCTGTAACCGTTACTGTGCCTTTTTGATGATTGTATTTGCAGAAAACAAATAAACAAAGTTTTAAAAAAATATACAAAAGTAATAATATTTATTATTATTTAGTTTTGTTCCATTTGTTTAGATGCTGCGGGCCAGATTCACAAAAGAGATACGACGGCGTATCTCGTGATACGCCGTCGTATCTCTATGATTCGCCTGTCCTAACTATGCGGCTGATTCATAGAATCAGTTACGCATAGATAGCCCTAAAATCCGACAGGTGTAATTGACTTACACCGTCGGATCTTAGGCTGCAATTCTAGGCTGGCCGCTAGGTGGCGATTCCATTGTGGTCGGCGTAGAATATGCAAATGACTAGTTACGGCGATCCACGAAGATACGCGCGTTCATCGCAATCTCTTACGTCGTCGCTAGTTGGTTTTTCCCGTCGCAAAGTTAGGCCTGCTTTATCATGGCTTATCTTTAGAACAGCCATGTTAAAGTATGGGCGTCGTTCCCGTGTCGAATTTCGAAAAAAAAATTTGCGTAAGACGTCCGGGAATACGAAACGACGTAACGCACGTCGCTGTTCAAAAAAAACGTTGGGTGCCGTAATTTCGCTCAAAGCACGTCGGGAAATTTCCTAACGGAGCATGCGCAGAACGTTCGGCGCGGGAACGCGCCTAATTTTAATGGTGCCCGCCCCATTTGAATTAGGCGGGCTTGTGCCGAGCGGATTTACGTTACACCCCCGCAAGTTTACAGGTAAGAGCTTTGTGAATCAGGCACTTGCGCTGTAAACCTGCGGCGGTGTAACGTAAATTTGATACGTTACGCCGCCGCGGCGTAACGTAATTCTACCTGAATCTGGCCCTGCATTCTTTATTTTGCATAATTCGTAACTTAAGATAAATTTGTTACGTTCCACTACCAGCTAAATTTGAAAGGAAATTCCAATTCCTATAATTTAATAGTTATTATTAGTTAGTTATTTAGAATATTTGGATTTTCGTTCTTTCTAATTTTCAGATTTTCCTTTCTTATTTTGGGATTTTGAATTTTCGGATTTTTGAATTTCCGAATTTCTGAATTTCCAAATTTACGAATTACGAATTTTCGAATTTCCGAGATAACAAATTTTCTATATATTTTTTTTCAATTTCGAATTTACGAATTTTCTAATTTACGAAAAAAAAAAAATGAATAAAACGAAAACAAATGAATTTTTCGGCAGTGCACATGTCTTAGTAGTAATGGGGAAAATATCATCAGATCCAACAGGCAATACTGGTGACTAATTTGCCCTCTACTTGATTTTTTCCAGGATTCCTATTTAACCTCCATCCACACTAGTAAATCAGACTTGGATTCACATTGCATTTTTTTATGCCTTGCAAAGCCCTTTTTATCACGCCCTTCAGAATTTGTGCCATAAAACCTCTGAGTAATACTTCCAGTTTTGTTTGTGTCTTTTCCTGTATATTTTCTTTGCATTACATCCACAGGCCTCTCAACATGCAGAAAACTGAACATGTAATTACCTTGGCAATTTCCATTAACGCCATTCACACTATAATGAGCAGTGTCATTCCAAATGTTTTCTGCAATGTTATGAGTGATTGAAATTCACAGCACTTGTTTGTTGATATGCTTTGCATTGTATTTCAATATAATTTGTCAATTTGAAAAAAACTTGCATCAGTGTATTTAAAGTGAGCCTAATGTTAAAAACTGACAGTTACCTACTTCCTGAGAACGATAATAAGAGCAATTAAATACAGTGGAACCTTGGATTACGAGCATAATCGGTTCCGGGAGAATGCTTGTAATCCAATGTACTCGCATATCAAAGCAAGTTTCCCCATTGAAGTCAATGTAAACTAAAATAATTTGATCCGCATTGACTTCAATGGCATGCAATACCGCATGTGGCCAGAGGCGGGGGGACGCCAGAGAGCCTCGGAATCACTCGGAAAGGCCCGAGGACACCTTGGCTGTGAACTCAGAAAGGCTCGGGAACTGAGTATTTCCAAGATTTTCCAAGCATTTGCGAACGGCGCCGATCGGCTCTGATCGGCTCTGCTCAGCTCTGGCGTCCCCCCACCTCAGGCCAAACGGGGTATTGCACACCGCTTTGGCTTGAATCCTGCTTGTTTTGCGAGACAACACTATTTTTAAAAATACAGTGCTCGTATTACGAAACGCTTGTTAACCGCGTTACTTGCAATCCGAGGTTCCACTGTACATTCACTGTATGTCAGTGCAGCAGTCTGTCTGGGGATTCTGATCAAACTATCGAAACTGATAATGGGGATTATTTGTGGCTGTCAGGGGACAGGATTATTGAGAGTCTGAGGCATTGACTGGCATCAAAGTGATCCTGTGATTTGCTCATGCATGGCAAAGCAAAAGGCTCACTTATAGAAAAACTTCAATCCCCTTTCATTTAGTTCCACCTCTGTCTCCAGCGAAGCTATCTTTGTTATTCTGGCGCATACGCAGATGTGCCAAAGGGCTCTACCTGGCCTTCAGGGTCCCAGCAGGGCCCTTCATTACATCTGCACAGACACCAAGCTTTTCGGGATTTCAGCAAAATTTGCATCTTGATGCATATCAGGATAATCTGGGCATGCGCAGAAATGCCAGAAACCTTCACAGATGTGCCGCATGGCTCACCTGGGAGTAATACTCAGCTTGTAGCAGCCTTGGTGCTTCTCCAAGTATCAGTGGGCCGATACTTTTTAGACAGAGCTGGGTATGGTATGGTATCTATATGCAAACAGAGGCAACGATTGTATCAAGGTCAGGGGTCAAAGACCAGTATCTATAGCAGTAGAGAGATTCACATCGGCTGGTGACGTGGGCTCACCCGAGGAGCGAGGTCTAAGCAATAACCTGTCATCACCGGAGCTCCTGATGGTAAAGATGGGTTTCCATGCAGAATCACCCCAACAGGAGGTGAGCAAGCTTGGATCCAGTAACAGATGTAGCAGGTACTGATCAAGCAGAAGTGTAATCAGTTAAACAAGCCAAAGGTCGGCAAAAAGTGCTTGCAGACTGGGATCAAGCAGAAGCAAAGTGGAGGAACAAGCCAAAGGTCGGTAACATGTGGCTGCAGACTGGGATCATATGGAAGCGTAGTCAAGAAACAAGCCAAAGGTCGGTATCAAGTGGTTGCAGACTGGGATCAAACGGAAGCACAGTTGAGGAAGAAACCAAAGGTTGGTAACAATTGGTAGCGAAAATAAGGACAGCTACAGGTGCACAAAGGAACAAGATATCGGATGAAGAGAGCACAATAATCTGGCAAACAGAAAATGCAGAGACATGGTTTAAAGTGGATATAAACCCTCCATACATCCAGTGAAGTGAACAACCTCAGATGATACACAGAGATGAACCAAATCTCCCTACATAGGTTTTACGTCCATATCTGCTGTCTTCACATTTATATACTGTTTAGAAAGTTCAGATCGTGTTAGGAAATCTTCTCTTCCTGTTTAACACAGAGTGTGATGTCTGGGCATACAGCCAAGATAGCTAAAATTGCTGATTGGAGGAAAGGCACACACCCCCTCTCCTCATAGACAGAGACTCTCAGAGGTGTTTTGTAATAGGGCCAGCTCCCTGCTAATCTATTTTAGAAATCTCCCCTGACAGAAATTTCAGGTTGTTTTTATCTGATGTGTCCAAGAATTTGTCAGGAGTTATCAGGTTGATAACAGAGGAACAGTGCAGGAGAGAGCTACAGGACTTGGCACTTTGAAGAGAGATAACAAAATACTGCAGATATATGTGCCATCAGAAACAAGATACAAGGCAAGGTTGTCCAGGGGATCAAGCAATGGGCTGTTCAGCATCTAATGCCGCGTACACATGACCAGTTTTTCGGTCGGAATAAACTCTGACGGGTTTTTCTGACGGAATTCTGCTCAAGCTGTCTTGCATACACACGGTCACACCAAAATCCGACCGTCGAAAAACGCAATGACGTACAACACTACGATGAGCTTAGAAAAATTAAGTTCAATGCTTCCGAGCATGCGTCGAATTGTTTCTGAGCATGCATGTTTTTTTCTCCGTCAGAATTCCATACAGACTAATGGAATTTCCGTTGGATGTTCTCTGTCGAAGTCCGTCGGAATTTCCGACGGAAAAAGTCAGATGTGGCATACACACGGTCGGAATATCCGATGAAAAGATTCCGTCTGACTTTTTCCATCGGCATTAGGCGTTACAGCAATAAGCGCTGCAGCCAGACTCGCTATGGTCCCACATTCAGATCCGGATCCTGACAGATTGGCTGTTTTTCTCCTAGAAGCATTGTCCCACCAGTATCTAGAGCAGGCATGTCCAAAGTCCGGCCCGCGGGCCAATCGGACGGCCCGCCTGGTCATTTTGACACGTATGTCTTTTGTGGCCCCCAACGAATCCAAAGCGCCGGGTGGCACAAACGAAATACATGCTGGCTGCCTTGGAGGAGGCGGGACGAGCGCCGTGCATACAGGAGTACTTCCTGTTTACACGGCGACCTGTGTAAAAGGAAGTCCCGTCTCCTGCGCTGCCATTGGACGACTGTTCTGTCCATCACAGGAGGTGGGACATTTTCGATTAGAGAGGCCACCGATAAAACAGGGAATTCTCCTGTATGTCTGTCAGCGCTCATCCCGCACCGTCCCTGTATCCTCCAATGCTGCAGATGAATGAATCAGGCTGCAATGGTGAGTCTGCATTCAGGGCAAGGGGGATGCTGCATTCAGGGCAAGGGGTGCAGCATTCAGGGCAAGGGGGTGCTGCATTCATGGCAAGGCGGTGCTGCATTCAGGACAACGGGGGTGCTACATAGTTACATAGTTACATAGTTACATAGTTAGTCAGGTTGAAAAAAGACACAAGTCCATCCAGTTCAACCACAAAAAACAAAATAAAAAAACACAGTAAAATCCTGGTGCTGCATTCAGGACAACGGGGGTGCTGCATTCAGGACAACGGGGGTGCTGCATTCATGTCAAGGGAGGTGCTGCATTCATGTCAAGGGAGGTGCTGCATTCATGTGAAGGGGGGTGCTGCATTCAGGACAACGGGGGTGCTGCATTTATGGTACTTGTGAGGTTGTATTGATAGGCAGTGACCCTTATTTTGATTCACAGTTCTTTATTTAAAATGTAAGATTTTTTAAAGTGAAGGTTCGTGTTATACGCCGATAAATAAAGTATATCCAAATAACACGCCTGAGCTCATCTCTTCACCACACAGAGCCACAAAGGCAAGAGAATTCTTGTTGAGCAGTGTATTAGTGCTCGGAGGAACACACTTAGACAGAATTTTAATGGTTCACAGAATGTCAGGCAAAACGGTCGGCCCTCATGCATGTTCACTTCATCGAATCTGTCCAAACTTTGAAAAAAGTTTGGACACCCCTGGACATCTATTCTAGAGGAACACCAAGGCTGCAGCCAACTGAGTGTTCTAGTAGTCTTTATCATAGTAGAGATAGATTATGACGCAGCATTTGGGTGCATGCAAAGCCACCGAATTGTTTTCTGGCATAATGCCATAATAAAGAGAATCTACCTCTGTGTTGGGTAAATAGAAATGGTGAATAATTGATACTAAAATCTACCTTATAAAGCACAGGAGCACACCATGCACAGCATTAAAGGGGTTGTAAAGGTTTGTTTTTATTTTCTAAATATGTTCCTAAGCTTCACTTACCCTTTCCTTCCATTTCCCTCCTAAATGTTTTTTTTCTTTGTCTGAATTTCTCACCTCCTGTTCCTCCTCAGTAAGCTTGCCCCCATCACCCGAGTCGTTCTGGCTAGGGTTTAGTCAGCGTGCTCGCCCCCTCCCTTGGTACTACATCTTTGTGAGGAGATGCTGCTCGCCCCCACCCTCGGGACTATATCCTTGTGAGGAGACACTGCTCGCCCCCACCCTCGGGACTACATCCTTGTGAGGAGACACTGCTCGCCCCCACCCTCGGGACTACATCCTTGTGAGGAGACACTGCTCGCCCCCACCCTCGGGACTATATCCTTGTGAGGAGACACTGCTCGCCCCCACCCTCGGGACTACATCCTTGTGAGGAGACACTGCTCGCCCCCACCCTCGGGACTACATTCTTGTGAGGAGACGCTGCTCGCCCCCACCCTCGGGACTACATCCTTGTGGGGAGACACTGAGTTCACTGCATCTCCCCGCAGGGATGTAGTCCCAAGGGAGGGGGCGAGCAGGCTGACTAACCCCCAGCCAGAATGGCTGAGATGATGGGGGCAAGCTTTCTGAGGAGGAACAGGAAGTGAGAAATTCAGACAAAAAAACATTTAGAAGGGAAATCGAAGGAAAAGGTAAGTGAACCAACAATGCACTAGCTTAAGGGAACCTATTTAGAAAATAAAAAACGAACCTTTACAACCCCTTTAACATTGGACCTAAAATACAGCATACATTTGCTTTTTCAATTGTTTATTGTTCAAGCAAAAGCAACTTCCTTACAAAAACAGATCCACTTACTTATATAAAACCAAATGTTCCCACAAACAAGTCCAAGTTGACCTATTGTTCAATTTCCTGTTCATGTTTCCTGGGAATAGTTCAATATATTGTTTTATTGAATGAAAACGTAACTACATGTTTGATTTTTCAGAATTATACAACAAGTGAATTACTGCTCCATCCACAAACCTTAAGAAGAGTGGTATTAACCCTTTCATTGTCAGAGTCATTTCGTGCTTTTTGCACAAATGTTTAAAATTAATTTTAGGCCTAAAGATTAGTAAAAAAAACTAAAAAAATAACAATCATGATATATTTTCTGAAAGAAAACATCATGGAGAATAAACAAATGCAAAATGCCAGTAAAAAGTACCATAACGTTAAACAGTTTGCAAAGGCAGAAGGTTTTTTATCTTAAAGGGTTGTAAAGAAACAAACATGTTATACTTACCTCCACTGTACAGCTCGTTTTGCACAGAGTGGCCCCCGATCTACGTCTTCTGGGGTCCCTCGGCTGCTGTCTCTGGTCCTCACCGCAAGAACTCCAGTGATACGGAGGGGTTGGGCTGCGGCTCCATGTCTGAATAGACACAGGATGCTGTGGTAAGGCTTAGGTGCCCCAATAGCAATCTGCTTGCTGTGGGGGCACTTAACAGGAGGGAGGGGCCAAGAGCACCAAAAAGGGACCCGAGAAGAGGAGGATCGGGGCTGCTCTGTGCAAATCCACTGCATAGAGCAGGTAAGTATAACATGTTTGTTATTTTTAACTTAAAGCGGAGTTCCACCCAATAATGGAACTTCCGCTTTTTGGAATCCTACCCCCTCCGGTGTCACATTTGACTCCTTTCAGGGGGAGGGGGAGCAGATACCTGTGTAATCCAGGTATTTTCTCCCACTTTCAGGCATAGATCACAGTGGTGACCTATGTCACGTCCGGCGGCTACTCCCCCCCCCTCACTGTCTTCTGGGAGACACACGGGTCTCAGAAGACAGCAGGGACCAGTGAGGACGCGCATCGGTACTCGCACATGCGCAGTAGGGAACCAGGAAGTGAAACCGAAGATGGCGCTGCCTCCACCTGAGAGCCGAGGGACAGATCGGCTTTGGGTGCCGACATCGCGGGCGACCAGGAAAGGTAATTGTCCAGATATTAAAAGTCAGCAGATGCAGTATTTGGAGCTGCTGACTTTTGAACAAACAGTCAGGAGAATCATATGCACAAAGATATGTGCATGCATAACACAGCTCTTGCACCAGCAGACATAGTGAGAACTATATGTGCATTAATGTATGTAGGCTATGTGCATGCACATTAGCGTGGATGAATATAGTGACTTTTTGGCTCCTAGTGGCCTATTTCTAGTGGCCTAGTGGCCTATTTATTAATTCTGCACTGACTGTCTTTGAAATTTCCCCAGCCCCTCTTCAAATCCAATCCGGGGACAAAACCGGGGACAGACTTTGTCTGGGGACAGTGTCCTCAATCCAGGGACTGTCCCCTGAAACCAGGGATGTCTGGTCACCCTACCTTAGGGGGACTGGAAAGGGGTGCAGAGGAGGCCCTGGACTGAGGGGGTGCAGAGGAGGCCCTGGACTGAGGGGGTGCAGAGGCCTTAGGGGGACTGGAAAGGGGTGCAGAGAAGGCCCTGGACTGAGGGGGGTGCAGAGGCCTTAGGGAGACTAGAAAGGGGTGCAAAGGACGCCCTGGACTGGGGGGGGGGGTGCAGAGGAGGCCCTGGACTGAGGGGGGTGCAGACAGAGGAGGCCCAGGACTGGGGGGGTGCAGAGGAGGCCCTGGACTGGGGGGGTTGCAGAGGAGGCCCTGGACTGAGGGGGGTGCAGAGGCCTTAGGGAGATTAGAAAGGGGTGCAAAGGACGCCCTGGACTGGGGGGGGGGTGCAGAGGAGGCCCTGGACTGAGGGGGGTGCAGACAGAGGAGGCCCAGGACTGGGGGGGTGCAGAGGAGGCCCTGGACTGGGGGGGGTGCAGAGGAGGCCCTGGACTGGGGGGGGGGGTGCAGAGGGAAGTGCAGAGTCCTTAGAGGAATTTTTCAAAAGTAGAGCAGACAGAATCTGGAGCAGCTGTGCATATGATTAGAAATTGTATTTAATACAAAAATATATGTAAAGTTTATACTATAAATAAAAATTGCCATCGGCTGCCAATATGTTCGGGTTTGACTTGAAGAAAAGGTGGCAACCCTACATGCAGCGCCTCCACCCCCCCCCCCCCCCTTAGTTAGTGAGACATTGGAGGACTAAATCTCCTAGCCCTACATGTGAATAACTGTATGCAGCCATGCTCTTGGAAACAACAATGCATTTACCCGCGTATGCATGTACGGCCCATTTTTCAAATGAGGAACCTCTGCATTCAGGAAACCCAGCATTATTTACACCTCTCCTTTGTACTTGAGGCCTATGAGTGTCAAGGGGCATCACTGTGAATGGGGAATTGTGTTACCCAAACTCACACTCAAGGTTGGGTGCATTTTACACTAATTTTTACATGTGTTTTACACACATTTTAATGGGGCCAGAAAACTCAGCTAAATGCATAAAATATCTGGCAAGCCTCGTGCTGCACGCAGATATGAACAGCCTCATTGGAAAAAAATATTTTCATTAAACATGCATTTTAATGTCCTGCAAAATGCAAATAAAAGTAAACAGGTGTGAACCAGTCCTGATCCTGATCTTTATACATTTCTTAGTAGTCACTATTCAGATTGAGTCCCAGTGTGTTTTGTATGTCTGCCATCTAGTGGACATTTAAAGTGTTACTAAAACCAAAACTATAAAAAAAAAATATATATATATATATACAGTGTATATATATATATATATATATATATATAAAATGCAAACCATCATGTAATACCATCTGTTTATCTTTTGACAGCAGCGTCCGATAGCACATTGAGGTACAGTGGAACCTCGGATTGCGAGTAAAGCGGATAACAAGCGTTTCACAATACGAGCACTGTATTTTTAAAAATCGTAACTCGGTTTGCGAGTGTTGTCTTGCAAACAAGCCCGATTCAGGCCAAAGCGGTGTGCAGTATCGCACTTGGCCTGAGGTGGGGGGTGCCGTAGCCAAGCAGAGCTGAACGCCGCCGTTCACAAATGCACGGAAAGGCCCGAGGACAGCTCGGCTAACCTCGCAAATCTCGGGAACAGAGTCTTTCCGGGGTTTGCCAAGGTCAGCCGAGGTGTCCTCGGGACTTTCCGGATGTTTCCGAAGCTCTCCGGCGCCCCCCACCTCTGGCCGCATGTGGTATTGCATGCCATTGAAGTCAATGCGGAACAAATTATTTTTGTTTCAATTGACTTCAGTGGGAAAACTCGCTTTGATATGCGAGTACTTTGGATTACAAGCATTCTCCTGGAATGGATTACGCCCGTAATCCGAGGTTCCACTGTATATGCATTTATAAACTGCCTTGATCCCATTTTATCCTTGCCAAGGCCCAGTCGGCTTAGGTGCAGATTAAGGAAATAGGAGTGGATGCCTATCAAAAAAAGGTGCTCGTTCCCTGTAAAAGATGTTTTAACCACTTAAGGATCGAGCCTCTTTTTCAGACTCTGCTTCTGAACGGGGCTCCGTAGTTTGGAGATCACAAAGTGCCTTGGAAGGGAAGAAATCTCCAACCCAGTGTCTGGGTTTGGGATTTGTGGACAACACCAGGGTATGTGCCTAAGCGCTTATAATGATGGTCTCCTGAGAGTTTCAGGGGAGGGGTTGTTGTTGCAGTTGCAGTGGCTGCCATTGAGGGAATCTCTGTGTGGACCTGATTAAAAGCACTAGGTAGGTCTTTTGTCAGATGGATTTAAACATGTCCATTTACAGCCACCTACCTCCAAGTCCCTATAGGTCCGAGGAAAAAAAGAAGACCACTGTATCCTTTTACAATTTTCCAGACCTAAATTTGATGGATCAGAGGTAGCCTGAAGTAAACAGAAGTCTGCTTAGATCTGGCAGCTCAAAGGGCCAGATTCACAAATGGGATACGACGGCGTATCTGCTGATACGCCGTCGTATCCCTGTTTCTATCTATGCGACTGATTCATAGAATCAGTTAGGCATAGATATCCCTAAGATCCGACAGGTGTAATAGTTTTACACTGTCGGATCTTAGGATGCAGTACCGCGGCCGCCGCTGGGGGGAGTTCCCGTCGTAAACCAGCGTCGGGTATGCAAATTAGCAGTTAGGGCGATCCACAAAACTTTTTCCTGTCGTTACGTCGCCGCAAGTGTTAGTTTGCCGTCGCAAAGATAGGGCACCTTTTACAAAGTGTAAAATTAGTACACCATGTAAAAGTATACCCGTCTTTCCCGCGTCACTTTTGATTTTTTTTTTTTTAAAAAGTATTTTTTTTCACGTCGCGATTCACAAAACGTTGGCGCGTCGTAATTTCGCGCCTAAGCATGTCAGGAAATTTGCGTCGGGAGCATGCGCAGTACATCCGGCGCGGGAGCGTGCCTAATTTAAATGGTACCCGCCCTATTTGAATTGGCCCACCTTGCGCTGGACGGATTTAGGATACAATGCCGCAAATTTCCATGTAAGTGCTTTGTGGATCGGGCACTTAGCCAGAAAATTTGCGGCGGTGTAACTTAAATCGGTTAAGTTACGTTGCGCCCGGGCTACATGAATCTGGCCCATAGATCCCACATGGGAAAATTACATCCACCTTGTTCAGCTCTAATTCAGTAGGGGATATGCTTGCGGATCCCCGCAAAATGGAGCGCTCCTGTGGGAAAGAACCCAAAAGCCAAAAAAGGAAATCCCCCCCCCCAAATAAGCACTTGCTCACACAAGGTGGGTTGCATGCACATTTATGCATTTTGGTATTGATCTGGATTTTTCCAGCTAAAATGAAAAAATGTTGCAGAACACAACTTTGAAAACAATATTAATATGCATGAAAGCAACAAGCACTTGCATTTTGATATATGATGACACATAGTTGCCAACACTTGAAAGTAATTGGAAGGGACACATTAAAAAGTCTGAGAAGATTATGTAAATCTCACCGCCCTATGGACATGTGGGAGCCGCCAAAAAGTAGATGTGGCCAATACAGTGAGTGACGATTTATGGCTTGCAGTGTTGTACTTTTCCCCCACGCTTTGCCGCGTTTTAGACAAAGTAAAGCCTGGGGATACACTGAAGAAAACGTGGGTGTGAAAATAGACCCATTATTGATGTAGTGGGTGCCTGGCATCCGCTCACGACTCCGTGCCAAGCTGGTAGAGGCTCTCCTGTAAGGGAGAGAAAGAAACTGCCAGCAGCTGCTGTGGAATCCCCCCCCCCCCCTCTCCTCTTTTCCCTGTAAGGAGACACAGACACACAGAGCTGCTCACTCTGTACCCTCCCTCGTGTCTCTATTGCAGGAGGAGAAGAGACAATTATAGGAGCAAATCAGGACTTTAACAAACAGGAGCTGCAAAGGTTCCTGGGCAGTGGCGGCTGGTGCTCAAAATTTTTGGGGGGGCGCAAAGGAAAAAAAAAATTGCAGTCTCACTGTGCCCAATTGCAGCCACTGTTACATGCCATCAAATGCAGCCACTGTTACATGCCATCAAATGCAGCCACTGTGCCATCAATGCCATGCCATTAAACGCAGTCACTGTGCCATCAATTCGCACCACTGTGCCATCAATTCGCACCACTGTGCCATCAATTCGCACCACTGTGCCATGCCATTAAACGCAGCCCCTGTGCCATACATTGTCACCACTGTGCCATGCCATTAAACGCAGCCCCTGTGCCATACATTGTCACCACTGTGCCATGCCATTAAACGCAGCCACTGTGCCATCCATTGTCACCACTGTGCCATGCCATTAAACGCAGCCACTGTGCCATACATTGTCACCACTGTGCCATGCCATTAAACGCAGCCACTGTGCCATCCATTGTCACCACTGTGCCATACATTGTCACCACTGTGCCATGCCATTAAACGCAGCCACTGTGCCATACATTGTCACCACTGTGCCATGCCATTAAACGCAGTCAATGTGCCATCCATTGTCACCACTGTGCCATGCCATTAAACGCAGCCAATGTGCCATACATTGTCACCACTGTGCCATGCCATTAAACGCAGCCCCTGTGCCATACATTGTCACCACTGTGCCATGCCATTAAACGCAGTCACTGTGCCATCCATTGTCACCACTGTGCCATGCCATTAAACGCAGCCCCTGTGCCATACATTGTCACCACTGTGCCATGCCATTAAACGCAGCCCCTGTGCCATACATTGTCACCACTGTGCCATGCCATTAAACGCAGCCCCTGTGCCATACATTGTCACCACTGTGCCATGCCATTAAACGCAGCCACTGTGCCATCCATTGTCACCACTGTGCCATGCCATTAAACGCAGCCACTGTGCCCTTTAATGGTCGCCGCTGTGCCAATTGTCCCCACTTTGCCCTGTAAATTGCGTCCCCCCCGGCACTTACCTTTACTGGAGTCAGGCATCCACGTCCCACAATGTCTTCTCCCGCCCTCGATGACTGACAGGCGTCTCAGCCAATCAGGTTACAGGTAGCCAGAACCGGCCAACGTGATTGGCTGAGACGCCTGTCATCTTATTCAAGGGGCGTACAGTCTGTGCGCTCCGAGAATAAGCTTCCGGGCTGTATTGGGAAAGCCTATCAGAGCCGTTGGCTTTGATAGACATTTCCCTACAGCCAACCAGCTGGCGTTATTCAGATGGCCGGACATTGAGCGCCGACCATCTGAATAACAGCGGCAGCGGCGAAAATAACATAGATTCGTGCAATGCATGAATCTATGTTATTTCACTCAGTGGCGGTGAGAGCCAGAGGGGGCGGCGCTCCAGCGCCCTCTATGGACGAACCGCCACTGTTCCTGGGACATGTAGTTCTCATCTAAAACGGCCCCATAGCTTTGTATTGGGGGCAGGAACTACTAAGGCTAGCATGTTCTGGGGCCAAAGAAACGAAAGACTCCTAGGTGGATTGAAATAGACCACCGCATCTTTGCGGCGGCGTAGCGTATCGTATTTACACTACGCCGCCGTAAGTTAGCTAGGCAAGTACTGTATTCACAAAGTACTTGCCTGCTAAGTTACGGCGGCGTATCGTAAATGCGGCCGGCGTAAGCGCGCTTAATTCAAATTATGCTGAGGGGGCGTGTTTTATGTCAATGGGGGGTGACCTGACGTGATTGACGTTTTTTACGAACGGCGCATGCGCCGTCCGTGTACATATCCCAGTGTGCATTGCGGCAAAGTACGCCGCAAGGACGTATTGGTTTCGACGTGGACGTAAATTACCTCCAGCTCTATTCACGGACGACTTACGCAAACGACGTAAAATTTTCAAATTTCGACGCGGGAACGACGGCCATACTTAACATTACTAGTCCAGCTATTTGATGGAATGACTTTACGCCTGAAAATGCCTTACGTAAACGGCGTATCTTTACTGCGTCGGGCACGCGTACATTCGTGAATAGGCGTATCTAGTGATTTACATATTCTACGCCGAGCGCAATGAAAGCGCCACCTAGCGGCCAGCCTAAATATAGCACCCTAAGATACGACGGCGCAAGCCGTCGTATCTTAGATAGGTTTAAGTGTATCTCTGTTTGAGAATACACTTAAACTTAGGACGGCGCAGATTCCGAGTTAGGTCGGCGTATGTACTGATACGCCGGCCTAACTCTATGTGAATCTAGCTACTTATCTAGATTCCTGAGGGATTGCAGTTACTAGACATGTGCGCTTTGTTTTTGTTTCATTCGTTTTTTGGTTTTTTTTCGGGTCATTCGTTATGATCGAAATTCGTTATTTCTTATAAATTCGGAAATTCGGAAATCCAAAAATTTGTAAATCCAAAAATTCAGATATTCGAGAATGCAAAAATCCGAAAGAAAGTAAGAAAGAAAATTCAAAAGGACAAAAATCCGAAAACTTGAAAATCTGAAATAATAACTAACTAACTAATTAATTAATAATAAATAACTATTAAATTATAGTTATTAGAATTTCCACTCATATTTGACTGTTAGTGAACGTAATGAATATGAATTTATCTGAAGTTAGGAATTATCCCAAATAATGAATGCTGCATCTAAACAAATGGAACGTAATGAATTAATAATAAATAATAATAATAATAAAAAGTTGTTATTATTTATTATTAATTTGTTGCGTTCCATTCGTTTAGATGTGTCATTAGTTATTTCGGATAATTCGTAACTTCACTTACAGCCAAACTTGAAAGGAAATTCCAATACCTAAAATGTAATAGTTAGTAATAGTAATTAGGCTTCATTTCCACTGGCGTTTTTACAGCCACTGTTGTTAGGCTTTTTTACAGCTTAAAAACGCCTGTCCATGTTTATTTTGTAAAAAAAAAAAAAAAAAAAAAAAAAAAAAATTTTTTTTTTGAGCTGCAGCTTTAAAAATGCCGCGGTCGCGTTTTTGAACGTTTTTGCGCGTTTTTGAGCGTTTTTGCGCGTTTTTGAGCGTTTTTTAACGTCTGGCGTTTTTACAGCTCTACTCTGGAGCTTCAGAACGCCCTGGTCCCGCGTTTTTTTTACAGCTCAAAAACGTCTATGCCACTTGCAGCTCAAAAACGTCTATGTGGGAATGAAGCCATAGAATAACATGGACAGGCGTTTTTAAGCTGTAAAAAACGCTCAGAAACGTGGCTGTAAAAACGCCAGTGGAAATGAGGCCTTATTAGTTAGTTATTACTTCAGATTTATGTATTTTCATTCTTTTGAATTTTCAGATTTTTGTTCTTTTTTTTCAGCTTTTCAAATTTTCCGAATTTAGAATTTCCGAATTTTAGAATTTTCGGATGTTCAAATTTCTGAAAATTTTGTTAAACTGGTTTTCGTTAATTTGAATATTTCCAAATTAACAAATTGTCGAATTTAGTCGGAAAACGAATTCGGAACAAAACAAATTTCACATGTCTAGTAGTTACCACAAGGCAGGAGAAGAGGCTAGACTCAGGGGAGAGGTCCCAGGTCAGTCCACAGCTCATTTGAAAGCCGGTCGGGGACATCAAGCATGTGAGAGGGGGGTCCCAGGTGCATATGCAGATGCACCTGCATCGAAGGTGAGGTGACCAGAAGAGCCTGGCTGTTTCCAGGACTTTTCGATTGGGCCTGACCGCAGGATTTGGTGAGAGGGCAGTTGCCCATTTGTGGGAAACAAGGACACTGCACACAGACAGAGTTGTTTCACTTTGCCCATCTGGCTTTATGAACACTGTATACAGACATCATTACTCTTAGTCACCTTGCTGACACCTGTAGTGCCACAGGATACAAGGCCATTCAGATAAAGAGACCCTGTATACAGACACCATTGTCCTCTCACCCTGCCGAGGAAGATCCTGCATTCTTTACTTGATAATCCAGGCTAGTTGTATTGTTTGGCACTGCTATTTAGGAGTTTAAGTGCACCAACTAGAGTGGCTAGCTGAAGACCCAAGGCCTCATCCTTCTTCAAAGAGACTGTCATGATTCTGCAGTAATTTTCATGTCTGTCTGCTGACCTCTGTGTGCACTGTAAGCCAAGCCTTGCTGATCAATATTGTATGTTTAGCTTCCTGTGTGCTTCTTGCCGTGTGCTCTATGTCTTAATTTTTTTCACCAACCTTGGCTTGTTCTTTGACTATCCCTGTCTGTTCTTTGACTATCCCTGCTGCGGATAGAGCCAGAGCTCCATCCGCAGCAGTCAGCCATAAGGTCCACTACCTTAGAGGTGCACTCCTGACCCCAATGGTGTGCATTTGTCACCTGGCCTCAGATGACCTGACAGGGACTGAAGTTACTGGTGCCATATGGGCAAGCACACACATGTCCAGGGCTCTATATATGTAGTAGGTATGCAAGATAGTCTACCTTGTGAACTTATTTATTGAATGTTGATTTGGGTACAGTGTTGGTAATTGGGCCTGTGGTTTCAGGGGATATGAGAGAGGGGTCTGACATAAGAGAGGGTCATTCCTCTGCTCTCCTCCAGCCTGGACTCATACCACCAATATACAGTATCTCACAAAAGTGAGTACACCCCTCACATTTTTGTAAATATTTTATTATATCCTTTCATGTGACAACACTGAAAAATGACCCTTTGCTACAATGTGAAGTAGTGAGTGTACAGCTTGTGAAACAGTGTTAATTTTCTGTCCCCTCAAAATAACTCAACACACAGCCATTAATGTCTAAATGTCTAAACAGCTGGCAACAAAAGCGAGTACACCCCTAAGTGAAAATGTCCAAATTGGGCCCAATGAGGTATTTTCCCTCCCTGGTGTCATGTGACTTGTTAGTGTTACAAGGTCTCATGTGTGAATGGGGAGCAGGTGTGTTATATTTGGTGTTATCGCTCTCACTCTCTCATACTGGTCACTGGAAGTTCAACATGGCACCTCATGTCAAAAAACTCTCTGGGGATCTGAAAAAACTAATTACTGCTCTACATAAAGATGGCCTAGGCTATAAGAAGATTGCCAAGACCCTGAAACTGAGCTGCAGCACGGTGGCCAAGACCATACAGCGGTTTAACAGGACAGGTTCCAATCAGAACAGCGTCATATCCATAGATTGTCTATGGAAAATAGACATACGAGTGCTGCCAACATTGCTGCAGAGGTTGAAGGGGTGGGGGGTCAGCCTGTGAGTTCTCAGACCACACGCCGCACACTGCATCAAATTGGTCTGCATGGCTGTCGTCCCAAAAGGAAGCCTCTTCTAAAGATGATGCACAAGAAAGCCTGCAAACAGTTTGCTGAAGACAAGCAGACTAAGGACATGGATTACTAGAACCATGTCCTGTAATCTGATGAGACCAAGATAAACTTATTTGGCTCAGATGGTGTCAAGCGTGTGTTGCGGCAACCAGGTGAGGAGTACAAAGACAAGTGTGCCCTGCCTTCAATTAAGCATGGTGGTGGGAGTCTGAGGCTGCATGAATGCTGCTGACACTTTGGAGCTACAGTTCATTGAGGGAACCATGAATGTCAACATGTACTATAACATACTGAAGCAGAGCATGATCCCCTCCCTTCAGAGACTGGGCTGCAGGGCAGTATTCAAACATGATAATGACCCCAAACACACCTCCAAGATGACCACTGCCTTGCTAGAGAAACTGAGGGTGAAGGTGATGGACTGGCCAAGCATGTCTCCAGACCTAAACCCTATTGAGCATCTGTGAGGCATCCTCAATCAGAAGGTGGAGGAGCACAAGGTCTCTAACATCCACCAGCTCCGTTATGTCATCGTGGAGGAGTGGAAGGGGACTCCAGCGGCAACCTGTGAAGCTCTGGTGAACTCCATGTCCAAGAGGGTTAAGGCAGTGCTGGAAAATAATGGTGGCCACACAAAATATTGACACTTTGGGCCCAATTTGAACATTTTCACTTAGAGGTGTACTCACTTTTGTTGCCAGCGGTTTAGACATTAACCTCCCTGGCGGTATGATTCTGTCTGGAATTTTGTGCCAAAAGCGGTACAATTTTTTGCATGGAAATTTGGTGATATGTATTATAGGCCTTGAATTCTTAGTAATTACTTACTTAAACCTGACCAAACAAGACTCTAGTAGACATCCCAGATGTGATAAATTTGAAACACAAACTCATGAATTATAATCTAATAAATAATATAATTTTATTCAATAATGTAATGAAAAATAATGAAATTTGTCAAACAAAGAAATTCAATAAACATCCTGAGTGTGAAACATGTTGAAGCATGGAACTAAACAAGGTCCGACGTCGCAATCAGGACAATAGTACCTTGTTTATTTTCGGACTTTTTCTCCATTGCCATCTCTCTTGAAACAGCAAACGACGCACATCCTGGTAGGCGCTGCTTTTCTTGTGGTAGGCGGTATATAGTCCATAAAATGACGACCTGTCAGGCGTTCTGGGTTGACGACGTCAACAGCGCGTCATCCGGGTCTGTTAGCAGCTACTGATGGCGTCGGGTGGTTGACAAAAATCTGCTCAGCCACCTTCCAGATAAAGTAAGAATGAACAAGAGGTATTTCAGTGTTTGCTCTATAAAGGATATAAGCGTTCCAAAGGCATTGTTCCAGGAGATGCCTGAAAATCTTTTTGTAATATTTCTTCTGCTGTTTCCGCATTGCCGGGTAAAATGTCATTGCCTGATCGGCTCTGTCGCTTTCCTACCTATAGGCTACCCGTGCCAGATGGTGGGTAGGGTACCCAATTGGGTGAACCAGGTGATATTCCAATAGTGTAAAAAAAGGGATTTTTAATAACAGCTTACCTGTAAAATCCTTTTCTTGTAGTACATCACGGGACACAGAGCAGCATAGCCATTACATATGGGTTATATAGTGTACCTTCAGGTGATGGACACTGGCACTCTCCGACAGGAAGTTCCCTCCCTATATAACCCCCACCCATAGTGGGAGTACCTCAGTTTTGTAGCAAGCAATATGCATCCCAAAATTCCCCATAAGAGGGGTGGGAGCTCTGTGTCCCGTGATGTACTACAAGAAAAGGATTTTACAGGTAAGCTGTTATTAAAAATCCCTTTTTCTTTATCGTACATCACGGGACACAGAGCAGCATAGCCATTACATATGGGATGTCCCCAAGCAATGCTCCATGAGGGGAGGGAGACAACCAGAAAAAACCAAACAAGAGGTGCCACCGGACAAGAGGAGATTAAACTGCGGCCCGTAGTACCGCCTGCCCAAAGGCTGAATCAGCGTTCCTCCTAACGTCCATTTGATAAAATTTTGCAAATGTGTGGACAGATGACCAGGTTGCTGCCCTGCAGACCTGAGCCATAGGGACCTGGTGATACGCTGCCCAAGAGGCACTTATAGCTCTAGTGGAATGAGCCTTAACCGATAAGGGTGGACTCTTCCCCTTCAGGCCATAGGCCTGAATAATCGTCTGCCTAATCCACTTAGCAATAGTGGCCTTAGACGCTGCCTGGCCCTTCTTGGGCCCTTCCGGCAGAATGAATAAGACGTCCGTCTTACGAATCTGGGCTGTAGCTTCCAAGTAAATCTTTACAGCTCTAACTACATCCAAGGAATGTAGTAACCTCTCTTCCTTAGAAGAAGGCTTTGGAAAAAATGATGGAAGAATCACATCTTGATTAAGGTGAAAATTTGATACCACCTTAGGCAGGAAGGACGGAAGCGGCCGCAAAACGACCCTGTCCTTATGCAATAATAAATAAGGTGCCTTACATGACAAGGCTGCCAACTCCGACACCCTTCTGGCGGATGCCATGGCCACCAGAAACACTAGTTTCCTAGTCAAAAGGACCAAAGGGATCACGGACAAGGGCTCAAAGGGCTGCCTTTGCAAGGCCGATAGAACCAAATTTAGATCCCAAGGATACAGGGGAGCTTTAATCGGGGGATTCACCCGAATAACACCTTGTAAAAAGGATTTCATTAAGGAATGGGCAGCCAAAGATCTCTGGAAGAAGACCGACAAGGCAGACACCTGCCCCTTGATTGTGCCGACCGCCAAACCTTTTTCCACTCCCAACTGTAAAAACTCCAGGATTCTCCCAATGGTATATTTGCGGGGATCCCATTTCCTGGTTTCACACCAGGTAATATAGGCCTTCCACACCCTATAGTATATTAACCTGGAAACTGGTTATCTTGCGTTTATAAGGGTGGAAACGACCTGCCCTGAAAGGCCTCTGTTTCTGAGAATCAGGGACTCAGCCGCCAGGCCGTTAAATTTAGGGCCTGTAAGGCAGGGTGGTAGAATGGCCCTTGTGAGAGGAGGTCCGGACGTAGAGGGAGGACCCAAGGCTCCTCTACGGTCATCCTTTTTATCAAGGAGTACCAAGGTCTTCGGGGCCACGCTGGGGCCACTAGAATCGCTGGCTTGCGTTCCCTTTGAATTCTGTGAAGAAGACGGGGTAGCATCCGTATTGGAGGGAAGGCATAGATTAGCGCAAACTGATGCCAAGGGCACACCAAGGCATCTGTCCCGCAGGCCAATGGATCCCTCGTTCGAGAGACAAACTTTGCTACTTTGGCATTGAATCTGGACGCCATAATGTCCACCTCCGGAGTACCCCACTTCCGGCAAATGACCTGGAACACTTCGGGATGGAGGGACCACTCCCCTGGGGACATCTGTTGGCGGCTGAGGAAGTCCGCTTGCCAATTGTCCACCCCGGGGATAAAGATAGCTGAGATGCAGGGGACATGGGCTTCTGCCCATGAAAAGATCCGATCTACCTCCCTTTGGGCTGCCTGACTCCTGGTGCCACCCTGGTGGTTTATATAAGCTACGGCAGTGGCATTGTCGGATTGTACCCTTACTGGGGAGCCCTGCAGAACCTCCGTCCAGCCCAAAAGAGCCAACCGAGCTGCTCGGATCTCTAAGACATTTATGGGTAGGGCTGATTCTGCCCTTGACCATTTCCCCTGTAGGGTTAAATCGTCTAGGACTGCACCCCAGCCTGATAGGCTGGCGTCCGTGGTTACTATCCTCCATGAGGGGGGACTGAACGATCTTCCTTTCAGAAGATTTTTTGTGACTAGCCACCAACACAGACTCTGCCTTACCGCATAGGGAAGGGAAATGGGAAGATCCAAGGCCTGGAGTCTTTTGTCCCAGGCCGTGAGAATTGCTCTCTGTAGCCTCCGAGAATGGATCTGGGCATAGGGCACTGCCTCGAAGGTGGCCACTAGCTTTCCCAACAGGCGCATGCAGAGACGTATAGATGGCCTTGTGCTGCTTAGGACTATGTGGATTAACTCCCTTATCGAGTCCACTCTGGACTGGGGCAGGAAGATCCGTTGTTGTCTTGTATCTAAAATCAGACCTAGATACTCCAACCTTCTTGTGGGCTGTAAAGCCGATTTGTCCCGGTTTAGAACCCAACCCAGGGACTCTAGGCAGTTTACTGCTAGCAACACTGCCCGATTTAGACCGGCCGCTGAGTGGTCGACTACCAGAAGATCGTCTAGGTAGGCCATGATCAGAATGCCCTGTTCCCTTAGGATGGCTAATACGGGGGCCAGGATCTTCGTAAAAACCCGAGGGGCTGTGGCTAGTCCGAACGGAAGAGCCACGAACTGATAATGCCGATAGTTTAGGGCAAAACGCAGATACCTGTAATGGCCTGGGAAAATCGGAACGTGCAGGTATGCGTCCTTTATATCGATGGAGGCCAAGAACTCCTTTCCTTGGAGGGCGGCCACCACCGAACGAATGGACTCCATTCGAAAGGACCGGACTCTTAAAAAGCGGTTTAATGACTTTAGGTCCAGTATAGGCCTGACGTCGCCGTTTGGCTTCGGGACAACAAAGAGGTTTGAGTAAAACCCTTGTCCTTGCTCCCCTGCTGGTACTTCCATAATCACTCCTTGAGATAGGAGTCGCTCTAGGGCGGACAGAAGTGATGCCTGTCTCTGAGGGTCGCCTGGAAGTCTTGACGTTTGAAAGTGAGGAGGGGGGAACTCCCGAAACTCCAGCTTGTACCCCTGAGTCACTGAGGACAGAACCCATTGGTCGGTAACTTGGGCCCCCCACAACTCCGAGAACAACCGGAGTCTTCCCCCCACTCGAGAGAGTGGGGGCGCCCCTTCACAAGGCTGCCTTAGGGGCAGCCTTAACCGGCTTACGGTTCCACGGTCTCTTGTTCCCTGCAGCTTGCCCTTGTGGCCTGTTTGCAGATGCGCGTCCAGGAGGCCGTCGATACTGCCTAGAGAATGAGGGCCCTGGAACTGGAGAGGTTGGGCGCTTAAAAGAGGGACCTCGGAACCTTTTCTTAACCGGCAAAAGGGTGCTCTTACCACTAGAGATCTTTTGAATATATTTGTCAAGATCTTCTCCAAACAATCTCTCTCCTTGAAAGGAGAATCCTGTAAGGAGTTTTTTGCAGGGGGTTTCTGCAGACCAGTTCTTTAACCAAAGTAATCTTCTCATGTGAACCAAATACAGGGATAGGCGGGACGCCTGTTGGATTGAATCCTTGATAGCGTCTACCGCGAAACATAAAGCTCTAGGTAGATCGGCTAAGTCCTGAGCCTGTTGAGCCGGGAGGTCCTTTAGGGCCTGCTTGGCCTGGTCTTTTAAAGCCTGGCAGACGCCAATGGCAGCTACAGCTGGCTGGACCACTGCCCCCGCTGTGGCAAAGGATGCCTTCAGTAAGGTCTCAAGCCTTTTATCCACAGGATCTTTGAACATGTGAATATTGTCCACTGGACACGTTAAAGCTTTATTGACACATGATATGGCTGCGTCAACAGTGGGGACAGCCCATTTTTTTGAAAACTCCTCCTCTAAAGGGTACATAACTGCGAACCTTTTAGGAGGCAAAAAAATCCTGTCTGGCTTAACCCAGTCCTGAAATATCAGGTCCTTTAACAAAGGATGGACCGGGAACACCAGGTTGGCTTGGGGCGCTTTTAGGGAGCCCAATGAGGACACAGCGGAGGCCAGAGGCTGAGGCAAAGGCATTTTAAAAGCTGACCGCACCATATCCGTTAAGGACTGAACCCACAATTTTTCTGCGTGAGAAGCTGAAAAAGGTTCTTCTATAGTAGAATCTTCAGAACCTAAATGGTCCAGATGATCCTCAGCCTGGTCTCCTGTATCTTCCAATTCCTCAGTGGAAAGGACATCTTCCTCAGGAGATTCAAACCTGGGAGACGGGGACCTAGCCCGCTTCTTCCCGGATAAAGAGGCCGTAATAAGAGCGGCCATCCTTTTTTCAAATCCACTCAAGGTGGAGGCTAACATCTCTTCCGTGACAAAGGAAGGAGTTGGTTGAATAGGGCCCGCCATAGCACCTAGCAACCCCGATGGCTCACCCAGGGCAGCAACCTCCGGATCCTCCGGGGAGGTAGGGGCAGGTGGATTCTGGGAAATATCCTCCGAGCCCGATGGGGAACCCTTCGGCTTTTTAACACTTTTAGCATTTTTAGCGTTCCCTGCACCCTTAGGAGCCATAATAAACAAATCTGAGATACTCCGCTAATATACAACTAACTGTAATAGCTGGAGAAAAACACACATTTAAATAAATGAGGAAAAAAATTAGGCTAGGGTAATGTTAGACAGAAACTAAACTTCCCAAAACCTAACAAGAGATAGCAATATTGAGCCCCAAGGGCTTAATCATATCCTAATATTGCTTCCCTTAATGCTGGGCTAAGAGAGTACCAAATACTAAGTACTCTGACTGCTACTTAGTACACCGGCTTTTCAGAGAAAATATGAGCTTAAACAGCTCTTTAGCAAGGTGTGTACAAAAAAACGGCCACTAGGTGTCACTGTGTCAGCATAACATAGGCAAACCTATCCTGCTCAGCTCAGCATCGCTGCTCCGTGTCCCTTCACAGCCTTCAGCAAACTGACAGGCTAAATAGAGTTTTCCCTCTGATGTACAGAGGGGAGGGAACTCCCTGGGCGTCCCCCGCCCCTCCACGCAGCGTCGGCGCCTATAACAGTGCGCGCGCGCGCGCGCGCTCCCGACGCCGCTCTACAGGAAGCAGGAAGCAGAATCCATGTGGGGAGAGGAGCCCGGGAGCTGCTGGAGACACACAGACATCAGGAAGTAAGTAATTTAAACCTGACATGCTCCCTTTTACATTTCATGGAGCAAAAACACCTTGTAGCAGCAGCAGCAGTCTATTAGCCCAGCCAGAGGAACAGTATACCTGGGTGTTTGAGCCATCTAGTCATGCAGACTTTGTGGTTTCTCTTTAGCCCATGCACAGAGGCATAAAAAAGGCTTTTCCCCAGAGTCCCCTGTGGGGAGCCCACTGACAAACCAAGTTCCGTAGGCCCCCCGCTTACCTTTCCACGCCGCAGGGTATTGCTCATGCAAGAGGCCCAATCTTCCCCCTTCACCGTGGGTATGGTCATAGACCTTCAGGGACCGGGGTCCAAGTCAGGAACACCACACACCTGGACCTATACAGCACTACTGGCAGCAGGTATCCATAGGTTAAAAAACCCAGTCCTGGAACCCAGAGTCCAGCCCTCCAAGGAGAGGCATTATAGGCAAAACCCCATCCACGAATTGGGGCCCGGGTACCGTCCACTTTGGCTATGAAGCACCTTGGACGGATCCGGTCGGCTGGCCCTGGTCCCAAGGACAAACTGCAGGCACAACCTTCAACGTGCACCAACACCTAAGACACTGGCGAAAAAACTGAGGTACTCCCACTATGGGTGGGGGTTATATAGGGAGGGAACTTCCTGTCGGAGAGTGCCAGTGTCCATCACCTGAAGGTACACTATATAACCCATATGTAATGGCTATGCTGCTCTGTGTCCCGTGATGTACGATAAAGAAAACAAATGTGTATCCCAACTGTATGTGTATATAAAGTGCATACAAATAGCTCTAAGAGCCAATATCTAAGTCCTGACACACAGTGAATAAAATATGCTGTACAGTAAAGGCAAGTACTAAATGTATATAACACAAACTGTACTGAAGCTGTAGTCTATCAGCAGTGCTGTGCAAAAATCAAAAAAGTATACTACATGCAATAACAAGCAATGAGTGAGTGATCAACCACACTGGGTAGTAATTGCAGTAATTAAACTGTGGGGAAAAAAAATGAAAAATAGTGGGTAAAAAGTCCCAAGACAGTGAATAATAAATAATCCAAACCACGAAGAAAGAGTCCAAAAAAATCAAAAAATAAAGCTGCACTGCACAGGTGAGAATATAAATAAACAGTCCCAGAAAATTAATTAATTGTTTGGATAAATCAAAGCGTTCAAAGGTGCACCTAGGATAGGTGGGTGGTCAAGTTATGCAGTGGTGAAGATTCACGCAGTGGTCCCGGTGCTCCCCCTCCTGGGTCCCCACTCACCAGAGGCACGAACCCCTGCAGGGGTAAAGTGCATGTAGTTGTAATCTCCAGCTGCTCCCCGGCTTGGCTCAGATTTTCCTTGACCTCACTGCGTGGCTTCCCAGATCCAAACGTCACAGGTCCTTTAATGATCCAGAGTCCTCCAGAAAAACAGACACACTCGCATGGTGTAGTACGTTTTAAAACAGGGGATAGTTTATTAGCACTGCCACTGGCGTGCACAATATGTGAATTAAAAATAATAAAGACAAAAATAAAAAAATATAATAAGGGATTAAAAAACAAAAGGAACCGGAGGCTCCAATGGACTAAAAAATGTATAAAACAAAAAACACAAGGAAGCAGCTACCAGACCGGTAGCAGACCTCCAATCGCCGCACTGAAATTACCCGGAAGTGTCGGCAGCAGCCTGTGAACGGCGTGCGTTCCACTGACAGACAGCTGGTAACCGGAAGTGCGTACGGGTGTGCGTGTATCCGCTTTACGCACGTTTCGTGATAATACGTCTTCTGAAGCGGGTACACGCATACGAAAACTGATAACTTATATAGATGAAAATAGCCCTCCCACTAAGCGGTGATAGCCAATCCGTTCATTTTGGGGGATTCCCATCTAATCAAGCATGAATGAAATATGCCTTTGGACGTTCCTTATTTGCATGTTTCCGCCTGAACATGATAAATCAAAGCCATATAACAGAGAAAATGCAATAAAAATAAAAATGTAATGTAGGAATAAATCATCAGATTGTAATCATGCAATACTAGTATTACTTGCATATATGTGTATATGTCTCCCCTGACCTCACACCCATGCCGTGGATGTAGCATGCGTGCGTGTATTACAAGTCTGACAGTGCATGAATAGCCAGGCAGATACCTACATGTGATGTCATAAAAAAGTAAAGGTAAGGGAAAAATAAAAATAAGAATAACGGGGCAGATATTGGTAATTCCAGCTATGCTACCATGGGCCAGACATTCAAACTGGAGCACACGGTAAACCGAGCATAAGTCTATGTGTACACAAAGGAACAGATTAACCCAGCCTAAGTTTCCATAGAAGTAAAACAGCACTGGTAAATAGGTAATCAGACCAATGTGACATCATATATAAGGAGATAATACATCGATGTCATAAATAATAAATGAAAATAATAATAATAATAAAAAGTGATAAAAGCCAATGTACGATCATACTCTTAGGGCAGCTGCCCTGTGTATGACGACTAGAGGTAAACAAGTGAACTAAATATATATTGTGTACTAAAGGTTAAAATAGTCTTCATACTAGGGTGTATAATAGACCCCAAGGTTAGGGTGTGCAACCCTATACTTGGAGAAATTAGTGTGGAATGAATTTATGATAAATACCTCTAAGTGACCCAAAAGGGTAAGAGGATGGGGGGGTTTGGTGATCGGGAGTAGGGGCCACTATAAAGGACTGAGCCTAACTTGGCCCTAGGTTACCAAAACACTCTTGCAGCTGCATGGTACTCCAGGTGCAGGGGACCCAGGAGGGGGAGCACCGGGACCACTGCGTGAATCTTTACCACTGCATAACTTGACCACCCCCCTATCCTAGGTGCACCCTTGAACGCATTGATTTATCCAAACAATTAATTAATTTTCTGGGACTGTTTATTTATATTCTCACCTGTGCAGTGCAGCTTTATTTTTTGATTTTTTTGGACTCTTTCTTCATGGTTTGGATTATTTACCATTCACTGTCTTGGGACTTTTTACCCACTATTTTTCAATTTTTTTCCCCACAGTTTAATTACTGCAATTACCACCCAGTGTGGTTGATCACTCACTCATTGCTTGTTATTGCACGTAGTATACTTTTTTGATTTTTGCACAGCACTGCTGATAGACTACAGCTTCAGTACAGTTTGTGTTATATACATTTAGTACTTGCCTTTACTGTACAGCATATTTTATTCACTGTGTGTCAGGACTTAGATATTGGCTCTTAGAGCTATTTGTATGCACTTTATATACACATACAGTTGGGATACACATTTGTTTTTTACACTATTGGAATATCACCTGGTTCACCCAATTGGGTACCCCACCCACCATCTGGCATGGGTAGCCTATAGGTAGGACAGCGCCACTACCCCTAATCCTTTATTTAATCCTTATTTGTATCCCCTTTGGAGACTACTCTGTGGGGGGCTGCAGTCCGGCATTCACTTTATTTTACTTTATTTTAATTAATTTTTATTATTTTCTGTTTTATTACCATAAGCCTCCATCCTAAGCGCGGTCTCTCCTTTTCTTTAATTTTCTTTGATCGGCTCTGTCGACACCTCCCATTGTGTGATTATAGTCGATCATGACTTGCGGCTTCAGCACATCTTTCCCATATTTTGTGTGGACCATGGCAGTGGAGGTGCTGTGCACGGTGCTCATGAGACACACGTCCTTCTTGTCTCGCCATCGCATTGCCATCATCTTATCCTTTTGAAAGGCAACCATTTCTCCGGTTTTTAGTTTTTTCTTGCCAAACATAGATGGCATGTCACGTCGGTTAGGCCTAACGGTACCATACCCATCAGTTTTGTTTAGGAGCAAAACCTCAAACAGTTCCGGAGATGTGTAAAAATTTACCGTTGTCACACAATATCCCTGGTTCAGCAATGGGTCCAGCAGTGTAAGGACAGATGATGTAGCCATCCCATAGCCGCTGTACCCGGGGTTGAACTTGGTACCTTTACCGGTGTAAATGACCGCATTCCAGATATATCCAGTGGATGACTCGCAGAGCATGTAAAATTTGATGCCAAACCACGCTCTTTTGGATGCAATAAACTGTATCCAGCTCAGGCGTCCCTTGTAGGCCATCAGACTTTCATCCACACTGACGTCCCTTTCTGGCACGTAGGTCCGCTGGAAGTTGGTGACAATCATTTGGCATACCTCCCAGATTTTTTTTAGTTTGGGCGCAGGATGCGTGGCCTCATCAAACTCTTCGTTGTTAGTAAAGTGTAAATACTTCATGATGAGCGAAAAACGGTATTCGGACACCACGGTGCCAAAAAATGGAGTGGCCAGTAACTTATTGGTGGTCCAATACCATTTCTGGAGCGGTTTCCCCACCACCCCCTGAAGGATGATGAGTCCCAGAAACTGCTAGATGTCCTCTTTAGTCACCGGTTCCCACTTTCTGGTTCTGGAAAACCTGGCACGCAGCGTAGCGGATTGCTGATCATGGTAGCGATTGGTCTCTGCGACAATTTTTTAAATTACCTCCTCAGTGAGAAATAATTGCAGGTACGCCAGAGGGTTGTCACTCTCCACATCTACCTTCATCCCAGGTGATCCAGTGAATCGGAATCTCGGGGGCGCTGCCTGGTCAGTATCGCTGTCTATAGGGCACCAAGTGCGCACATTTGCTGAGGTCAGGTGCGGGATCATCGCCGTTATCACGTTCTGGATCAGTGTCAGAGACAGATGACAAATCTCCCCACGACTCACTATCGCTCTGTTCTGCGAGCAACTCAGTGTCGCTGCCGCTGTCGCTCAGCTGATCCAAAAGCGTCATTGTAGGACAGCGCTTTTTTGATGCCATTTTCAAAAAGATTTTTTTTTTATGGGTACAAATGACAATGGCAAGGAGCACTGAAAGGGCACTGTGTCAGATTCCAAGGTGATACAGTGTAATCCTTTTAGATTACATTGTATCACCTCCTTTTTATGTGTTTGTGTTGTGCTACATTTGACTTTCCCTCCCAGTTCCGCTCCCATGCACCATTGCTGCTGCAGGGAACGGAACCAGGAAGACAGATGACGACGGACGGAGCGGCGGGGGTCTCGCCGGCGATCACAGCAATGGGAGATCATCGCTGGATCGCCAGGAGAAGGTAAGAAACGCCCGCTGCAGGCTCTGCACAGCTACCCCGAGCGTGACTCGGGGTTACCGATAGTAGCAGGAAAAAAACACCCCGAGTCACGCTCGGGATTACCGCTATGGGGGTTAATGGCTGTGTGTTGAGTTATTTTAAGGGGACAGCAAATTTACCCTGTTATACAAGCTGTACACTCACTACTTTACATTGTAGCAAAGTGTCATTTCTTCAGCGTTGTCACATGAAAAGTACAAAAATGTGAGGGGTGTACTCACTTTTGTGAGATACTGTATATTATACATTCACATCAGTACCTGCCCTCAAGGAGCTTACAATCTAAGGTCCCTTACTCACATTCCTACATACTGGGGCCAATTTAGACATGGTCCAATTAATCTACCAGCATGTCTATATATTATATATAATATACATTTTGTCTATATATATATTGTGGTGGTTTGGGTCTGTCTTACCTGAATGATGGTGGGTTTTTGCCATATTTTGGGAGAGACAAACACAAGTTAATTGTCCAGCTGTGGTTTGGGCTTTTGAAGGCTGATCTAAACAGCTTTCAGGGCCACACCCCACAGACAGGAGGTCTGTGCTAGGGAGTCAGGTGACTCCCAAAAGCTCTGTGAGAGAAGACAGAGTGGATGCATCTCTGCAGGAGGCAGAGGTGATGACTGTTGGAGCAGAAAGATGTAAGCTAGACGCTGTGTGCGAATTAGAAGCCGTGTGTGTCAAGAGGACAAATGCTGTGTGCAGATAAGTCGCTGTGTGCGACTGTTGATTTTCTTTGCAAGATACAGAAATGATGAAACCCCCTGCGAGGGCTGCTTTTGTTTCTTGTGAACTTTGAACTTTTCTTTTAAATAAAAGTGGGCCACCAGGCCCTTAAAACTCAGCTCCGGATTGGCGTCTCACTGAAAAACGCATCTACCGTTGGAGTATGATCCCCCAATCTTACAATATATATATATATATATCTCCTGCTTTGCTGCTTCAGTTTTTATTATGGCAATTTGCATATACTCCAGAATGTTATGATCTGCGGATGGCATAATGGCATAATCCTGTATCTGTTTCATAATGTAAATGGCCACAAAATGTTTGTAATATAAAAATCCAGGAAGGCACACGCTGCAGAAATTGCAACTTGTCACTTGCACTTCTGTAGCTTTGATAAATGTGCTCTACTGTCTAAGCTGTCTACTTTGCATTGGCCAAACTTTCATTGAGATAAGCATCAGATCAAATGAACATAAAAGTGTTATCTGTGACTTTACATAACAAAAACAAAAAAACAACAAAGTTGGTAAAAAAACACTAAGAACAAAGGTGAAGTTGATAAAAGACATGACAATGATACTGCGGTCGCAATATACTTCAGAGAATTGAATCCATTTGTAACAGAACAACGCTGGCTTGTGCTAGAACAAACTGATATATCATCTAAACACAAGCTGAAAACACAAATTGTTGTCTGAAGGGCCTTACTATTGATTTCTTGCCAAAATGTATTCTCTAAGGGCCAGATTCACAGCAGAGATACGACGGAGTATCTCAGATACTCCGTCGTATCTCTCAGAGTATCTATGCGACTGATTCATAGAACCAGTTACGCATAGATAGCCCTTAGATTCGACCGGTGTAATTGTTTTACACTGTCGGATCTTAGGATGCAATACCGCGGCCGCCGCTGGGTGGAGTTTGCGTCGTATTCCAGCGTCGGGTATGCAAATGAGGTTTTTACGGCGATCCACAACGGTTTTTCACGTTCGTCGCTAGTCTAGTTTCCTGTCGCAATTTTAGTCGTTGTTTTACCTGCCCTAACTTTACACAGCCCACGTATGTGCTGTATAAAGTATGGCCGTCGTTCCCGCGTCGAAATTGAAAAAAAAAAAATTCTTGCGTAAGACGTCCGGGAATACGAAAGTACGCTACGCACGTCGCCGTTTGAAAAAATTACGTCACTTCGCGCAAAGCACGGCGGGAATTTCAAAACGGAGCACGTGCAGTAGGTCCGGCGCGGGAGCGCGCCTAATTTAAATGGCACACGCCCCTTTGAATTACGCGGGCTTACGCCCGAGGCCACCGGCGTAAGTTTTCATGCAAGTGCTTGGTGAATCAGGCACTTGCGATGAAAACTTGCGGCGGTGTAACGTATCTACGATACGTTACGCCGCCGCAGTTCTATGTGAATCTGGCCCTAAGAGCTGATCTGTGCGTCTGTTCCTTTTTGTGGTATGAGTATCCTTCGCTTCATCTGCATTGACCCCCTGCACATGACTGTTTCTCCTCAGTGCATTAGGTGTATTAGGACCAGCTATATCATGCTTTTAACCATCGAAGGGCACTGTGAAGATCATGGTGGGGAAAACTATAAAGTCATTCTGAACACAGTGCACCCTAATTTCTCTAAAATACGCAAGTCAGTGAAAAAAATATTCAAGTTTAAATCCCCTGTCTGTGGCGTAGAAAGTGACACATTTAAAAAGCCGTAGACCACCTTCATCACCTCTGCACAAATACTTACCACCTCCTGGTCAGACCATTCACCGGTCCAAATGACTGTATCCAATTTGTGGATGAGAACAAGGCCCTTAACATGGTAAATTAATGCCTCTTTACTTAACAACCCCTCTGTTTTTCATGAGGTGGAAGCAGCTTTACGCCAATATTTTAGTGAAAATACCTCTCCGTCTATCAATTGGGCAGCCCATAAAGCGACTATCTGGGCTAAATTAATCCAAATAGCAGCCAGGGCTAAGTGGGCCCAGGAGCATAACATCAATCAACAGGAAGAGGGATTTTGCAGGGTTCAGAGGGGGCAAAAATCAATACTTCATTTGAATCTAACTAAAATCGACGCAGTGCACACAGCACTAAATCTTAGCTTAACAACAAAGGCGGAAAAGTATGTACATGGTCTATGCACTGATATTACTCCTTGGGCAATAAACCAAACACTTTGCTTATATTCTAGCCATGCCGAAACTGCATTTCTCTCAGCTGGCAGCTGATTTTGCAGGAATTCTTTGAATTTTACTCCAAACTCTATGCTCCCCCGGCCTCATTGTCCGCAACCCAGGCCGACAGCTTCTTCAATGATATCCCTTTCCCTCTAGTAGCGCAGGACCATATTGAGTTAATGGAAACCGAATTTACAGAAGCGGAAGTAGCTGCAGATAATAAAAGCCTCAACCCAAAGGCACCGCGGGTACAGATGGTTTAGAAAGTACTCTGAGATCTTACAACCTCATCTATGTTCCTTCTTAAATGACCTACAATGGGGCACCACTCTTTCTCACTACGAGAATGAAGCTTTCATACATGTACTGCCCAAACCAGTGACTGTGCAAACTACTGCCCGATACCACTGATAAATGTAGATCTCAAAATAATGACTAAAATATTGGCAAATCAGCTGAATACTTTCCGCTGTAAATATATACACCCTGATCAGGTGGGGTTCGTCCCAAATAGACAGGCACCTGACCAAACCAGACGCTTGATAGACATAATTTCAGCTGTAAAGTCTGACTGGGTTAACCAAGGGCCCAGGAAAGGAATGCTATTATCCCTTGACCTGCACAAAGCGTTCAATACCCTATTGTGAGATTATGGATTATCTCTTTTATGTTCTGGAACAGTATGACTTTGGCCTGCATTTCCTTCAGATACTTTGCTCTCTTTATAATGAACCTGTGGCTCAGTTGTCGGTAAAGGGATATAGCTCAAACTACATCTCCATTCGTAGGGGAACGATCCCATCTTGTTTATTTTGGCCCTTGAACACTTAGCCATTAACCTCTGATGTAATCCCGACATCCAAGGCATCCCTTGCGGAGATCGGGAACACAAATGCACCCTCTTTGCATATGATCTTCTGCTACTGCTCTCTTCCCCGATCACCTTGAATTATAATCGGTTCACAGGCATTTCACCATGGTCTCTGGCCTCCAGGTTAACCACGCAAAGTCCTTAGCACTCAACTTATCCCTTGATGATCATACAGTCCAAACACTTCAGAAGTCCTTCCCCTTTAAGTGGCACTCTGACGCCCTCCAATACTTGACCCCTTCGCTAAAGACTCTATATCAGAGGAACTATCTTCCTCTCTATAAGAAACTGTCCCAGGAGCTTGATAGATGGGTCTCCAAACCCCCCTCCTGGTTTGACAGGCTGCATTTAATCAAAATGAACATTCTGTCTAGAATTTTATATCTGTTCAGAACGCTTCCAGTCTTGATTAATATGTTGGATCTAAATCTTTTCCAACGAAAGATGCTGAAATTTCTTGGGGTGATAAGAGACCTGGGGTGAACAGACGCACACTATACATGCCTAAGATGAAGGGTGGCTTAGGAGTACCCGATTTGACCATGTACCGTATTTCTATGTGGCACAATTGGCCTAGTTTATACGTTATCATTCCCGGCATGTCCAGCTGCTGTGGATGAAACTGGAGTCTTCTATTCTTCCAACTAAGCCGATTAGCCACTTGATGTGGCAGAAAGCCAAAGATAGACCAACTATTCTTTGCCCAACATTATCATTTAATCTTAGCCTATGGGACAGGCAAATAAATATGGTTTCAAATCCACTCACACTTCTTTGGCCCCATTATTGGGCAACCCAGCCTTCACCCTGGGCCTCAACCCCCCATACATTCGCCTGGTGGACTAATAAGGGTTTCCTTCTCATTACAGACCTATGCGACCACAGGGGTATATTGTCCAAACAATTTATGATGGAACTGCATCAGCTTCCAGTATCGGAAGTGTTTAGATACTCTCAAGTGAAGAGAAAGGGGGTATATGTGCCCAGTAAGCAAGTGGTTAATCAGCTTTGGAGTGAGGCTGTAACATATCAAAATGTGGAAAAAGTGAAGCGCTGTGAATAATTTTCAGATGCACTGTATGGATAGAGTAGAGTGGGATGTGTGTTCTGGCAGGGATCTCACTGGTGCTATGGATATTGAATGAGCTGTGTGTATGGGGGCAGATCTTACTGGTTTATTCTTTGAGTGCATGCTTCTGCAACTTTACTATTCCCTGCAGAATATAATCATAACTTTTTACTCCATTATAGACTGTAAAATGAAATATTATTCTGTTTCAATTGCTGCTTTGATTTAAATGCTGAGATTTACAGAAAGACAACAATTTGGTTGCCCAGATGTTGCTGTTTTTGATATCCCTTGTTTATGATCTGAACTAGAAGAAACGGCATCTAGCCCCTCCTGTAAGAATCATGCCTCGTACACACGACCGGTTATCCCGTCGGGAAAACTGCCATGACAACTTTTGGCCGGGAAAACCAGCCGTGTGTATGCTCCATCGCAGTTTTCTCGCTGGGATTCCTGGTGGTTTTTAAGCCAGCAGTTTCCCTGTGGGAAACACTGCGGTGGAGCATAAACATGGCCGGGTTTGCCGACCAAAGCTCCCATGGCAGTTTTCCTGTCGGGAAAACCGGCCATGTGTAGGGGTAAAAAGCTACAGAATAGGTTCTCGGTTTCCCCCTCGGTTTTTCCAGTGGTCTTTTTACCGCCGGGAAAACCGATCAGGTGTACAAGGCATTAGACTCTATAAGTGCTCTTTTTCATATGATCTGAGTGTTCACTATTTAGTCTTGCTACAGCTCCAGGAACCTAAACCTATGGCCTCGTACACATGACCGAACATGTCTGCTGAAACTGGTCCGCGGACCAGTTTCCGCGGACATGTCCGACCGTGTGTAGGGCCTACCGGACTCCTGGGCTAGCGGACAGGTTTCCAGCGGACAAAAGTTTCTTAGCATGCTAAGAAACTTGTCCGCTGGAACCATGTCCGTCGGACATGTCCGATGGTCAGTATGACTCATCGGACATGTCCGCTGGTTATGACGTATAACCAGCGTCCCGAAATCCCGCGCATGCGTCGAATTGATTCGACGCATGCGTGGAAGCATTGAACTTCCGCGTCAGAGAACGTCGGTGTCGTATACGTCACCGCGTTCTCTGTCCGCAGGGATTTTGGTCTGATGGTGTGTACACACATCAGACCAAAACCTCCCAGTAGACATGTCCGATGAAAACGGTCCGCGGGGCTGTCCCGGGCAATCGGGGACACGTGGGCACCCTAAGAATGTGGATTTGGGACCTGTAATTTGCCCAGGTCTGTTCTTTAGGACTCCATTAGGACAGAGAAATCTGTACATGTATGACTAGCTTTTGCATTTGAATCACGATTCTGACCCTGAATGCAGTCTCTGCTCCTCAGCACGTGATCAAAGAGCAAATCTAAACAAGGCAAAAAAAAAACACTGAAGTGTCAATCATCAGTACACAGAGAGGTGGTTGGTACAAACCATGAGAAGCAGTACCAGGATAGGGACGCCCAGCTCCCAGGGCAGGGATCCAGGTCTGCACTGGATCCCCTCCTGCACTGTTAATGCATGTTATATAATACGTGCACCACCCTGCATCCATTCTTTACCCCCTTGCTTCACTGCGCCCAGGGCAGCTTCCCCTCCTGCCCACCCCTTGTCCTGGCCCTGATGGGAAGGTGTTGGGTATTGCATTGCATATTAACTGCTTTCCCAAAGATATTATTATTTACACAAGTTCTCATATGCAAGTTTATTTTTAAGACATTTTTCTGATTTATAAAATAGACCAAGGTTGTTCTGTAAGGCTAATAAAGTAAACTGAATTAATCACGTTAGAGACATAGTATATTTATTTTTCCTCAAAATTTCAATTCAAATTTTACAAAACTCTTTTACATTTAAGGTACCGCCGCTTCAATCTGCTGCTTAAAATCATAGCTGTTAGTTTTTATTAATTGTAATCGGCTGTTACACAAGAACAGTCTCTATTTAACCCTTAGGTTACCATGACATTGAAGACCGTATTTAACATTTTAATGCAAAGAGTAATGATGTGCAGCAACCAATCAGCTTCTGGACATCTGGTATAATCAGACATGTGAAAGGTGACTTCTAATTGGTTGTTAAGGTTTACTACACTTTAAACATTAAAACCTGATCTGCTGACATCAATTTTTTATTAAAAGAAAAACCCAGCTAAACGTTTAGTTTTAATCCGTTAAACACATTTCTAGCACATGAAAACAAAAGGGTTTTCTTACAGTTGGTTTTCTTTAGAAAGCTGCCACAGCCTGAGTAGAAGAGCCTGTCCCTGCCAGCAAGCTGCTGAGAAGAACCCCTGCTCCCTTTGTGACAGTAGTGGTCACTTTGTGGAAGTCTAATGCCGCGTACACACCACCGGTTTCATGATGAGAAAAATTCAATTTTTTTAATTGGTCGTTAAAAACGGTCGTGTGTAGGCTCCAGAGCATTTTTCTCGACGAGAAAAATAGGCATTAAAAATTTAGAACCTGCTCTATTTTTTCTTGTCGTTTTTCATGTCGTCGTTTTTCTCGTTGTGAAAAACGGTCGTGTGTATGCTTTAACGACGGGGGAAAAAAACGTGCTTTCTCAGAAGCAAAGTTATAAGACGGAAAATAATGATTGCATAATCAGCCCAAAGGGTGGCGCCATTCGAATGGAACTTCCCCTTTATAGTGCCGTAGTACGTGTTGTACATCACCGCGCTTTGCTCAGGCATTTTTTATCACGATCGTGTGTATGCAAGACAGGCCTGAGAGGAATCACGTCGAGTAAAACTTTGTTTTTTTCCATGACATGAAAAACGGTCATGTGTACACGGCATTAAGCCTCGTACACACGATCAGACTTTTCCGTGGATTTTGGTCTGAAGGGCGTTGGGTGTTAACTTGGTATGCATACAGACGGTACAACATTTTCAGCCAACAAAACCTAAATATGTGTTTTTTTCTGCTCTTTAGCGCCTCCCTTTGGGCAACTTCTGCTAATGTTGTCTTAGGCCTAGTACACACGAGAGGATCGATCCGCGGAAACGGTCCGGAGGACCGTTTCCATGGATAAATCCTCTGGCCGATTTTGATCTCATGGTTGTACTAACCATGAGATCAAAATCCCCGCGGAATTCCCTCCGCGGTGACGTGTCGCGCCATCACCGCGATGATGACGCGGCGACGTGCGCGACGCTGTCATATAAGGACTTCCACGCATGTGTCGAATCATTACGACGCATGCGAGGGATGGAATCGGACGGATTGATCCGCTGAGTCTGTACAGATCAGCGGATCAATCCGCTGGACTGGATTCCAGCGGATAGATTTCTTAGCATGCTAAGAAATCTTGATCCGCTGGAAATCCATCCCCGGGGAAAAAAAATCTGCGGAAAAATATCCGCTGGATCGTACACACCAGGGGATCTATCCGCTGAAACCGGTCCGCGGATCAATTCCAGCGGATGGATCCTCTCGTGTGTACGAGGCCTTAATGTTTAACATTTGTTCTGAGCATGCGTGTTTGTACTTTGGATTTTAGTTGGACGGATTTGTGTACACACAATATCCGACGTAACAGATTTATTGTCAGACAGTTGGTGAGCATGAACAGCCAACATTTGTTGTCATTAACATTAATTCAGCCAACAATTGTCTGATGGAGCATACACACGGTCGGATTTTTCAACACAACACGTCCATCAGACAATTATGGCCATAAAATTGGATTGTGTGTACGGGCCTTTACACACTCTCTGCTGATTGGAGAGGTCTAGTTCTGATTCAGCAGAGAGATCACTGACACCACACACCACATCGAGAGCAATGGTTAGTCTCTACAGCATGCTGGCAGGAGATAGGCTTTTCTACTCAAACTCTGTCTGCTTCCTAAATAAAATACACTGTAAAGCCTCGTACACACGATCGGATTTCCATCTGACTTTTCCATGGATTTTGGTCAGAAGGGTGTTGGCAGTAAACTTGTTCTGCATACCCACGGCCCAACATTTTCAGCCAACATTCACCAAATCACATGATTTTTCACTTCTTTACCGCCACCCTTTGGGCAACTTCTGCTATCGTCTGATGTTTAGCATTGGTTCTGAACATGCGTGTTTGTACTTTGAATTTTAGTTGGACAGACTTGCGTACACACGATCGAATAAACCAACGTAGCAGATTTATTTCCCAACACTTGGGTGAGCATGAACAGCCAACTTTTTTTGTCGTTAATTCAGTCAATAATTGTTTGATGGAGCATACACACGGTTGGATTATCCAACACAACAAAGTCCATCAGACAATTATGGCCATAAAATTGGATCGTGTAGACCAGGGGTCTCCAAACATTTCAAACAAAGGGCCAGTTTATTGTTCTTAAGCCTTTAGGAGGGCAGTATTGTGGCCAGTGGGGGGCAGAAAAAACCCCGGGCCCAGCATTGGTGAGAATAAATATGGCCTCATTGTTTGCGATCAGTAGGATAAGGAGTAGTGCCCCTATTAGTAGAAGTAATTGTATCTCATCATTGGTATCAGTGGAAGAAAAAGTGCCCCCTTGTTGGAGTCAGTGGGAAGAATAGTGCCTCATATCAGTGGGAGGAATAAAGCCTTGAGGGCCGGATAAAGGCTAGCAAAGGGCCGCATCTGGCCCTCGGGCCGCAGTTTGGAGACCCCTGGTGTAGACTTATTGAAATTTAATATTCAGCTGAGCTTTAATTAATATGGTTTTCCTTTTACCATTATTTTCACATTACACTTTACTATAATACGCATCATTTACAACATCTTCTATTAAATATCAGAACATTACGTTCTTGTTTATGGCTTGTGTGTCTTCTACAGTCATTCGATCTGATAATGTATTATTGTTGTGTAGCGTATAAAAAGTGTAGCAAAGAAAAATGGTGTTATTGAATGTGTTCATTTAAGCATCTGATTGGTTGCTGCATCTCAGTTCATAAAGATGCCACAGTGTAGGTCACAAAGAACACTAATATACTACAGAATTTTACACATTATATCCCACCCACAAAACAATACTTCCTGTCCAGTTTTCATATGGATTAACTTAATAATACTAATATAGAATGAATATGTGGATAGGGTTCAACCTTCACATGTAATGTTCAATGAGGTCATTGTTAAACAAGCCGTCACCTTTTGCAAAGTCAATTCAACTTGAAGTGAGATGTACGATGAAACTCTAATACTTTGATCATAAATGACCTGTGCCAGGGTATCAGATGGGTTTATATCACTTGGCCAGCCTTTCTCAACATACTTAACCTATAGGATCAGTTAAATTAATTTTAAGGTCTCAGGGAACCCTTGTTAAAACCACTTCATCAGTAGTAAGAATTACCCCTAGGCCGCGTACACACGGTCGGACAAAACCGATGAGAATGGACCGAGGTTCAGTTTCATCGGTCCAAACCGACCGTGTGTATAGCCCATCGGTCTGTTGTCCTTCGGTCCAAAATTTTAAAACATGCTTTAAAATCAAACCGATGGCCCGCTGCCCGATCGGTCCAAACCAATGGTTAGTACAGAAACCATTGGTTTAAAACCCGCGCATTTGCTCAGAATCAAGTCGACGCATGCTTGGAAGCATTGAACTTAGTTTTATTCAGCACGTCGTGTGTTTGACGTCACCGCGTTCTGACCCGATCGGTTTTTGGAACGATGGTGTGTACGCACATCAGACCATCAGGCCACTTCAGCGGTGAACCGATGGAAATGGCCCGTCGGACCATTCTCATCGGTTTGGAACGACAGTGTGTACGTGGCCCTACACTTGGTAGGCAGTGGAAAGCATGCTACCCATACAGTGTTGATCAGAATGCTAGCCTTACAGACAGCTAAAAAGATCATTGGTGTCCTACAGCTGGCCCTGCCAAACGGAGTTGGCCTCAGAACTATGCAGACATCATCAAACGGGAGGTCAATCTGCCCCAGCTCAAGGAATCTCTAGTAAACTCTGAAGGAACTTTAAGGTTCCACGGGACCCTGGTTGAGAATGGCTGGTTTAGTCAATAGACCCTCTGGTGTTACAGGCCCTGTCCCCTTTGCTTGACTCATAACCTTTTAACAAAATAAATTCTTCTTTTGCAGGTCCACCTAAGGGTACAAAAGCGAGGCACTTTCTAAAGAAACTCATGTGAATATACCCATTCAACGTTTTCCATTGGTGATGGTATGGGTGAAGGTACAATCTACATATTTTTCAGGCCTTCCTGAGATCCAGGCCTGTGGTGCTTCAGCAGGTCACGATCTAAGGATTTTCGTTCTCATATGTTTTGGTAAATTATTTAATGATTATTATGTCACATATTACTTGATAGATAAATGTAAAATATGAACCCAAAGGGCTCTGACAAGAGGTTTTGCTAATACAATAACCTACTCAGATCATATGTTGCCACTTTTCAACATAGACACACCCTTGTAGAAAACATTAGTCCTTTATTGGAGGGGATATAACCAGTTGCCACAGAGATGCTCTAAATTCACACACTGGGCTGTTTTTAACGAGGCACGTGAGTGGAGGAGCGTAGACCAGTCCAGCCTCCGATTAGGACGTCCCCTCCCCTGTGATTCAAAGAGAATTAACTTGTCTGCAAGTAATTTTTTGCATATTAATTGCCATCAGCCAACTGGAGGCTACCTTATGGCGAGGTGCTGATGACATCACAGTGAGATCCGGAGAATTATGGGTGGATGTTTTTAAAGAATAAGGGGAGGTTACTGAGGCTTACCGCTATGTCTAACTACACTGCACAGAGCTGACTGTTACAGTATAGGATAAAGAGCTTTCTCTTGCTCTGAGGAGAATATCACTCACAGTCTATACAGACAACCATTGCTCTAGTAGTCAGGAGCTGGGGAACGCAGGTACAAAAGCACAATAATTATAGTGAGAGTTGCAAGTGCTGAGCTGGTTATATTAAAGAGTCGCGCTGTCTTAGCATCTTCTACAGCTCCAGTGAGGTCGTTCAACAGTTTCTTGTCCCTGACCTGCAGGATGCAAAAATAAAATCAGTTAGCAGCATATAATGTTACATCTAGTAAAAGCAAATTTTTGCCTTTAAACGCTAAGTTCACCTTTAAAAAAATAATAATAAATGCACATGTTTTTGCAGGTAAAAAATATGCATTTATTATTTTTTTTCGCAGGAGCCGGCAGAACATTACATCAATCAGTGGATCGCAGATGCAATATTAAACTCCTGCAAACTCTCCCTCTAACTTTGTGTCTGTACCTCTGTGTGGACCTTCAGGTAGACAAAGGAATAGTGAATAGAATATGAGGGTTCTCATCAGCGCCCTTGCAGTCCATTGAGAACTAAAAGCCATCTTCCGCAGTGCCAGATGAGACTTGTAATTTCCTCATTAAGAGATCTCTGTGAATGAATGACGCGATTGTGTGGGCAGAACCCCCTCACAACCGCACCAATTTTAAAATGTGACAGCTTGTGCGAGGAGAGGATCCCTACTCACCCCCACCCCCCCACAAACTCTCTCACCACAGGAGGGTGAGGAGGGTGAGGAGGGTGAGGGGGCGAGGGTGGGGTGCTTAATAGTAACATCTTACGTGTTAAATCCTAAGTATGGTATTGAACACAAAAGCAAACCTATTATATTGCAGGTTACCAATTCTTAGTTGTGATGGCTGCGTTGGTTTTCTTTTTTAGGCTTTGTTTTTGTAGGCTAATGCAGGGTGAAACCCATAATTCGCGTAGAATGGGGAGAACTGTGTAGATGAATTGGTAGCGTTGTTGTACGCGAATTCAGCATGAAGAAGAACTTGGAACCAGTCGTCTTGAAGGTGGGTACAGTAGCAGCGAAGGTACTGTTCAAGTGTTTGATTAACACGTTCAGTTTGCCCGTTGGTTTGCGGGTGATATGCGGTGGACATGCGATGGTCAATTTGTAATGCTGCACACAGTGCCTTCCAGAATCTAGAGATGAATTGGCTACCTCTGTCCGAGATGATGCGAGATGGTAACCCATGGAGCTTAAGAATGTGGGCAATGAAGGCTTTGGCAGTCTGAATGGCTGTGGGTAACCCCTTCATGGGGAGGAAATGAGCCATTTTAGTAAGTGAGTCGACAATGACCATGAGGCCCCGTACACACGACCGGATCTATCCGCTGGGATTGATCCGCGGATCAGTTCCAGCAGATAGATCCGGTCGTGTGTAGGCCCGAGCGGACATTTTCCAGCGGATAAAAATCCAGCCGACGGATTTTCAGCGGATAAAAATTTCTTAGCATGCTAAGAAATCTATCCGCTGGAATCCTGTCCGCCGGACTTATCCGGTCGTCTGTACAGACTCACCGGATAAGTCCGTCCGATCTCATCCCTCGCATGCGTCGTAATGATTCGACGCATGCGTGGAAGTATTTACCTTCCAGGGTCGCGCACGTCGCTGCGTCGACGGCGCGGCCACGTCACCGCGGATGTATTCCGCGGGGATTTTGATCTGATGGTGTGTACAGCCATCAGATCAAAATCCGCCAGAGGATTTATCCGCTGGAAACGATCCAGCGGACCGTTGTCAGGGGATATCCTCTCGTGTGTACAAGGCCTAATGGTATTGGCACCTTGAGAGGAGGGAAGCTCGACAATGAAGTCCATTGAAACAGTCTCCCAAGGTCTCTTCGGAATTGGAAGAGAGGTTAGAAGACCAAAGGGAGGTTTACGTGAATGTTTGCTACAAGCGCAAATCTCACAAGAAGAAACGTAGTCTTGTATAGTTTTAGTCATACCAGGCCACCAGTAATTCCTTTTTACAAGGTGGATAGTCTTTGTAATGCCAGGGTGACCAGCCAAGGGGCTGTCATGAAGTTGTTTAAGGAATAGAAGATGCAACGTATATAACCCATTAGGTTGCTTAATGAGTCCATCGGGTAAGGTGGGATCATTGGTAGTATCTTGAATGAGTAGTTGTTTGAAACTGGTGGTAACCCCGATAAAACGGTTCGAAGGCAAAATAGGAAGAGGTAGAACGTCAATGGTGTCTTCTTCATTCAATCGGGATAATGAATCAGCCTTTACATTTTGTGATCCGGGACGATAAGTGATTTGAAAATCAAAGCGGTCGAAGAAGAGACTCCATCTAACCTGTCGGGCAGACAGGGTTTTAGAGGCCTTGAGATATTAGAGGTTGCGATGATCCGTGAGGATAGTAAAGGGGTATGTGGTACCTTCTAGAAGATGCCTCAAATTAGCTAAAGCAACTTTGATGGCAAGTGATTCCCTCTCTCCAACAGGGTAGTTTTTCTCAGCAGGTGACAAAGTTTTGGAGAAGAAGGCAACAGGATGTAAGGGTTTATCAGGAGATTCCCGTTGGGAAAGCACAGCACATAAAGCAAAATCAGAAGCATCCACTTCCAGAACGAAGTGATAGCATGGGTTAGGTAATTGAAGAATTGGAGCTGCGGTAAACCTTTGCTTTAGAGAATCAAAAGAGAGTTAAGCTTCATTGGACCATGCAAAAGGAATCTTTGAACTTGTTAGACTACTGAGTGGTTTCACAACAGCGGAGAAATTTTTGATGAATTTGCGGTAGTAGTTGGAAAAACCAAGGAAACGTTGTAACGCCTTCCGGGAATGTGGTACAGGCCAGGAGAGGATGCACTCTACCTTTGAGTGGTCCATTTGAATGCCTTCAGGAGTGACATAGTATCCTAGGAAGGAGATGCAAGCTTGTCCGAATACACATTTTTCGAATTTGGCATATAAAGAATGTGTTCTGAGTCTGGCTAGTACCCAACGCACATGTTTGGTATGTTCTTGAGTGTTGTCAGAGTATATCAGAATATCATCTAAGTAGATGACAACACATACATCAAGCAAGTCACGGAAAATGTCATTGATGAATCTCTGAAAGGTTGCAGGTGCGTTGCACAAACCAAATGGCATGACGGTGTACTCAAATAATCCATAACAAGTTTTGAAGACTGTTTTCCATTCGTCACCGGAACAAATTCTAATCAAATTGTAGGCACCCCTGAGGTCTAACTTTGTAAAATTTTTTGAAGTTTGTGGCTGCTCGAGTAACTCAGGGATGAGAGGTAAGGATAACGATCCTTAACTGTAATCGTGTTGAGAGAACGATAATCTATAATGGGTCTTAGTGAACCATCCTTATTCTTAACAAAGAACATTCCAGCACTGACTGGGGAAGTGGATGGCCTAATAAACCCCTTCTTTAAGTTTTTGTCTAGATAGACCTTGAGATGACCAAGTTCTGGTTGGGAGAGAGGGTAAATCCTTGCAGTAGGGATTGGACAACCAGGAACAAGGTCAATGGGACAGTCATAACTTCGGTGTGGGGGTAGGATGTTGGCCTTGGTCTTACTGAAGACGTCTGCAAAGTCCTGCAGATGGACTGGAAGATCTGGAAGATCTGATGAGTGAGCCTCAGCTACGAGGATGGGAGAGATAGGATAGCAGGTGTCTTTACAATAAGTGGACTGTAACTGCAGAGTGCCGTTGTTCCATTGGAAAGTAGGTTGATGGAGTAGTAACCAAGGAAGACCAAGTACTATAGGATAAAGTGGTGAAGGAATGATATCAAAAACGAGAGACTCAGTGTGACCTTCAGCACAAGTGACTAACCAAGGATGCGTTTGAGTAGTAACTGGGCCTGTGGAAGAAGTGGAACCATCTATGAAGGTAACTGAAAGAGGAGTATGTTTAGTCACCCATGAAATCTTCTTGTGATGAACTAGGCCGGTGTTGATAAAGTTGCCACAGGCTCCAGTATCCACCATAGCATCAACGGTGATCCTTTCGTGGTCCCACTGTAGGGTGAGAGGAATGAAAATGTAGCGATTAGTTATGGTCTGAGATCGATTGTGCTTACAGATATGTGAAATGTTACCTTCAGTCTTCTTTGAGAGAAGAGGGCAGCAAGAAACTGAATGGTCAGAGCCAGCACAGTATAAACAGAGGTTTTGAACTCTCCTTCTTTGTTTCTCCTTAGGGGATAGGGGCCCCCTGATTGTCCCCAAGTCCATGGGTACCACTTTAGGAGGTGATCTAGCTCTTTTGGGAGTTGGAGGGACAGATGAGTTAGCTCGTTCCGCCTTTCTTTCTCTGAGGCGGCGGTCTATAGCAACTGTAAGTAGCATGAGGTCCTCTAAGGATGCAGGTATTTCAGTGCGTGCAAGCTCATCTTTCATGGCCTCCGATAGGCCCAAGCAGAATTGGTTCCGGAGGCCGATGTCGTTCCACTGGGAACCGACGTTCGGCTTCTTTCGGAAAATCGTGACGCGATGGATGCGACCGTCGGAAGCCTCTCGGAAGACTGTCAATCAAGAAGGAACGCCCATTCCCGAAGCCCATACCCGGAAGCGACGGAGAGGATGCATCTCGTAAACGGGTAAGTACTGCACATATTTTAAAATAAATAGCCGATTCCCCTAGTAAAAACGAGCAGGAATCTAAGGGGGAAAAGTGCCCTCTAAGGGTGAACCCCCGCTTTAAGAGTTTGGGTTCTATCATCACAGCCTCAGTAAAGTAAATAGTGCTTATTTCAGCATAAGCAACATTAAAGTAAATCTTGGCATTAATGGTATAGAACAGGTATAGGGATAAGTGTAGCCGCAGTACTGGGACTGCACACTAGGGGGCAGACTGACTAGAGAGAGTGAACTCAGGCATGGAAGCAAAGCAGGTAATTGGTATTTATAGCAGTGAGCACAACATGTGAGCTGCAGTTCAGACTTGAGTGAAACTCCTTAGTACTTTAGCAATGAACACAGGCTTGAAAGCAAAGCGACAAGCAGAGCATAGTAATTGATATCTATAGCAATGAACTTAAACATGAGAGCTGTAGTTGAGACTTTAGTGAAACTCCATAGTACTTGATAAGATTAGCATAGCAGTGAAGATAACTTGGAAGCAAGTGGCAAGTATGGAGATCAGCGTCTAGTAATTGGTTTCTATAGCAGAGTACTTGCGGTTGCAGATAGCTGGGCATGGATGAGCGTCCTGGGAGCCTGGACCTGGTTGATGAGAGCGGCTGTGCCGTGCGTGGAGTCCTGGTGGTCCAGTTCAGGAAGCTGGAGCTCAGTAAAGGTGAGTCTGGAAGCCCAGCTGACAGTGGCGTTCTGTCAGCAATAGAGGAACACCATTCTGTCAGTGCTGGGAGTTTAAATAGGCCGCACAGGAGCGGACCAGGAAGTACCACTAGGTGGCGCACCTCCGCAACCACTGTGGAGAGCAAGTCTGCAGGAAGTGAGAGGATATTCAGAAAGAACGAAGAGAGTGGACTGGGAAAGAAGCAACTATAGTTGTACTTAGTGGAAAGTTATTGGTGTGACGTTACACTGTCCAGGCTCTGCAGGATCCCAAGAACAATGTCAGGATCCGTCCACATGCCTGACCAGGAGCTGGCTCAGCCTCTTAGCGTGTTGCTGGGAGACTGAACCAGCTGCTCCCATCCCTCCACAGTCCAGCTTCAGTGAGTTCTGCAGGGCAGAGCACAGAGTGGTCACTGTCACTGCTCAGAGCGGACCTGAGTACTGAGCAATCAGCTGTCTTTGATCGCACAGTTCTCTGTGTAAAGCTGGCAGGGCACAGATGGAGCATTGGATTGATGCAGGCAGGAGGTTGTGCTTAGCTGAGAAAACTCCTCCTCCCCCCCTTAAGATTTTGGTTATTTGCCTAGTCTTGAAAACCATGAAGTAACTGAAGACATGTAAAAAACAAATAATGTAAAACAAGTAAATGTGATATACTTTCCTAGCTATTTACCAATGCTAGCAGCATAGTGATTAAGAGAGTGAAGTTCTTCTTTAAAGCGGAGCTCCACCCAAAAGGGGAAGCTCCGCTTGTTTGCCTTCTCCCCCACTTCGCTGCCACATTAGGCACCTTTTCGGGGAAGGGGGGAGCAGGTACCTGGTTTTGACAGGTCCCCAATCATACTTCTGGCTCACTTTGCCACAGCAAAGTGAGCCAGAAGTTCGACCCCTCCTACTCCCCCCCCGGCAGCCGGCCCATTGAGAAAGGACAGTGCAATTTACCCATGCACAGTAGGAAACTAGCTGTGAAGCCACTTTACTGCTGGTTACCCTTAGCTAAGATGGCAGCACCCAAAAGCCTTTCAAGATTTGGCTCGCCTGCACAGGTAAGTGCCCTAATAGTAAAAGTGAACAGCTACAGTATTTGTAGGTGCTGACTTATATATTTTTGTTATGGGAAGGTGACTCCTCTTTAAGCTTTAAAGCAATTGTTTAAGCAGAATTTAAAAACACACTCAGAAAAAAATGCCAAAGATATTTGTGTTTTACTAGTTAGATCCCTTTTTACACATCTCTACACATCTCTCAGTTGCTGTTCAGCAGTTGATCCTACATTGTTACATTAAGGTTCGTTTACTAACTAACTGGAGAGAGCAAAATCTGGTGCAGATGTGCATGGTAGCTTCTCCCAGTCAGAGTATGGCAAATAGCCAAGGCCAGAAACCCTTTGACTGGCTGAGAGTATCTACTGGGGTTATGCAGTCAGGAAGTCCCCAGAACAGTGGTGTGCATGCAGGAACATTTTATCAGACAGATCGTGCAGACTTCACCAACTGGGGATACGGAACTCTTCTTGGGCATATTTCTTATCCTGTTCGGCTGCTCCTCGAAAGCTGCGCAATGCAGCATTTGCCCACTTTGCCACAGTAGTATAGCAGGCTGCACTTGAAGATGTCACATTTGAACACTTTGGGATTATAAGTTCCTGTTTGCACTCAAGCTAGTGTCATCTAATTCTTGGCTGCAATTCTCAGCTATAATACCTTATTCCTGGAGGAAGCACTGTTTGGCGGAGGCACCCAGGCGGTATGCCAGGCGGTCTGTCACATTTGGTGGCAGCGGCAGGATGCTTCCTGCAGTCTGGGACATCCAAACCACCACCGGCATCCGAGGCCTGGTTAGCAGAAAAGGAGAGGTCATACCAGCCGCCATGGAAAATAAATTTGGAAGGAGGCCGAAGAGATGCAAAGGCCACTGGCAACTCGAGAAGGAAGAGCTAGATTGTGAGCAGCGCCACCAGGGAAAAATTCTCCCCTCCAATCAGGAAAGGTACTGGTCACAGTACAAAGTGCGGACGCTGTTATTGGGGGAACAACTGCACAAGGAGTGGACAGCTGAGTTAAGCAGGCTGGTCCGGGCAGAGATACGGTTGGATGAAAACTCTGCTGCTATGTAGCCCAAGTGTGCCCTTGAACGACCGCTTAATGGAAGACTTTGGCTATGATGGCCTGCGGATGTTATATTGGAGGCTGTCAAAGGACCCTGACTTTGGGAGTGATTTGGAATGGCGTTTGGAAAAAATCCTGGATTACAGAGACTGGATGCTGAACATCTCGGAGGTGCTCTGGGCTCAGGAAGATTTGGAGGTTCTAGCTGTTCAGGAATGGGAGCTTGAGATCACCTACAGATGGCTGCTAGACTCTGCTCAGCAGCTAGGCTGGGCTCCCTTTGCATGGGACTATCGAAAGTACCAGCCACTGGCCCTGAAATTCCGGCTGAAGTGTTGGCAATGGTGCAGGACAAGAGTGTGTTTTGCCCACCTCCACCCACAGTTATGCAAGTGGAGTTCTTATGGTGGATGCAGCAAGGGTTGACTCACCTTGACAAACCTGTTTTTTCACAGGACAAGCTTGGATGGAGGAATGCACCCGTCCAGCACCGGGATAAGGTTACGGGAGATGAATCAACCGGCTCATCTCCCCAGCAGCAGATCCACATTCTGGGAGCCGAGTTAGCCATCCTCCCTCCCCAACAGTTAGCCAGAGCGGATGATATGGGGTACCCAGCAAAAAAGCTGACATTAGGCAGATGGCCCCTCTCCCCAGCGACAAGCTGCTGTAATGAAGCCCCTACTCCCAGCTAATGTGCTGGCAAAAGGGCAGAGCGCTGGCCTCTTTCTAGCACCTAAAGTACCTCCACGGCACCAGGGAGTTGGGGCAGTCGGCCCCTCTCTTCAGCAGCAGACCCAGCCCTGGAAAGGTTAAGACCTCTCAGCTGAAGAGCTGGCAGCTGGACAGAGGGTCCATGAGCTCTTCCCCACAACTACTGACAACTCTCCCATGCAGCCAAGAATGGAGATCATGTGGACTGACTATGTGTGTTCATTCTGCCCGACTAACGCAGGTCCAGACCAGTTGGAGGTCTGGAACTTGGTTAGTCTACCTTTTTGAGGGGGGAGAAATGTGACAAACCCAGCCAGGACAGGGGCTTTATGAGGAGACTATGGGCATTCTATCCCCTGAATATGACCCATGTAGATTTTGTTTGCTTAGTCAGATTTGGTCAGAGGATGGGAAAGAGCCGGGCCTAGAAACCCTTTGGCTGGCCGGGAGTATCTACCGGCATTAGGCAGGTAGAAAGTACCCAGAACAGTGTGCGTCTGTGGGCATATTGTATCAGACAGATCGCGCAGACGCACTTTAACCTTCCAGGGATAGGCAACTCTTCTTGGGCATATTTCTTATCTATCCCCGCTGCTCCTCGAGAGCTGCATAATGCAGTATTTGCCCATTTTGACCCCGGCAATGTAACAAACTGCACTTGAAGATTTCACATTTGAACACTTTGAGATTATAAGTTCCGGTTTGCACCTAAGCTAGTGTTGTCTAGTTCTTGGGTGCAATTCTAAGCTATAATACCTTGTTCCTGAAATAAGCACTGTTTGGCGGAGGCACTCAACTAGTCCATTACAGAGACTTTTTCAGAGAGCTGTTTCATGAAGAAGTCTTAGGTGGCAAAATGTGTTGGGCAGGGTCAGTTACATCTTCTGATTTCAGAAAAAAAGCAGGGTGGTCACAGTGCCCCAGGGAAACAGGCACTGAGATTAGGGCTGAATACAATAGGGCTAGACGCACTTTGCAAGAGTAAGTACAACCATTTTATTATGTTTTTTATTTATAACTATACTGCGTCTTTATTCTGATTTATGTAAAGTATAAGATCTGTGAAATTTGATTCAATCTGAACAGTTGAGATTACCATAACAGATTCATCATTACCATATGATCAGGGCTCAAGTCCTGCGGGAACGCGTGGGAATGGAGTTCCTGCACTTTTTTCACAGCAGGAACGCAGTTCCCTTTGCAGGACTAGAGCAGCTGAGAGCAGTCGAGTCATTGTCAGGGGCAGGCGAACCTTAGTAATCCTTTATGTTAATGGCCGCTTCCTGTATATGGATTCATCGGGTAGTGTGCGGGTATTCCGTCATTTCCTTGATGCCGCAATGTCTCCTGGGAGCTTTTGTCATTGTTGCCAGGAGACATTGCGGAGGTTATCGCGGGATTTAGAAAGAACATGCGGTTTAGTAATCATGCATATGAGCGTATCATTTTTTTTTTTTTGGTGGGGGAGTGGATCTTGGGTGGGAGTTCCCACACTTTTTTCCCCAGGACTTGACCCCTGCATATGATGCTCCTTTTCATAATAGAGGTCATTCATAGGGTGAGAGTCTTTCTGATTTGAGAATCAACGGGGTGATAAAATAGTTGCTTAAGTTGAGAAGCACAACACGGTAATGTATAAAAAAAAGTGTAAAAAAAATAATTCTTAATAGTAAATTTTGTTTTAGAGTATCACAGTTGGAGAACATGGACCTATATATTGTTCTGGGTGATTATATTGTGTTGTGTTATAAAATAGCTTTTTTTTATATATACATTTCTATATGAAATGTGTATTGTTTTAATTTGGAGTACATCAAAGGGTTTTATAATATATTGTACACGCTTATTTTGTATTTTTCTATTACATTGGTCAGATTCATTGAACATTGCAAGTGTAGCAGCTCTATAGTTAGGTGAGAGAGGAGATAAGTTACTGTTCGAAAGTTCATAAATAATATTGATTATATAGTTTAAACCGTTTTGTTGATATCAGGACTTCTATATACTTCCTAATCATTTTTGACATTATATTAACATTGACTGTCAGATAAAAATCACAAGTCAAATTGTGTTACCCCATCAAAGTCCATTTAAAGTCATTGATTTCTGTTTGATTATTAAACAAAATGAAGTTTAGAGTCGGATTTAACACATATTTTAGTTTCTTAGCATCTAAGGTGATCTTGCTCTACCCTTCAGAGGGCAGAACAAAAGATTCACTTGCTTTCCCTTCCCCCCTTTTCGTTTTGTTTCGCTGCTGCTCTGTTGGCTGCAGGTTGCGAGAAATTCCCAGTAGCTCTGAGCATAGGACAGCATGTGACTCAATTTCTGGCTCCTTTTCCTCAATCCTAGTGGAACTGAGTAAGAGAGAGCAAAGGATGAGTATGTGATGGTGCAGAGGCGAGAATAATTGAACCTATTCTGGTTGGGCAAAGTACAGATTCACTTTAACACAGTGGGCACGCTGCACCCCCCCCCCCCCCTCCCTCCCATGATTGACATGACTGTCCAATACCTTTTGCCAATTTTGGATTTAATCATTGCATGTCGTTACAGGTACCAGGTGATCATTTGCAGAACAGACATTTGTGCGGCCAGTGAACATAACCTACGCCCATCCCCATCCACTTACGACTTACACAAACGACGTAAAATACGACGCTGTTCCGACGTCCATACGTTAACATGACTTACCCCTGCTTTATGAGGGGTAAAGTTACGCCGGTCGTACGCCTTACGTAAACAGCGTATAGTAATGCGCCGGGCGCAAGTAAGTTTGTGAATCAGCGTATCTTGCTCATTTGCATATTCGACGCGTAAATCAACGGAAGCGCCCCTAGCGGCCAGCGCAAATATGCACCTAAGATACAACGGCGTAAGAGACTTACGTCAGTCGTATCTTGGACAAATTCTGGCGTATCTGATTCTTTGAATCAGGCGCATAGAAACGACACATTCGGACTTACGACGGCGTATCTGGAGATAAGCCATCGTAAGTCCTTTGTGAATCCGGGCCTCAATGTGTCTGCCATTCATCTGCACCTTCAATGGGTATTGACTGAAAATGACAATAAACCTACTCACCTTCAGAGAATAGGCCAGTGCAATGAAGCCCAGGCAGCAGAAGTTCAGGTAGACAAAATTGAAGATGGACCATAAGTAATAGTCGTTCACTTCGGTGGTTTCAGGGGAAATCTCTATGACTGTTATAGGATGCCCACTTTTCACTGTGGCCACAGACACTGTGCCGGGGGCATACTTGCACTTCTTCTTTTCACGCTCCAGCGTGTGCTTACATTGTGGTGGAGGCCACGTTCCTTCAGTTTTGTAGGACTTATTATCCATATCTTTTCAGAGGAGGAGATAACTTTTTGTGTGTTAGATACACCAAGCAGGAGAGGAAACCCAACCCAAAGCCAAAGATCCACAACGAGGAGCAGAAAGGCTAGAGACAGAGAATGAAAGATAGAAAGAGAAAATAAGACAGGAAACAACTACTCTGGACTGATTTATGTAAATGTGAAAAATATATATCATTGTAATTTATTTAGTACATTTCTCCCTACTCTACTATTTATTATGCACAGAATTAAATGAGCAATAGCCAACTGCTTGGTGCCCCTTTTTGTTTCACTAGAGTTATAGTTTTAGTAGATGAACCTGGTGTATTCAGATAAGATAGTACATTCTGTGTAGTAAATCTTAATAGATGGATCTTGGCTTTTCTTATCCATAAGCTAAATGTCGTCTGATACTGGATGTTTAACATTGGATTTAAAGATGGCCTCTGTTGGTCACAATCAGGGCTGCCATCAGGAATTATGGGGCCCCTTACACAGCTTGTATATATAAAAAATATTTTTTTTTTATAAAAAGAAATTACAAAAAAAGGGGGGTTGCCATCCCGGACCTCTGGGCCCTTTAATAAAAATAAAAAAATAAACCTCTGGGCCCTTTAATAAAAATAAAAATAAAAAAAATATATAAAAAAAGAAACATTTATAAAAAAAAGAAAAAAAAAGGGGGGTTGCCATCCCTGGGGACCTCTGAGCCCTTTAATAATAAATAAATATATATATATATATATATATATATATATATATATATATATTAAAAAAAAAAAAAAAATATAAAAAATAATATTTTTTTTATAAAAAAAAGGGGGGTTGCCATCCGGGGCCCTGGGGACTTCTGGGCCCTTTAATAATAATAATAATAATAATAATAATTATTATTTATATTAAAAATAAAAGAAATAAAAAAATATATAAAAAAATATAAAAAAAAGGGGGGTTGTCATCCGGGCCCCTGGGGACCTCTGGGCCCTTTAATAATAATAATAATAATAATAATTATTATATATATTAAAAATAAAAGAAATAAAAAAATATATAAAAAAATATAAAAAAAGGGGGGTTGTCATCCGGGGCCCTGGGGATCTCTGGGCCTTTTAATAATAATAATAATTATTATATATATTAAAAATAAAATAAATAAAAAAATATATAAAAAAATATATAAAAAAGGGGGGTTGTCATCCGGGGCCCTGGGGATCTCTGGGGCCCTGGGGATCTCCGGGCCCCTGGGGACCTCCGGACCCCTAAAAAAAATATATATCTATATTAAAAAATATATATATTTTTTAATAAAAAATAAATAAAAAAAGGGGGGGTTGCCATCCGGGCCCTTGGGGACCTCCGGGCCCCTTACAGATGTACTGCCTGTACCCCCCTAATGGTGGCCCTGGTCATAATAATCATAAAAATACTGCCAACTGAACTGACTAGTGTCAAGTTTTTCCCCCAGATAAAGCTGCATTCATTGCTGGAGGCAGGTCACATAGATAAGCATGCTTAAACCAAAAACATTACAGGTAACAATAAAAATAAAATAAAATCAAGTACTGAAAACAGTTACGTGCAGTGTTTTTCCTTTCTATAAATGAATCCAGTGAAAGTCAATTACCTCTCATTTCTTGCATGTCACAGCCCTCGCCTCTTCTGGGAATGTCTAAAGCCTGGTACACACGGGATAAATATTCGGCCTGTGTGTATATCAGTATGTCCTACAGAAGCCAGCGGAACAGCCATCTTTTGTCACACAGGCATGCTGGAAAAACAGCAGCTAATCAGAATTCGATCAACGCTGACAGCCATTGGCCGGTGTGTTCTGGCAGATCACAATAGCTCAGTGAGGAGATCGCTGCACTAACATCAAATAGTTAGTGCAATACAGTGAGCTACTCCGAGTAGAAAAAAAACATATAATATAATGTGTAGCAGGCATAACTACTGTATCTTTGCTGGCCCAGCTACTCACCTCACTTCTCAACTTAGCCTTTTATGTAGCTGCTGGGAGGAGCAAATTGAAAAATAAAGATGATAAAAAAAAAAAAATTCTGGGTAGGGATGAGCTTCGTATTCAAAGGCAAAGGCCCCATACACACCATAGAATCTATCCGCAGATAAATCCCATCAAATGGGTTTCTGCGGATAGATTCTATGGTGTGTACACTCCGTCGGATATTTATCCGCGGATAAATCTCCCCTGGGATGGATTTCCAGCAGATGGATATTTGCTGACATGCTCAACAAATCCATCTGCTGGAATCCATTCCAACGGATGGATCCGCTCGTCTGTACAGACTTACCGGATCCATCCGCCCAAAGGGATTCCCCGCACGCGTTGTAATGATTTGACGCATGCGTGGAATTCCTTATATGACAGCGTCGCGCCCGTTGCCGCGTCATAATAGCGGCGACGGCGCGACACGTCATCGGCAGAGGATTTCAGCGCGGATTTCAATGCGATGGTGTGTACACGCCATCGCATAGAAATCTTCTGAAATCCTCGAGAGGATTTATCCGCGGATACGGTCCGCTGGACCGTATCTGCGGATAAATCCTCTCGTGTGTATGGGGCCAAACTCATGTTCGACTCGAACATCGTATGTTCGATCGTTCGTCGAAATACGGACAAACAGGGTCGTTCACGCCAAATTCGAGTTACGTTTCACAGACCATAATTCACTGCGGCATCGCTGGCTGATGATTGGCCAAGAATGCCCTATGACCCGCATGCTTGGCCAATCACAGCGCGCAAAAAACGGAGAGCCATAATTGGCCAAAGCCAGGGTGGCTTTGGCCAATTATGGCTCAGGGGGTTTAGTACACGCCCCACACTATAAAAGGCCGCCTGCAGGGCGGCCTTGTGTAGTGTGTTGCGGCAGTTAACAGAGAACAGAGAGAGACAGAGAGAGAGTCATTTTTTGCAGGTAGATAGAGCAGGCAGGCAGGCTAGTCAGTTAATGTTACAGTGTGTAGAGGGTATATATGCATCCCAGGTGTTGTACATATATTTATGCACTGTATGGTTTAGCTAGATCAGTTCTTCCTAATTTACTGGCAGGCAGGTGATTGTGCTATTGTATTTACAAGCAACAAAATAAATAAAAATTGTCCATTCTGAACACTATGAGATTAGGGCATGCAGCACAGACAAACATAAAAAAATGGGTGAAACTCAACTTTAAAGACGTTACCACAGGCATACTATAGACACCCTGAGGAGCAGTGATTTTAACCACTTCCATACCAGGCACTTACGCACCTTCCCGCCCAAGCCAATTTTCAGCATTCAGCACTGTCGCACTTTGAATGGCAATTGCGCGGTCGTGCGACGTGGCTCCCAAACAAAATTGGCGTCTTTTTTTCCCCACAAATAGAGCTTTCTTTTGGTGGTATTTGATCACCTCTGCGATTTTTTTTTTTTTTTTGCGCAACAACTAAAAAAAGACTGACAATTTTGAAAAAAAATTACGTTTTTATTTTTTTCTGTTATTTTTTTTGTAAATAAGTAAGTTTTCTCTTTCAATTACGGTCACTGATATGGTGGCACTGATGGGCACCAATGAGATGGCACTGATGGACATCGATGAGGTAGTACTGACGGGCACAGATGAGGTGGCACTGATTGGCGGCGCTGGTATGCGGCACTGATGGGCACACATAGGCGGCACTGATGGGCACACATAGGCGGCACTGATGGGCACACATAGGCGGTACTGATGGGCACTCATGGGCGGCACTGATGGGCACTCATGGGCGGCACCGGGCACTCATAGGCGGCACAGATGGGCACTCATGGGCGGCACTTATGTGTGGCACTGATGGATACTTATGGGTGGCACAGATGGGCACTGATAGGTGGGCACTGGGCATGGATGGGCACTGTGGGGTGGCACTGATGGACACTGTGGGGTGGCACTGATGGACATTGTGGGGCAGAACTGATCTACCCATGTTGCTTGCCAGTCAGTGCCCATTTGTGGGCACTGATTGGCATCTTTTTATTTTTTTAAAAGCTTTTTTTTTTTTTTTTACGACTTTTTTTTTTTCAATGTTTTTTTTAATTATTTTCCCTTCCCTGGTGGTCCAGTGTGGGCTTCCCTGGTGATCCAGTGTGGCGATCCGAGGGGGGGCTGCGCTGATAAACAATCAGCGCGAACCCCCCCTGTCAGGAGAGCCGCCGATCGGCTCTCCTCTACTCGCGTCTGTCAGATGCGAGTGAGGAAGAGCCATCAACGGCTCTTCCTGTTTACATCGTGATCAGCCGTGATTGGACACGGCTGATCACGTGGTAAAGAGTCTCCGCCGGAGGCTCTTTACTGAGATCGGAGATGCAGGGTGTCAGACTGACACCCCGCATCACCGATCACCGCGCTGCGCGCCCCCACGGGCGCGTGCGGCATGAAATCCTGCAGGACGTTCAGGAACGTCCAGTCAGAATTTCAAAACCACTTCCCGGACGTAAATCGGCTATAGGCCGGGCGGGAAGTGGTTAATGATGCTTAAATAAAAAAATAAAAAAAATGAAAAATTCCTTTAAATATTGTACCTGCTGGGTGTCTATAGTATGCCTGTGAAAACGTCTTTGAGAGCCAATATCTGGCACCCCCCACGTTAAAATGTAAAAACATCCCACTGTGCCCCCTGCATACCTCTGCATCCTTCAATATATCTTTGTTACTACTGTGTACCCCTCTCCACAACTGCACCTCTGGACCCCTTTACATTACACAGCCACCTGCACCTCTGCACCTCTTTACATTACACAGCCTCCTGCACCACTGGACCCCTTTACATTACACAGCACCCCTCAGCTCTGGACCCCTTTACATTACACAACACCTCTGGACCCCATTACAATACACAGCACCCTGCACCACTGGACCCCTTTACATTACACAGCACCCTGCATCACTAGACCCCTTTACATCACATAGCCCCCTGCACCTCTGGACCCCTAGAATAAAAAAAAAAAATCCTCAAATGTCGGGATGGTGTCAGCCCTCTAGCGAGTGTCACCCGGGTGCGGACCGCACCCCCCGCATCCCCCTAGCAACGCCTCTGATAGTGGACACCAGGGTATCTGGATATTACACTCTTCACTTTGTGCTTTTGTTTTGACCATTTATTTTTTTATCTGCTTCATAATTAATACTGTAAATAGCTTTGTAATTTTCTGCTCTGTGTGTCAAACATGTTGGATACTCCACATTGCTGCCTGAGTTATCTGTGATATTATTTACAACTTACTAATATCCTAATCAATATTATATTGAAAAAACAATAAAATAAAAATGTCAGTGTGTGTATATGTGTGTACATATATATATATATATATATATATATATATATATATATATATATATACACACACACACACACACACACACACACACACACAGTATCTCACAAAAGTGAGTAGACCCCTTTACATTTTTGTAAATATTTTATTATATCTTTTCATGTGACAACACTGAAGAAATCCAATGCAATATTCCTGTAGAAATGGCTGTATTTATAATTGGGTGCTGAAGTGACCACCGGCTGGAGTCGTATATAGTCATAGAGAGAAATCACATCAGGTCACAAGCCTGATTAAAGGGTCCTACGTGGCTCTGAAACGTCGCCTTTTGCTGTAAATATGTGATCGCTGATTAAAGTTTGGACCCATTTTTGGAGATCCTGGTGTGCTGGGGACATTTCTCTCTCTCTCTCTCTCTCTCCCTCTCTAACACTGAAGAAATTACACTTTGCTGCAGGGCTTTTTTTCTTGGAAAATAGGTACAGGAACTCAACCACAACCCCCCATCACTTACACACACCCTCCAAACCGCATCAAATAGTGGGTGTGGTCTAAACAGAGTCATTAAATACCAGGATTGCATTATGTACAGGCTGCAGAGCTTGGGGTGTTCTACATAAATAGTGCAGAGTTCAGGGGTGCGCTGGATACAGAGTGCAGAGTTTAGCGGTGTGCTACACACAGAGTGCAGAATTCAGTCTTCTTCCACAGCATCTCCATCCACATCTCACGTTTACCCCTCTTCAGCTCTGACCTCTGCATACAACCCTCCTCTACTCCCCCCATCTTCTCCCTATCGCCATAAAAGCTCCACAATCTTCCGCGTGTCTTATTTTTGTTGCTGTATTAACTACTAGCCGACCAGCCACCGTCATTATACGGCGGCAGGTCGGCTCTCCTGGGCGAGAGCCCGTAGCTATACGTCCGCTCTTTGAGCGGCCACTAGGGGCGCGTGCGCGCGCCGCCGGAGGCGCACGCGCGCGCGCGCCCCCCGGTCGCCCCCGACTCCCGTGCGTGTGCCCGGCGGGCTCGATCGCTGCCGGGCACCCGCGATTGCTTGTTACAGAGCGGGGACCGGGAGCTGTGTGTGTAAACACACAGCTCTCGGGCCTGTCAGCAGGGGAAATGCTGATCTTCTGTTCATACAATGTATGAACAGAGGATCAGTGTTTCCCCTAGTGAGGCCACCCCCCCCCCCCCACAGTAAGAACACACCCAGGGACATACTTAACCCCTTCCCCCCCCCCTAGTGTTAACCCCTTCACTGCCAGTGGCATTTTTATAGTAATCCAATGCATTTTTATAGCACTGAACGCTATAAAAATGCCAATGGTCCCAAAAATGTGTCAAAAGTGTCCGAAGTGTCCGCCATAATGTCGCAGTACCGAAAAAAATCGCTGATCGCCGCCCTTTACTAGTAAAAAAAATATATTAATAAAAATGCCATAAAAATACCCCCTATTTTGTAAACGCTATAACTTTTGCGAATTTTTTTTTACGAAAAATATGTAGAAGAATACGTATCGGCCTAAACTGAGGGAAAAAACGTTTTTTTATATATTTTTGGGGGATATTTATTATAGCAAAAAGTAAAAAATATCATTTTTTTTCAAAATTGTCGCTCTATTTTTGTTTATAGCGCAACAACTAAAAACCGCAGAGGTGATCAAATACCACCAAAAGAAAGCTCTATTTGTGGGGAAAAAAGGAAGGCGATTTTGTTTGGGAGCCACGTCGCACGACCGCGCAATTGTCAGTTAAAGCGACGCAGTGCCGAATCGCAAAAAGTGACCTGGTCTTTGACCAGCAATATGGTCCGGGGGTTAAGTGGTTAAAGGCAGAGAGTCAGGCTAGCTGCTGGCCAGTCATTTTCAGAAGGAGATTAGCAGCCCCTGTATTTCCTTTATTGCAGAATTTCAAATATTTTATTCAATGGATTTAAATGGCAATGTTCAGGTCAATGCAACATCATGCAAAATAAATGACTTTTTGACAACACACTGCAATGTAAGGCATTGGTGTGAACAGGTCCTATTAAACAGCGTTGGGGGCATTTATAAAAACTGGAGCAGCCATAATCTAGAATAGCTATGCATGTAGGGTTGCCTCCTTTCTGGGATTCACACGGACAGTCTGGGTTTTGAATCATGTGTCCGGGTTTCAGACCACCTGAAACCCGGACACATTATTCAGACCGGACTCTTGCTTCCCAGCAGGGTTGCTGTCTGCAGTTGTCTAAGCGGAGATTGTAATGTGTTCTCAGTATTCCCCCTTAATTTAGGATTCCCAGAGCATCCCTTAGGTCAGAGTCCCCAGAGTTCTCCCTTACATCAGTCTGCAGAGTCCCCCCTTACAGTGTAAAGAAACTCTGCAAGTTCAGATGTTTAAGGGGAACTCTGCTGATTCAGGTCTAAAAGGGGAACTCTGCTGATTCAGGTTTAAAAGGGGAACTCTGTGGACTCTGAAGTAAGAGGGGACTATTGTGATTAACTTCATATGATCATAAATGTTATTTAATCACAAAATATATGTACTGCATAGTATATACTATACATTTTTTTTTTTAATTGCTGTGCTCCGCCGCTAACATATTCGTGTTTGACTTGAAGAAAAGGTGAAAGGTGGCAACCCTATATGCATGGCAACCAATCAGCTTCTATCTTCACCTTGTTCAGTTAAAAGGGATTGTAAAGGTTTGTTTTTTATTTTCTAAATAGGTTCCTTTAACCACTTAAGCCCCTGACCATTTTGCTGGCCAAAGACCGGGCCACTTTTTGCAATTCGGCACTGCGTTGCTTTAATTTACAATTGCGCGGTCGTGCGACGTGGCTCCCAAACAAAATTGGCGTCCTTTTGTTTCCCACAAATAGAGATTTCTTTTGGTGGTATTTGATCACCTCTGCGGTTTTTATTTTTTGCGCTATAAACAAAAATAGAGTGACAATTTTGAAAAAAATGCAATATTTTTTACTTTTTGCTATAATAAATATCCCCAAAAATATATATAAAAAAATAATAATTTTTTCCTCAGTTTAGGCCGATACGTATTCTTCTACATAACTTTGGTAAAAAATAATCACAATAAGCGTATATTGATTGGTTTGCCCAAAAATTATAGCGTCTACAAAATAGGGGATAGTTTTATGGCATTTTTATTATAATTTTTTTTTACTAGTAATGGCGGCAATCTGCGATTTTTATCATGACTGCGACTTTATGGCGGACACATCGGACACTTTTGACACATTTTTGGGACCATTGTCATTTTTACAGCGATCGGTGTTATAAAAATGCACTGATTACTGCGAAAATGACACTGGCAGTGGAGGGGTTAACCACTAGGTGGCGCTGAAGGGGTTAAGTGTGCCTTAGGGAAAGCTTCTAAATGTAGGGGGGATGGGCTGTGTGTGACACGACAGTGATTACAGGAGGCTGTGATCACTGTCCTGTCACTAGGAAGACTGGGGAAATGCTTGTTTACATCAGCATTTCCCCGTTCATCCTCACACGATGGCGAGTATGCCCGCGGACATCGAGTCCGCGCCACCCACGGTCAGAGTCACGGAGCTTGCGGCGCGCGTGTGTCTACAATGCCGCTTCTTAAAGGGGACGTATATATACATCCTTTTGTCTGTCCGTGCTATTCTGCAGATGTATATCTGCGTGTGGCGGTCGGCAAGCGGTTAAGCTCGTGCATTGTTGGTTCACTTACCTTTTCCTTCGATTTCCCTTCTAAATGTTTTTTTCTTTGTCTGAATTTCTCACTTCCTGTTCCTCCTCAGTAAGCTTGCCCCCATCATCCGTGCCGTTCTGGCTGGGGGTTAGTCAGAGTGCTCTCCCCCTCCCTTGGGACTACATCCCTGCGGGGAGAAGCTGTGAGAGGGGGCGAGCACGCTGACTAACCCCCAGCCAGAAGGGCACGGATGATGGGGGCAAGCTTACTAAGGAGGAACAGGAAGTGAGAAATTCAGACAAAGAAAGAAAAACATTTAGAAGGGAAATCGAAGGAAATGGTAAGTGAACCAACAATGCATTAGCTTAAAGGAACCTATTTAGAAAATAAAAAACAAACCTTTACAACACCTTTAAGCTTTGGATATGAAAGATAGCAACTGATTGGTTGCCATGCAAAGCTGCTCCAGATTCTGTCCACTCTAGTTTTGATAAAGTCCCTTAAATGTGTTTTCTCCTGTCAATGTACTTTCCCCATTTAAAACTGCAGCACAATGCATGTCAATGGGTCCAACGTGGACAAGCCTTGATTGTGTATGTACACCTTATGTGAGATAGATGGACAAGGTTATACAGTAAAACCTTGGTTTGAGAGTAACTTGGTTTGAGAGCGTTTTGCAAGACAAGCAACATTTTTTAATAATTTTTGACTTGATATACAAGCAGCGTCATGTCACAACTGAGTATAAAAGAGAATAGAGGCACCTCTACACACGATCGGATATCTGATGGAATCTAATCCGATTGATTTTTTTGTTGGATATCCGATGAAGCTGACTTTCATCAGTCTTGCCTACACACCATCAGTCAAAAATCCAACGCGGTGACGTAAAACACAACGACATGCTGAGAAAAATGAAGTTCAATGCTTCCGAGCATGCGTCGACTTGATTCTGAGCATGCGTGAATTTATGACCGATGGAGTTCCATACAGACGATCGGATTTTTCTATCGTTTTTTTATCCAAAGGAAAAATTTAAAACATGTTCTATTTTTTTTACATCGATGGAAATGAAATTGATGGGGCCCACACAGGATTGGTTTGTCCAATGAAAACAGTCATCGATCTTTTTTCAGCGGACAAACCGATCGTGTGTACAGGGCTTAAAGGGGTTGTAAAGGTAAATGTTTTTTCACCATAATGCATCCTATGCATTAAGGTGAAAAAACATCCAAAGGTAGTGGCCCCCCCGAACCCCCGTTTTACTTACCTGACCCCTCGAAAGTCCCGTGCGCGTCCATGTGATCCTCTTCGGTTCCCAGCCTGGCCGGTGATTGGCTAGGCTGGACGGATTGATAGCAGCGCAGCCATTGGCTGGCGCTGCTCTCAATCACAGCGGATGACGCAGCGCACCTGGGGGCGGGGCCGAGTGATACAGTCGGCAGCAATGCCTGTCGCTGTATCACGGGAGCGCGCTCGCAAAAAAGCTTTTCACCATGCAAGCTCGCTCACATGAAGGTGGAAAGCTTTTGCGAGGAGGAGCCGAGACAGCCGCCGAGGGACCCCAGAAGACCGGATTCGGGGACACTCTGTGCAAAACGATCTGCACAGTGGAGGTAAGTATATTATTTAACCACTTAACCACCGCTGCCTGTAGATATACATCCACATCCACAGAATGGCACAGCTGGGCAGATGGACGTCCTCTACATCTACCGAGCCGTGGGTCCGAAGCTCCGGGACCGTGGGACCCACGGACCCGATCCCCGCATGGGTCCCGCGATCGGTCCCCAGAACTGAAGAACTGGGAGAGCCGCGTGTAAACACGGCTTCCCCGTGCTTCACTGTGGCGGCTGCATCGATCGTGTCATCTCCTTTATAGGGAGACACAATCGATGATGTCACTCCTACAGCCACACCCCCCTACAGTTGTAAACACACACTAGGTGAGACATAACCTCTTCAGCGCCCCCTGTGGTTAACTCTCAAACTGCAACTGTCATTTCCACAATAAAGAATGCATTTTTTGCTGTGAAAATGACAATGGTCCCAAAAATGTGTCAAAATTGTGCGAAGTGTCCACCATAATGTCGCAGTCACAAAAAAAATCGCTGATCGCCGCCATTAGTAGTAAAAAAAAAAAAAAAATAATAAAAATGCAATAAAACTATCCCCTATTTTGTAAACGCTATAACTTTTGCGCAAACCAACCGATAAATGCTTATTGCGATTTTTTTTTTACCAAAAATATGTAGAAGAATACGTATCGGCCTAAACTGAGGAAAACAAATATTTTTTTATATATTTTTGGGGGATATTTATTACAGCAAAAAGTAAAAAATATTGTTTTTTTTTTAAAATTGTCGCTCTATTTTTGTTTATAGCACAAAAAATAAAAACCGCAGAGGTGATCAAATACCACCAAAAGAAAGCTCTATTTGTGGGAAAAAAAGGACGCTAATTTTGTTAGGGAGCCACGTCGCACGACCGCGCGATTCTCAGTTAAAGCGACGCAGTCCCGAATCGCAAAAAGGGGTCTGGTCCTTTACCTGCATTTTGGTCCGGGGCTTAAGTGGTTAAAAAAAAAAAATCTGCCTTTAGTGTTCCTTTAAGTGTAGCAATATGGTTACATTTAATGAAGGTACAACATTTAGCAACATATCGCTACACTTAGAGGCGGCCTTTTTCTCTTTTATACCCTGTAGTTCCTGTTGGATTTTGCTTCTAATCCCCTTGTGGAGGCTTCCATTTGTGGATGGACATTTTATAATTACACAACCCATCACATTGCTATAATCTTTTTATATGGACTATAAACTGAAGGACCTATGAATAAATGGTTGTAGAACGAATCATTTCAGTTTCCATTATTTCTTATGGAGAAATTCGCTTTGATATACAAGTGCTTTGGATTACAAGCATGTTTCCGGAACAAATTATGCTCGCAATCCAAGGTTTTACCATATGAGATATACAAGGTCAGGGAGAAAGGCAGGAAGAGGTGAAACGTGGCGGACTTAGTGGTTATTAGCGGATGGCACAAGACATGAATATTAATCCCTACATAAAAGCAAGTTAATAGTGCATATCACACGAGGAGACCTCATAGCCAGCAGACAGACAGACGGACAAAAGACACCTGTTTCTGCTTCGGAACTGTTATTTGCCCATCTTCATCCCCTCTGATCTTCTGCTTTCCCTTTATTATTTTTTCCCACCCCTGAATGCCCCCATCTCCCTGTTCTGCAGTGTGATTCTGCAGCAAACATCCATTCATTGTTTTGCTCCGGGCGCTGCAGGCGAGATCAGAACTTGTCAATAAGCTGCAGGCTATTGCACTGCGCCCAACACCTTTCAGATCATTGATCCATAGCTAAGAAAGAAATCCACAGCAGTGGGCACCTAATGCCATCCTACTGCATTCAACAGAGTGACAGGAGAGCACCTTGCAGCACCTCCCACTGTACTCTAGTCTGTCACTGCATCAGCACATCAGAGTATAGGAGACACAGGCATAGCATCACAGAGCCTGCTGCATTGCATTGGCTGCTCTCAGCTATAATGACATCCCAGGCTGCCCCGTATACAACACGTCCCACACTGTGTCATGGCAATTAAAGCATTGTAAACATCAGAGTGACTCACTGTGCCAGCCGGCGTGAAGAGCCCTGCAGTTGGCGTAGAAGACTGAAGCCAAATAGGGATTGATTAATAACTCCAGGATAATGAATGAAAGTCTACAGGACACCGCCGCCTGTATATCCCTGCACTATCCCTGTGACCCCTGCAGAGTATTACACTGCATCCATATCATCTTACCTGCTCCTGCAGAGCATCACCACACAGCCCTGAATGTTTCAGGCTCTCTACTCACCCCACACTGCTCTTGTTAGGACCACTCTGAGCGCCTATCTGTGACAAGTGGGTATCCCCAGGGATGGAGTGCAGAGAAGAACAGCTGCATGACTTAAAACAAGAGACTGTCTGTATCAGACAGACTACAGAGGAGGAGGCAGAGGGAGGAGGAGAAGAGGGTGTCCAAAGATGCTGGATTGAGAGGAAGAAAAGGAGGAGGAGCGGTGAGGGAGGAATCGGAGAGGGGGCAACTAGAGCCACAGTCCACATGATTCATGTAAACATCATTAAAAAGGCCATTGTCCTTGGGACTGTGCGTGGAATGGAAGGACGGAGCAGAAAAGAACTTGGGACGCAAAACATTTCATTTTAGTATAAAAATAAATCCAAACCAAAGCTTACAAAAGTATTAATAATAAATAAAACCACATAATATGCAGTATATTGCCATTTATTTACAGTCTGAAGATGTGCTCATCTCTTGGAAAAGACTTGAGTGTCCAGATTTATGGAGAACGGCTATCTATGTGAAGGACTCTGTGGCCACACACAGTACAATCAAACTTTTCCCGATCAGGCCTGATTGTATAGAAAAATTGAAAGGGGTATTTAAAGATACACTATATTACCAAAAGTATTAGCCCACCCTTTGCAGCTATAACAGCTTAAATGGGTTGTTAAGGTACAATTTCTTTTTTCCTAAATAGCTTCCTTTACCTTAGTGCAGTCCTCCTTCACTTACCTCATCCTTCCATTTTGCTTTTAAATGTCCTTATTTCTTCTGAGAAATCCTCACTTCCTGTTCTTCTGCCTGTAACTCCACACAGTAATGCAAGGCTTTCTCCCTGGTGTGTCGTGCTCGACCCCTCCCTTTGACTTCTGGAGAGTCAGGACGCCCACTAACACACAGCTCCTTTCTCTATCTGCAACATAGAGAGCGTCCTGACTCCTGTAGTCCAAGGGAGGGGGCGAGCACGACACTCCACACCAGGGAGAAAGCCTTGCATTACTGTGTGGAGTTACAGACAGAAGAACAGGAAGTGAGGATTTCTCAGAAGAAATAAGGACATTTAAAAGCAAAATGGAAGGATGAGGTAAGTGAAAGAGGACTGCACTAAGGTAAAGGAAGCTATTTAGGGAAAAAAAATTGTACCTTTACAACCCCTTTAACCACTTAAGCCCCGGACCAATATGCTGCTAAATGCCCAAAGGCGTTTTTAGAATTCGGCACTGCGTCGCTTTAACAGACAATTGCGCGGTCGTGCGATGTGGCTCCCAAACAAAATTGACGTCCTTTTTTCCCCACAAATAGAGCTTTCTTTTGGTGGTATTTGATCACCTCTGCGGTTTTTATTTTTTGCGCTATAAACAGAAATAGAGCGACAATTTTGAAAAAAATGCAATATTTTTTACCTTTTGCTGTAATAAATATCCCCCAAAAACATATATAACATTTTTTTTCCCTCAGTTTAGGCCGATACGTATTCTTCTACCTATTTTTGGTAAAAAAAATCGCAATAAGCGTTTATCGATTGGTTTGCGCGAAATTTATAGCGTTTACAAAATAGGGGATAGTTTTATTATTACTTTTTTTTTACTACTAATGGCGGCGATCAGCGATTTTTTTCGTGACTGCGACATTATGGCGGACACTTCGGACAATTTTGACACATTTTTGGGACCATTGTCATTTTCACAGCAAAAAATGCATTTAAATTGCATTGTTTATTGTGAAAATGACAGTTGCAGTTTGGGAGTTAACCACAGGGGGCGCTGTAGGAGTTAGGGTTCACCTAGTGTGTGTTTACAACTGTAGGTGGGTGTGGCTGTAGGACTGAGGTCATCGATCGAGTCTCCCTATAAAAGGGATCACTCGATCGATGCAGCCGCCACAATGAAGCACGGGGAAGCCGTGTTTACATGCGGCTCTCCCCGTTCTTCAGCTCCGGGGAGCAATCGTGATGGAGCGGCTATAAACGAATAGCCGTGCCATCGTCCCGGATCGCTCCCCGCGGGAATCCGACCGCCACATGTAGCGGGGGGGGGGGGGGGTCCCGATCGGACCCCCGACCCGCGGAAAGGCACCTGTACGCCCATTTGCCTGTACGTGCCATTCTGTGGACGTACATATACATGCGGCGGTCGGCAAGTGGTTAAACTCTTCTGGGAAGGGTGTCCACAAGGTTTAGGAGTGTGTCTATGGGAAAGTTTGACCATTTTTCCAGAAGCGCATTTGTGAGGTCAGGCACTGATGTGGACGAGAAGGCCTAGCTCTCATTCTCCACTCTAATTCTTCCCAAAGGTGATCTATTGGGTTGAGGTCAGGACTCTGTGCAGGTCAGTCACTTTCTTCCACTTTCCTTCTTTAGGGTTGCCAACCTCCCGCAGCATTTTTTACTGACAAACATGGAAAAGAAAATGTACTGGCGGAACACATTTTTTACTGGGAACTTACAGAAATTACAGAACTCCTATTGGACACTAGCACAGTGGATACTTAAACAGAATGATATGGAAACACTGACAATACCTGTAACAAAGTAATTTGCTTGATTTACACTTAAAAAGTCAACACAACATGAAATTATTAGCCCCTGATATTTACTGGCAGTTGTAAAAAACAAAGATTTACTGACGGTTGGCAACCCTGCTCCACCCCAAACTCGCTCATCCATGTCTTTATGGACCTTACTTTGTGCACTGGTCCAAATCATTTGGTGGAGGGGGAATTATGGTGTGGGGTTGTTTTTCAGGGGTTGGGCTTGGTCCTTTCGTTCCAGTGAAGGGAACTCTTAAGGCGTCAGCCATTTTGGACAATTTCATGCTCCCAACTTTGTGGGAACAGTTTGGTTGATGGCCCCTTCCTGTTCTAACATGACTGCGCACCAGTGCACAAAGTAAGGTCCATAAAGTCATGGATAAGTGAGTTTGGGGTGGAGGAACTTGACTGGCGTTCACCTCAACCCTAAAGAACACTTTTGAGATGAATTAGAAAGAGTTGGCAACTCAATATGAACTCTACGGACTAAGACTGGGATGCCATTAAAGTTCATGTGTGTGTAAAGGCAGGTGTCCCAATACTTTTGGTAATAGAGTGTATGTAGAGTGTGTGAGAGGAACGCTGCCATTAGATGTGTTCAAAGTTAATTTTCCATAGTAAGCATCCAATGCTGCTGTTTTTAACATTCAGGCCTGGATTCACGTAGGAGATACGACGGCATATCTCCAGATACGCCGTCGTATCTCTGAGTCTGAGGCGTCGTATCTTGGCACCTGATTCAAAGAATCAGATACGCCAGAATTTGTATAAGATACGACCAGCGTAAGTCTCCTACGCCGTCGTATCTTAACTGCATATTTACGCTGGCCGCTAGGGGCGTGTACGCTGATTTACGCCTAGAAATATGTAAATCAGCTAGATACGCCTATTCACGAACGTACGCCCGGCCGTCGCATTACAGATACACCGTTTACGTAAGGCTTTTTCCGGCGTAAAGTTAAACCTGCTCTATGAGGCGTACCAATGTTAAGTATGGACGTCGGGCCAGCGTCGAATTTTCCGTCGATTACGTTGTTTGCTTAAGTCGTTCGCGAATAGGGCTGTGCGTAATTTACGTTCACGTCGAAAGCATTGGCTTTTTGCGGGTTAATTTGGAGCATGCGCACTGGGATACTTCCACGGACGGCGCATGCGCCGTTCGGAAAAAGCGTCATTTACGTGGGGTCACAATACATTTACATAATACACTCCCACATCTTCCACATTTGAATTAGGCGGGCTTACGCCGGCCTATTTACGCTATGCCGCCGCAACTTTGCTTTGAGAATACTGCACTTGCCTGTCAAAAGTTGCGGAGGCGTAACGTAAATAGGATACGTTACGCCCGCACAAAGATACGCTCTCCTACGTAAATCTGGGCCTAAGGCTCTGGTCACACCTAGGCGTTTTTGGGCGTTTTTCTGCTGTAAGCCTCAGCTCTAAAAATGCCCACGAAGACAAATCCCATTCATTTCAATGGCCCCTGTTCACCTCTGGTGACCTTTTGATCTGTACAAAAACGTAGCAAAATTGTGGCGAAAACATGGCAAAATTGCGGCAAAAAACGCCTGGGTGTGAACAGAGCCTAAAGCCCAACTCCAGGAAAGTTAAAAATATATCTTTTGCAGTGCGGCTATGCCCACACTAAGGTTTACCTTCTTTGCACTGCTCTAGTCTAGGGAAAAGGCACTTACCTGATCCTCCACTTCCCCCATTCTCCAACAGTGTACTGTCCCTTTACATCATCACATCCGATGCAGAGCAATAGACCCTGCATTGGTCCTGATATTAGGACCTTAGACCACTTAAGCATTGGAGGAAAGATGGTTTAGGGACTGGTCTAACATTGGAGGATTGGGTAAGTGGGTAAGCTTCTTTTCTATGTCCCCTAAGCCTAAATGATCTATTAACCCTTAAAGTACAGGCACAGCCCAAGTTTCCCAAAGCTAAGTTTCAGTGTTAATTTTGACATCAAATTTTGATTTAGTTTTAGTTTTAGTCATAGTCTTTTGACTAAAATGCCATTGTTTTTGGTCCCATTTTAGTCATCTGCAACTGTTTTAGTTTTAGTCATATTAGGTCGACTAAAATGTACTACATTGTAATCGACTAATTATTTAAAGAGGAGTTCCACCCAAATTTGGAACTTCCTCTTAACCCACTCCTCTCCCCCTTACATGCCACATTTGGCATGTAATTTTTTTGGGGGGGGAGTGGGGGCTTCAGCACGAGTGGGACTTCCTGTCCCACTTCCTCCTTCCTGTAGGCGACTAAGCTTAATCGCCTTCAGGAAGTGGCTGCTGTAGGCGATCGCCTAGGACACGTCACAGGTCCTAGGCGATCTCCTGGCCAATTACACGGCGCGGCGCCGGGCCGCGCCGCTCGCGCATGCGCAGTGCCGCGCCGCTCGCGCATGCCCGGCCGTGAAGCCGAAAGCTGTCACGGCCGGGTGCCCACACTGAAAATGAAGACGCCGGCCGGGGAGGGGGGGAGAGGAGCGGAGCCCCGGCCGGCGCGTCGCTGGAGCGCTGGAGCAGGTAAGTGCCTGTTTATTAAAAGCTAGCAGCTACACTTTTTGTTGCTGCTGACTTTTAATAAACATACAAATGGCTGGAACTCCCCTTTAAGCATCTCTCTAGACTTTCCCAGCTCTTTGTTTACTCCTGGAGTAAAAAAATAATCTAATATCATATTATTTATGGTATTAAGGTTTGAACAAATTCACAGACACAGATTTAGCCGCTCTGGATGCTCTGAGGAGACATGTAATGGACAGTGCTCTGGACAGTGTTCTGAGGAGGCCTGTAATGCTACACATTGCTCTGGAACGGTGGTCTGAGATGGTAACCTGTAATGCACAGTGCTCTGGATGCTGGTGGTCGGAGGAGTCCTGTAATGCTGCACAGTGCTCTGGATGCTGGTGGTCGGAGGAGTCCTGTAATGCTGCACAGTGCTCTGGATGCTGGTGGTCGGAGGAGTCCTGTAATGCTGCACAGTACTCTGGACATGAACACCGAGGAGACCTGTAATGCTTCACAGTCCTCTGGACATGGACAGTCTGAGGAGGAGGCCTGTAATTAGGGTGACCAGGTGTACCGGATTGCCCGGGACAGTCCCGCATTTTGCAGGTCTCTCCCGGGCACCTTCATTCCAGGACAATACAGTGTCCCGGAATGAAACTGACACAGCCACCCCCTGGGCCAATCTGATGCCCCCAAAAAAGGCTGTCACATCACCGCTTTACTCACTGACAGTACTTGTCCTGGCCGGGAATGCCTGGAAGAGCACAATTCCTGCCCCCTGCTTGTGATTGGAGAAATCATAAATCCCGCCTCTTGTGTCCAATCACTGTGCTGTGATTCGTTACAGCACAAGCTGATTTTAGGAAGGAGGGTGTCCCTGAATGGTAGTTTGGAAATGTGGTCACCCTACCTGTAATGTACTGTACACAGTGCTCTGGGTGGTCTGAGGAGGCTTGTAATGCATATTGCTCTGGACGGTTGTCTGAGGTGACCTGTAATGCACACAGTGCTCTGGAGACTGGAAGGTGTTCTGGGGGGGGGGGGGGGGGGGGGGGGGCTGTAATGTACACACTCACAGTGCTCTGCTCTGGATGGTCATGAGCTGGGACTCTCGTTGGGAGGCCTATAATGCACAGTGCTGCTCTGGACGGTAATCTGCAGAGGCCTGTAATGCGGCACAGTGCTAACTGTCTAACATCTAATGGGGTTTAGTTATATGTTAATGCATTATTTAAGCATTTCTCTAGAATTTCCAAACCTGTATACTCCTGGAGTAAAAAAAAAAAAAAATCTAATATCATATTGTAGCGCTCACCCCCGAAGGAGCCGCTGGTTATAGATTCGGTGGCGTGTTACCTCTGTGATTCCGCCGTCTAGGGTAGTTGGTGAGAGCCAAGCAATGGAATGTCCACACAGCAGGTGTCTTTTCTTGTGCTTTTATTTACCCAACAGGGTAAAACAGTAAAACTTGAGGTAGAGAGTAAAGATGTATGAGGAGGAGAAATAGCAGATTCAGGTGTAACAGAGCGGAAACAGTCCTGCTTCCAACAACACTTCACTTTCATCCAGGGCCGATCTTAGGGTCACAGGCGCCTGGGTGCAGAAATATTTCTGGCGCCCCCACATGGGCGTCGTCATTTTACTAACTCCTCCCCTTTAAAAATGTTTCTATGGCAATGACTCAACCACAGAGATGCTCCCCCCACGAAGTCTTTATTAACCTGGGATCCTTACATGATCTCTTAACAATTAACACAATACAGGAAGAGAAGCAGAGTACTTTATTGGGACCTGGAGAAGGGCCTCTGTGATGGACACAGAGAGGGCTTCTGTTAGAGAGTCTGTTAGATGTTTGGCGCCCCCACCTCTGCAGGCGCCTGGGTGAAATGCACCCTGTGCACCCTGCCTAGGATCGGCCCTGCTTTCATCGCCACTCCAGCCGGAGTGGGTATAGTGTACCTGGACAGGCCTCTCACACCGACCTGGCAGCCAGAGTATCACTCGGAACTTTGAGGGAAAAGATCTCTGCCCCAGACCCTCCCTAGAACTTAGATCATGGAGACAATCCTCCTTGGTAGAATTTGTGTTACAATCGCCTTCAGGTAGTATTTTCAATCAGGTTACCGACTGACAGATTGCTGACATCCAACCTTTCAGTGTCCGGTTACCTTGATCCCCAATGGATTGTCTAGGCCCTGTTGGATCGCCAGCCTCTCTTGGCTCTCCTCAGACAGACTCTCCACCGAACAGCTATCTCGCTTGGGATCTTCTTAGAATCGGGGACCCAGTCGAATACTGGGACCCTGCCACAGCTTTAAATGTTCCGGGTAGCAGCGTTTTTTTTCTTGGAAGCATTTGATTAGAGCCGTAGGCGCTAATAGGTGTCTTAAATGGTGAACAGCGGGAGCAATGCTGTGCGTTTGCTGATCACTCAGCTGTGTGTTAGGAAAGCGAATGAATCGCTTTCCTAACACTGGCCTGCCTCTCAGCCAATCAGTTGCTCGGGTCTGTTACCTGTCACCCGATTGGCTGAAACGACAGGCGCTGTGATTGGAGGCCACCTATCATAGGAGAGGGCGGGAGGAAGAAGAAATCGAGGTCGGGAAGACATGGAGGACACCGCACATCGCTCGCCACCTGCCGCCGTCATCTGCTTACCAAGACTGGGTAAGTGCTGGGCGGGGGGCACAGTGGCAGAGTTTTATGGGCCCAGCGGCAGCGTTTAATGGGCACAGTGGCAGCATTTCATGGGCACAGTGGCTGCGCTTGATGGCAAAGTGGCTGCGCTTGATGGCAAAGTGGCTGCGCTTGATGGCACAGTGGCTGCGTTTAATGGCACAGCGGCTGCGTTTGATGGGCAAGGTGGCTGCGTTTGGCACAGTGGCAGCATTTGATGGGCACAGTGGCAGCATTTGATGGGCACAGTGACTGCGTTTGATGGCACAGTGACTGCGTTTGATGGCACAGTGGCTGCATTTGATGGCACAGTGTTTTTTTTTTTCAGAATCGTTCAGTTTGTTTGCGGTCCACCAAACATTTTGAGCACCAGCCACCACTGGTTAGGGGTCTTGCATCCTGATAGGACAGCTCAGTGCAGTATGAAAACTTCTCCTACAAGATTTAACAGGAACTGATAGAAGTCACAAGACTGCTATATACTACTGATAAGAAAAGGTATTTGGCAGTTTATATTCACTAACATATTCACATATTCACATTTGATTCTCCTTCAACTATGTAGTGGAAGGGATTGTCATATTGCATAAAAATTGCAAGTGTTTAGGTTTGACCTCATAATATATGGTTTTATACTAAGCATCTGCGCGAGTACTTGTACTCGCGCAAATGCTCCCGATGCCTTACCCGATACCTGGTTGGCGGGCAGAGCCTGTGGACGGAGAGGGTGGCGGAGCATGTGGACGGAAAGGTTGGGCGGAACCTCTGGACAGAGAGGGCGGGGGACCCTATGGACGGAGAGGGCAGGCGGAGCCTGTGGACGAAGAGGGCGGGCGGAGTCTGTGGATGGAGAGGCAGGTAAACTGGCAGGGGTGTAGGGTGCAGCTGCATCAGGATCGGTGACCGGTGCTGTCACATTCGGTCGCCGTCAGCAGCTGAACATCCCTGCGCCCATCTTGGTACACCCTGCACTTGGCTGCAGTAAGCCAGCAGCGGACATCAGCATAGTTTTTTTTTTAAATAAATACTTCCCTTGTGTCATTTTTCGCAGCATTTCAGTGCCCATAAGTGCCACCTATCAGTGTAATCAGTGCCATCTATGAGTGCCCACAAGTGGCATCTATCAGTGCCCACAACAAGTGCCACCTATCAGTGCAATCAGTGCCCACAAGTGCCACCTATAAGTGCAATCAGTGCCCACAAGTGCCACCTATCAGTGTAATCAGTGCCATCTATCAGTGCCCACAAGTGCCACCTATCAGTGCCCACAAATGCCACCTATCAGTGCAAACAGTGCCATCTATCAGTGCCTACAAATGCCACCTATCAGTGCCCACCACCTGTCGGTGCCCATCAGCGCCAGCCACCAGTCAGTGCCCATAAGTGCTGCCTATCAGTGCCAGCCACAAGTGCTAGCCACCAGTCAGTGCCCATAAGTGCTGCCTATAAGTGCCAGCCACCTGTCAGTGCCACCTATCAGTCCCCATCTGTCAAACTGTCACATGACATTGAAAAAAAGTATAGGTAATCAGTATCGGCGAGTACTTGAAAAAAAGTATCGGTATTTGTACTCGGTCTTAAAAAAGTGGTATCAGGGCAACCCTAGTTTTGTGAGGCCTCGTACCCACGACCGAGTTTCTCGGCAAAAACCAGCAAGAAACTTGCTGGGAGATATTTTTTTGCAGAGGAAACTGTCGAGAAACTCGACGAGCCAAAAAGAGAGCAAGTTCTCTATTTCCTCGACGGGAATGGAGAAACTTGCCTTGTCGAGTTCCTCGACAGCCTGACAAGGAACTCGACGAGGAAAACAATGTGTTTCGCCCGTCGAGTTCCTCGGTCGTGTGTACGAGGCTTTACCGTAACTCTAAGGAAAATTGTACAAGGAAATGTACGGCCAGCTACATTTTACAATTGATTAGCAGACCACTAAATGACCTCACAGTGACAATGACTTTTGCATGTGGAATGTGATACTCCAGCTTGATGCATTGGGCCCAAATGTTGTATTTGAGAAACAAATAGCCTATTCAGCTGTGCAAGCTTTAGACGTGTGGACGGAATAAGGGAGGTGCAAATTTTAACAGTATTTCCCCTATTTAAAAAAACCTATCCATGTATGCAAAGAAATTGCTGAGTTTTCCAAACCTCAAGATAGATAGCACAATGGCCTCAAATGAAAGAAGACAGTTGCCAAACCTTCTATAATCACATTGCATCAGCTAGAATTATTCACACACTGGCGGCTGTACCAGGTTTCTGAATTCTCACAGACTTGGGACATGCAGAAAGGGATGTCCGAACTCCTGATCTTCATATTTGGTTTGGTAATCAAACATGTATTGAAGCCAGGGGATCAGCATAACAAGCAACAAGCATATTTGAAGAGGGCCAGTAAAGGCAACATATATATTTCTCTGACAGAATTCCTTTAACTGCTTGCCGACCGCCTCCTGCACATACACGTCGGCAGAATGGCAGGTATGTTGCTTTTCATTTGCCGCCATGCGGGTGCGCGCCCCTGCCGCAAGCTCTGTGACCGTGTCTGGGGGACCCACGGACTCGATGTCCGCCGGTGTCCCGCGATCATGTCACAGAGTAACAAGACACTTCCCTGTTCTGCCTTGTGACAGGACACTGATCTACTGCTCCCTGTCATCGGGAGCAGTGATCAATGTCATGTCACTAGTAGCCCATCACCCTCACAGTTGGAATCACTTCCTAGGACACACTTAACTCCTTCCTCGCCCCTTAGCGGTTAACCCCTTCCCTGCCAGTGTCATTTACACAGTAATCAGTGCATTTTTATAGCACTGATCGCAGTATAAATGACTGGTCCCAAAATAGCGTCTAAAGTGTCCGATGTGTCCGCCATAATGTCACAGTCACAATAAAAATCACAGATTTCCGCCATTACTAGTGAAAATAAAATTATTAATAAAAATGACCCCTATTTTGTAGACGCTATAACTTTTGCGCAAACCAATCAATATAAGTTTATATGTAGAAGAATACATATCGGCCTAAACTGAGAAAGACATTTTTTTTTTATATATATTTTTGGGGGATATTTATTATAGCAAAAAGTAAAAAATATTGTATTTTTTTTTTCAAAATTGTCGCTCCTTTTTTGTTTATAGCGCAAAAAATAAAAACCGCAGAGGTGATCAAATGCCACCAAAAGAAAGCGGGGGGAAAAAAGGACGTCAATTTTGTTTGGGAGCCATGTCGCACGACCACGCAATTGTCAGTTAAAGCGACACAGTGCCGAATCGAAAAAAATGGCCCGCTAATTGGGCAGCCAAATCCTCCGGGGCTGAAGCGGTTAAAGAGACCCTGTTAGCTACTTGCAGGTTAAAGCACTGAAAAAAAAAATCAAGCATATTATATACGCACTTGTAATGTTTTTCCTTATCATACAAGAATATGTTTTATTCACTCACATTGTGCCTTTAAACTTGCTAGAAATTCCGACTAATATATCTTTTTTACTTTTTGCTTATTCTTCTACATATTTTTGGTTAAAAAAATCACAATAAGCGTATATTGATTGGTTTGCGCAAAAGTTAGCATCTACAAAATAGTGGATAGATTAATGTCATTTTTATTCTTAATTTTTTTTTTTTTTACTAGTAATGGCGGCGAGCTTTGTTTTTTTTTTTATTGGGGCTGCAACATTGCGGCAGACAGATCGGACACATTTGACACTTTTTTGGGACCATTGACATTTATACAGCGATCAGAGCTAAAAATAGCCACTGATTACTGTCTAAATGTCACTGGCAGGCAAGGGGTTAAAACTAGGGGACAATCAAGTGGTTAAGTGTGTTCCCTAGATGTGTTCTAACTGTGAGGGGGAATGTGGCTAACTAGAGGAGAAGACAGATCGTTGTTCATACTTAATATGAACACACGACCTGTCTCCTCTCCCCTGACAGAACTGGGATTTGTGTGTACACACACAGATCCCCGTTCTCGCTTTGTCACGAGTGATCACGGGTGCCCGGTAGTCATCGCACCCTCCTGGCACGCACATCGTCTCCGTGGACACGTTGCGGGAGCGCGCACCTCCAGCCTGCACCTGCTAGAGCATCTTAAAGAGCCGACGTACAGCTATGACAGCTCGCCCAGGGGAGCCATCCTGCCGCAGTATAACTGTGGCGGCTGGTCAGGAATCGGTTAAAAAGGAACTACATTTGATTAAAAAAGTAAATAAATAAAATACTGTAGCTGCTAACGTTTAGGCTTCATGTACAAAGGACGTTTGAAAACCTCTTCTGAACGCTGAAACTTGACAGCTAGTAACCGACGGTTAAAAACATCTCTTTTGCCACTTTTACATGCCGTGTTTATGTGCGTTTGTGTTTAGAAGCATTTTTTTTTTACCGGTAACCTCAGTAGACCTTCCCAAATGCTCACAATGCAGAAAAACGTTCTCTTGTCCCATAGCCTTCTGGAACTTGGGGGAAGGCCAAACTTTCGTAACTCTCACATAGGTGAGAAATGTGGAAGTGGGAGCAGGAATCTGTCAGAAAAAGTTTCCCACTCCCAGGATTTTTTTTTTTTTTCAATAATGGTGGGAGAGGGAGAGAAGGATGAGCAGAACTTACTTACCTGTACTGCATTGTGATCCAGCGATGTACTCGAGAGCCTTGGATTTTCGGGGACTCTCCCTCCTCATTTGCTGAGACAGCAGTGGGAGCGATTGGCTGCCACTGCTCTCAATCACAGCCAGGGAGCAAATGAGGAGAGAGAGGGGGTGGGGCCGAGCCATGGCTCTGTGTGTGAAGGGCAACGCAGAGCAGCGGCTCGGGAATGAGCTTTCTCAGGTGCCAACAGAGCAACTGCACTTGGCAGGAGGGAGGGGTCAGGAGCGCCTAACGGGGGGGGGGGGGGGACCCAAGAGGAGGACGATTGGGGCTGCTCTGTGCAAAACCACCACACAAAGCAGGTAAGTATAATATGTTTATTATTTACAAACAGCAAAAACTTGCCATTAATGTAATTTTAAGTCAAACAAGTACATTACAGTAGGTCTTTGAACTTACTGGTGACACAGCCTACTTGCTGCAACAGTTTCTAGGATGATAAGAAAGTGGTGTGTGCTGTAGTGAAAAATGGTTTAAAGTTTCATTAAAGCCAGACTATGAAAACCTCTGATTACATGCTATATAACAGTGTGCAAACTCACAAAGCCAGAAAAGCATTTGTTTTGTGTAGAGTGAAATAATAAATATACCTGGTTAATCCTGCCTTCAGCTCATTGTCTGTGTCCCCACTGCAGCCAGAGATGGTGTAGACAAGCTGCTGTTATCTGCTGAGCATGCTCCAGTTTCAGTTCCTTTCTAAGCTCTTAATTTTCTCCTTTTTCTTATTTGTGCAGCCCATGTGAGTATAGAGTCATACATGTGGGTGTATACACAGTGGTAAATGACACTCCCCTCCATGTCCTCATATTGATAAACACTATGAAGGCAAGAATATAGTATGACGATTGATTACATTCACTAAGAAACTCACAAAAAAAATCTTAATTTTAATATAAATCGGTATTAAATGTAATTGATAATACCTGTAAAGTAAATAAAAATAAAGTAAAATAAGATCCTTTGATAAATATGCCGTCTGAACAAAATGAAAGCTAGCATCAATCATCTTTGACTCCGCCTACACCATATTAATTGTAAAAAATACACATTTGATGTTTAATAAAAATGTATATAGAGCAGTTTTTTTATATTTATAATTTATTTTTTATTTGGTCTTCTGAAACATTTGTTTTAGTCATGTGACTGGCACAGCACCAATCAGGGTTGTGCAGATGCAGACACATACTGCCGAGTAAAAGAAGCCCCTCCCCCCCCAAAGATCTTTCCCTGCAGATACCAAAGAACCAGGAAAGATCATGTGACCACACAAGGAACGAGGTACTTAGTAGATTTAAAAAAAAAAATATGCTGGCATGATATACAGTATGTACCGTATTTATCGGGGTATACCGCGCGCGGGTGTATAACGCGCACCCCAAGCTTAGAAAGTTAGTTTAAGAAAAAAAAAAGAAAACTTAAATTTTTGTCCTGCGTCCATCGGGGTCCGTCAAGCCTTGTGGGTGTCCGTCTGCGGCTTCCTTGTGGGTGTCCGTCTGCGGCTTTGGAGGTGTCCGTCTGCGGCCTCCATCCAGGTGTCTGTCTCCGTCCAGCGTGTCCATCCACACCTTGCCCGATGTTGCATCGGTGTTTGTTTTTTGGACTTGGCCCCGAGAGGAGCCGGATTTCCTGTGTGTTCGTCTCCTCTCGGCTTGTCTCAGCTTCTCTCGGCTCCTCTCGCGTGGCTGCGGGCGGAGCCGAGCGTAGCCTAGCCGAGTGCGCAGTACACTCGGCTCAGCTCGGCTCTAGACAGCGGGGATCAGCGTATATCGTGCACCGACGATTTCCCCCTGATTTTAAGGGGAAAAAAGTGCACTGTATATGCCGATAAATACAGTATATGATCTATATATGAGTTATGTGAATATTATGGCAATTTACACTCTGATTATATCACAAACAGTAAAAAAAAAAAAAGAAATTACAATGTACAGAATAAATAAAAAATGCAGACATAGGAAGTTGTAGAGTACATTCAGATAGCTTGTAAAAACAAATGCCAAGAATATACCACGCAGTGTCCCTGCAGACACAAGAGATATTGATTATATCCAGCATACTGAACATGAGAAGTGCTATCGTGTAGCATCCATCCATCCATCCAGACAGACAGGCACTGAGAATTGCACCAGAACACAGGACAAGAGAAGTAGTATTGTGCAGTGTCCATACATCCCAAATAAGAACAGATACTAGGGATTATACCCATTGTATGAGAGAAAAGATGGCATTGTGGCATTGTGCAGTTTTCATACAGTGGGGAAAATAATTATTTGATCTCCTGCAGATTTTGTATGTGTGTCCACTTACAAAGAAATGAAGGGTCTATCATTTTTATCATAGGTGTATTTTAACCACTTCCATACCAGGCACTTACGCACCTTCCCGCCCAAGCCAATTTTCAGCACTGTCGCACTTTGAATGGCAATTGCGCGGTCATGCTACACTGTACCCAAACAAAATTGGCGTCCTTTTTTCCCCACAAATAAAGCTTTCTTTTGGTGGTATTTGATCACCTCTGCGATTTATTTTTTTGCGCAACAACTAAAAAAAGACTGAAAATTTTGAAAAAAAATTACGTTTTTATTTTTTTATGTTAATTTTTTTGTAAATAAGTACGTTTTCTCTTTCAATTACGGGCACTGATATGGCGGCACTGATGAGATGGCACTGATGGACATCGATGAGGTAGTACTGACGGGCACAGATGAGGTGGCACTGATTGGCGGCGCTGGTATGCGGCACTGATGGGCACACATAGGCGGCACTGATGGGCACACATAGGCGGCACTCATGGGCGGCACTGATGGGCACTCATGGGCGGCACTGATGGGCACTTATGGGCGGCACTGATGGATACTTATGGTTGGCACAGATGGGCACTGAAAGGTGGGCACTGGGCATGGATGGGCACTGTGGGGTGGCACTGATGGACACTGTGGGGTGGCACTGATGGACACTGTGGGGTTGCACTGATGGACACTGTGGGGCGGCACTGATTTACCCATGTTGTCAGTCAGTGCCCATTTGTGGGCACTGATTGGCATCTTTTTTATTTTTTTATTATTATTATTTTTTTCCAGACTTTTTAATTTTTTTTGCCCTTCCCTGGTGGTCCAGGGTGGGCTTCCCTGGTGGTCCAGTGTGGCGATCCGAGGGGGGGCTGCGCTGATAAACAATCAGCGCGAAACCCCCCCTGTCAGGAGAGCCACCGATCAGCTCTCCTCTACTCGCGTCTGTCAGATGCGAGTGAGGAAGAGCCATCAACGGCTCTTCCTGTTTACATCGTGATCAGCCGTGGTTGGACACGGCTGATTACGTGGTAAAGAGCCTCCGTGAGAGACTCTTTTCCGAGATCGGTGTTGCGGGGTGTCAGACTGACACCCTGCAACAACGATCGCCGCGATGCGCGCAGCGGCTCAGAATTCTGAGGACGTCATATGACGTCCAGTCAGGATTCTACAACCACTTTGCCGACATCAATATGTCATTGGCGGGCGGCAAGTGGTTAAATTATAGAGACAGAATATCAACCAAAAAATCGGACGGATGGATCCGGTGAGTCTGTACAGACCAGCGGATCCATCCGTTGGGATGGATTCCAGCGGATAGATTTGATAGCATGTCATCAAATATTTGTCCGCTGGAAATCCATCCCAGGGGATAAATATCCGCGGAAACAGATCCGCTGGAGTGTACACACCATAGGATCTATCCGCTGAAACCCATTCGCTGGGATTTTTCAGCGGATGGATTCTATCGTGTGTATGGGGCCTAAGTGTGGCCACATATGTAGGTAACTGAAACATCTACTAGGAGGTGACTTCGGATATAAATATAGTGTACACTTGTGTATATAGCACTATCCATCATTTAACCATTGTTGTGTCTCCGGAAAGAATCTCTTTGCTGAGTTGATGCTGTTATCCCAGCTTAGCAGATCTCTTCCTTCCTTTTCCAATTTGGGTTCAAGTAAAATATTGCCTTTATTAGCCCGCTGGGATTCTTTGAGTTTGATCGGATGCCTCAGGGACTGACCGGGTCTCCTGCCACATTCCAGTGACTGATGGAGAATACCGTGGGTGATATGAACCTGGTAAAAGTACTGGTTTATCTTGATGACATCATCGGGTTTGGTTGAACTTTGGAAGAGCATGAGGCCCAATTGGCGAAGGTTTTCCAGCTATTACACGAAGAGGGGTTGAATCTGTCATTGGAGAAGTACCAATTCTACCAGACCTCTGTCACCTACTTAGAGCATGTGGTATCCACTGACCCACAAAAACAGGAGGCGGTCACTTCTTGGCCCCTGGCCCACCACCGTCACTGAGTTGAGATCATTTTTGGGTTTCTGTTCTTACTACAGACGGTTTGTGAAGAACTTCTCTCAGATTGCTCGGCCATTGAACGAGATGTTACGGAAGCAAACAGATGGAGAACAACAGAAAACCCCGAAAAAAGGAGGTAGAAGGCAGAAGGCCGAAGGAATCTATCAAGGACCAATGGACTGTGAAGTGTGAGAGGTCCTTTGAGAGGCTGCAGGCGAGTTTGGTCGAAGCTCCGGTGCTTGGCTATGCAGACCCCTCAAAGCCTAATGCCCTGTACACACGATCGGAATCTCCGACAGCAAAAGTCAGATGTGAGCTTTTGAACGGAAATTCCGACCGTGTGTATGCTCCATCGGACTTTTGCTGTCGGAATTTCCACCAGCAAAAGATTGAGAAAAAATTCCTCTCGGGGGAATCTGATCGTCTGTAGCAATTCTGACGCGCAAAATTCCAACGCATGCTCGGAAACAATTGGACGCATGATCGGAAGCTTTGAACTTGATTTTCTCAGCTCATCATAGTGTTGTACGTCACTGCGTTCTTGAAGGTCGAAAGTTCAGAGAACTTTTGTGTGACCGTGTGTGAGCCAAGCTTGAGCAGAATTCCGTCCGAAAAACCATCCAAGGTTTTTCCCGATGGAAAATCTGATCGTGTGTACGGGGCATTACTAATTACATGTGGATGCCAATAGAGATGGTATCGGGAGAGTGTTGTATCAAGAATCAGAAGGGAAGCTCCGCCCAGTAGCATATGTGAGTCGCAGCCTTTTTCCCCCAGAGAAGAATTATCTGGTGCACAAGTTGGAGTTCCTGGCCCTCAAGTGGGCTGTGGTGGACAAACATAGAGACTACCTGTATGGGGCCACCTTTGTGGTGAAAATGAATAACAGTGCCCTGACCTATTTGTTATCCTCTGCCAAGCTGGATGCCACTGGGCTTCGGTGGCTAGCCGCTCTATCGGAGTTCCAATTCAGTTTGAAATATCGGCCAGGAGTGGGAAATAGAGACGCTGATGGTCTTTCCCGAAGACCACACTTCACCCATAATGATCAGACCCTCGGATACTGATGGATAGTCCCATTGAGGGCGTCAAGGTGATTCATAGAGATATGGAGAGAATGAAAATAGAAGAGGGGATCATGTATTGAAGAGGCCAAAGGTGAAAGCCATGTTCCTTCCGGAAAAACATCCCTTGACTGTGTTAACCACACTTCATGATGACCATGGCCATATAGGTCCAGATAGAACTCTCAAACTAGTGAAGGACCAGTTCTATTGGCCAAAAACGAGGATAGAAGTGGAAAGTTACTGTCGCTCCTGCAGCAGGTGTATCCAGAGGAAGACTCTACCAGGCAGGGCCAATGGGTCACGGACCTATGAAGTTGGTGAGCATTGATTTCCTGTGTCAGGAACCTGATCTGAGTGGGAGGAGTAATGTCCTGGTTGTGACAAATCATTTCACCTGATATGCCTAGGCCTTCCCCACCAGGGATCAAAAAGCCAGCACAGTGGCCAAGACTTTAGTAGAGAAGTTCTTTGTTCATTGTGGGCTCCCTCAGCATCTACACTCAGATCAAGGCCGGGACTTTGAAAGTAGATTAATCCGCAGACTGTGTGAACTCTTGATCATAAAGAAATAGAGAACTGTGACATTATACCTTTATTATTAATCACTTCACTGTGGACTTGCTGAAATTAAGGATTTTTTGATATTTATTCAGAGCACTTCATTTTTTATTGTGAAATTGCTTTTTATTTATTTGAAGTATTACACCATAATACTTATGCCACGTACACACGATCATTTTTCAGCATGAAAAAAACTTAGTTTTAAAAAAATGTCATTTAAAATGATCGTGTGTGGGCTTGACATCATTTTTCAGGTTCTGAAAAACGAAAAAAAAAAAAAAGGAGCATGCTGCATTTTTTAACAACGTTTTAAACAATGTCGTTTTTCGGGTTGTAAAAAATGATCGTGTGTGGGCTAAAACGACGTTAAAAACCCGCGCATGCTCAGAAGCAAGTTATGAGACGGGAGCGCTCGTTCTGGTAAAACTACCATTCGTAATGGAGTAAGCACATTCATCACGCTGTAACAGACAGAAAAGTGTGAATCGTCTTTTACTAACACTGAATCAGCTAAAGCAGGCCCAAGGGTGGCGTCATCCGCATGGAACTTCCCCTTTAGAGTGCCGTCGTACGTGTTGTACGTCACCGGCGCTTTGGCTAGAGCATTTTTTTAAAACGATGGTGTGTGGGCAACATCGTTTTAATGATGAAGTTGGAAAAACTTCGTTTTTTTCTACATGACGAAAAACATCGTTTTTTTTTCATGCCGAAAAATGATCGTGTGTACGTGGCATGACACATATATTATTTTTTTTTCAACATGCACGGTTTTATGTAAATTGTTTATGGTAAAAGTTCTTGGTATTAGTGAGGTTAATATCACATAGCGCTGCATTTTTTTAATTCCACCATGCTGAGAAAGGCAATTATAAAATCCTTGACATACTACAGTGACAAATAACATTGTACAAATGTGCTCGGGGCATCCTCATCCCATTTATTTCATGGATGTGTAAATTCTACAGTCAGTGTACTACAGTGGCAGTTTTAGCATAATCTTAAAAAAACATAATGGATTGTCTTGTCATAGTCTAACCTGCACAAAAAGATGACGGCTGGAAACTAATTGGTTGGTATATAATTTCTGTTGATACAGCTTTCATGATGGCCTGTAATGATGATGGGCTGTAATTTCAAACACTAGAAATGTGGTTATTCAGCACTGCAGTGCACATTCAGTAATATAACAGTGTTAGATTGCAATGCTAACATTATTTTCTAGCTTTACAGTCCAGCTTGTCACTATTATAGAAGCGCCTGCAGTGAAGATGACTTTAATTCATTTTAACCTGCTTGACAAAGTCATATACTTCAATGTGATCAGCCATCTAAAAGTCCATCCTGGCAGTTATGTTATGATGGCACTGAAATACTGCCCGATATTCCTGCACACGGGGTAGTTTGCCAACCTTTAATTATACACTGGTGGTAAGCATGCAGATTTGAATTTCCAGGAGATTAAAAAAAGAGACCGATATGGGGGAGCCTTGTCCTTATTGAAGTGTACACATAACATATTAAAGGCCATTTTACAAAACCAAGCATCTGCATTATATAAAGCAGACCTGATGGTGGAAACCAGTCTCTCGGTTCCTCATTGGGCTTCGCACACAAAGTGAAAGTCAATTCCCAAATATGAACATTTCCATATTTAGGTATTGACAATCTCCTTCATTTTAGCTATCACCGCAGAATCCTTCCAGGTTGGCGGGCTCCAGTTCTTTGATTGGACAAGCCGCAATGATGTCACTACCCCACGCATATAAAATTGTGTACTACAGCGCTACTAAATAATTACATGACACCACAAAAATAGCCAAATAATAATCCCCCCACCCATGTTCCCAGCACAGGGCTCTGATTATATATATATACATACACACACACACACACACACACACACACACACACACACACATATATACATACAGTGCCTTGTGAAAGTATTCGCCCCCCTTGAACTTTGCGACCTTTTGCCACATTTCAGGCTTCAAACAAAGATATAAAACTGTAATTTGTTTTGAGGAATCAACAACAAGTGGGACACAATCATGAAGTGGAACGAAATTTATTGGATATTTCAAACTTTAACAAATAAAAAACTGAAAAATTGGGCGTGCAAAATTATTCAGCGCCTTTACTTTCAGTGCAGCAAACTCTCTCCAGAAGGTCAGTGAGGATCTCTGAATGATCCAATGTGGACCTAAATGATTAATGATGATAAATAGAATCCACCTGTGTGTAATCAAGTCTCTGTGTAAATGCACCTGCACTGTGATAGTCTCAGAGGTCCGTTTAAAGTGCAGAGAGCATCATGAAGAACAAGAAACACACCAGGCAGGTCCGAGATACTGTTGTGGAGAAGTTTAAAGCCGGATTTGGATACAAAAAGATTTCCCAAGCTTTAAACATCCCAAGGAGCACTGTGCAAGCGATAATATTGAAATGGAAGGAGTATCAGACCACTGCAAATCTACGAAGACCTGGCCGTCCCTCTAAACTTTCAGCTCATACAAGGAGAAGACTGATCAGAGATGCAGCCAAGAGGCCCATGAGGTTCATCCAGAGGTCACTCTGGATGAACTGCAGAGATCTACAGCTGAGGTGGGAGACTCTTTCCATAGGACAACAATCAGTCGTATACTGCACAAATCTGGCCTTTATGGAAGAGTGGCAAGAAGAAAGCCATTTATTAAAGATATTCATAAAAAATGTCGTTTAAAGTTTGCCACAAGCCACCTGGGAGACACAAACATGTGGAAGAAGGTGCTCTGGTCAGATGAAACCAAAATCAAACTTTTTGGCAACAATGCAAAACGTTATGTTTGGCGTAAAAGCAACACAGCTCATCACCCTGAACACACCATCCCCACTGTGAAACATGGTGGTGGCAGCATCATGGTTTGGGCCTGCTTTTCTTCAGCAGGGACAGGGAAGATGGTTAAAATTGATGGGAAGATGGATGGAGCCAAATACAGGACCATTCTGGAAGAAAACCTGATGGAGTCTGCAAAAGACCTGAGACTGGGACGGAGATTTGTCTTCCAACAAGACAATTATTCAAAACATAAAGCAAAATCTACAATGGAATGGTTCACAAATAAACATATCCAGGTGTTAGAATGGCCAAGTCAAAGTCCAGACCTGAATCCAATCGAGAATCTGTGGAAAGAACGGAAAACTGCTGTTCACAAACACTCTCCATCCAACCTCACTGAGCTCGAGCTGTTTTGCAAGGAGGAATGGGCAAAAATTTCAGTCTCTCGATGTGCAAAACTGATAGGGACATACCCCAAGCGACTTACAGCTGTAATCGCAGCAAAAGGTGGCGCTACAAAGTATTAACTTAAGGGGGCTGAATAATTTTGCACGCCCAATTTTTCAGTTTTTTATTTGTTAAAAAAGTTTGAAATATCCAATATATTTCGTTCCACTTCATGATTGTGTCCCACTTGTTGCTGATTCTTCAAAAAAAATTACAGTTTTATATCTTTATGTTTGAAGCCTGAAATGTGGCAAAAGGTCGCAAAGTTCAAGGGGGCCGAATACTTTCGCAAGGCACTGTATAAAAATAAAAAACCAGGGCAGCTTATCTGAAGAGCAGACTCAAGCTCTTTATAGGAAAGGAAAGAAGCACTTCTAAATGCAGACCTTCAAAAACATTTATTATAATAAAATAAAATGCCAAATGGCAACTTACAAGTGTAAGTTAAGGCTCAAAGTTATGTGGTCCAGGATCACCAGCCAAGGAGGAAGCCAGCCTATTCCTTCTAAGATGGTGCTGGACCGCACATGTTATACGCCAGGGATATGCAATTAGCGGACCTCCAGCTGTTGCAGAACTACAAGTCCCATGAGGCATAGCAAGACTCTGACAGCCACAAACACAACACCCAGAGGCAGAGGCATGATGGGACTTGTAGTCTTGCATCAGCTGGAGGTCCGCTAATTGCATATCCCTGTTATACGCAGTGTCGACAGGGTGTCATTACCGGAGGGGGAGCTGCAACGCATTTCAGAGCATGTGCAGTAGAGCCAATGGGCATGCAAGCTCTTTCATCAGGCAGTCTGGTGTTACAAGTGTGCTTGCCATTAGAATTACATGTTTCTGATGACCTGCGATACAAAAAGCATGCTTCTGTTACTAAATGTCTTAATGACAAGCTGCTGCAGGTAGTTTGTATCAAGCTACCTGTCAATAACAAGGGAGTCTGTCATGCAAAACATTATATTAAAATCTGGTCTGAAAATCATCAAAACACTGTTTAAGTCTTTCATTTTTATAAAAACATTGATCTTCGAGTCCGATGATATACTTTTATAGGTTAAATCTGGTATGAGCGAGTTTGGGGTGGAGGAACTTGACTGGCCTGCACAGAGTCCTGACCTCAACCCAATAGAACACCTTTGAGATGAATTAGAGTGGAGACTGCAAGCCAGGCCTTCTCTGACCTCACAAATGCACTTCTGGAAGAATGGTCAAACATTCCCATAGACACACGCCTAAACCTTGTGGACAGTCTTCCTAGAGTCTTCCCTTTGAAGCTGCAAAGGGTGGGCCACTCAAAATGTAACCCTACGGACAAAGACTGGGATGCCATTAAAGTTCATGTGCATGTAAAGGCAGGCGTCCCAGTACTTTTGGCAATATAGTTTATAGAGATAATGCCTAAACTATTTAGACCCTGCGATGCCGGAGTGTGCTTCTCATAATGTGTTGGCATCATCCATCATTTATGCTACATGGCATCACTGTAGCTATGTGTCTGCATTGTCTTAAAGGTCCTAGAATGTGCGTTATAGGCCACAGATGTAATGCATCTTCCGTAAGCAGTGCCTTACACCATACATTGATTTTCTTGTTACACACTACTTCAAACATCTGGTTACATCACTCAGCTCTCTCTGACACTGCCAGGGGAATTGAAAATAGCCCTACAGACAGATTTCTGGAAGTAGTACCCTCGAGATTTACCAGTGCCTAATTCAGGGAAATATTTATGCCAGCGTGGTAACATTACTGACACATGGAGCAAACTCAGGTAGTTCGTACCAACACCACTATAAGAACATGTCACTGTCATAGTGACAGGTTCTAACGAATTACTGCCAATTCCCAAAATGTGAAAACTGTCAGTAATTAAGAGGAACTCATGTATGTGACTGCATCCCGCACACCACTGTATTCCCAGCCCCAATTAGGCAAGATAGCTAGATGTAAAATGAAGGAGATTGTCAATACCTAAATATGGAAATGTTCATATTTGGGAATTGACAATGCTCATATTTGGGAATTGACTTGTCACTTTGTGTGCGAAGCCCAATGAGGAACTGAGAGACTTGTTTCCACCATCAGGTCTGCTTTATTTCTCTGACTGACAGTACTTGGCCGTGGGGAGATTCAAAAGCTGCTATTGGACTAAATAGCAGCTCTGTATACAGCCAGTACCATGCGCTGTCAAAGGTAAAAGTGAACCTGTTTGTGAACTTTTCTCTTGGTTCCCCATTAAGCTCCACCCACCCCAGTACAAAACTTCTCAGCCATGCAACTGTGGTGGGCAGGAAGGGAGTGAATCAAGGAAGGAGTGTTCAGTATGGAGACTCCTTCCTTGGTGCAGACATGGACCTATATTTAAAGTGGATGTAAACCTACTCTCATCCTTTCTAAACTACTGCCATAGTGCTGATCTATAAGGATATAGATGCCTCCTGCATGTATCCTTACCTGTCAAATGTCTCCCGTCTGTCTGTTACAAGAACTGAAAAACTGCAGATTCTGTGGGTGGATCTGTTGTCTGGAGCTCGGTGGGTGGAGTCGTGATGTCGGTAGACTCCCCGCCCTCCCCTTGTCAACATGCATTTTCTCTTGTGTATTCCTTACACTAAATTCTGCTAGGATCACCAACATCCAGTCAAAAATCCAGAAAAGTAACCACATGACTTCAGAAAAGGAGTGGGGGTGGGAATTAAAAAATAATGCCTGTCTCCAGGCTAGTGCATGAGATATGTAAATAACCTGTCACTCACAGCAAGGGGATGGAACGGACTGAGGTTTTTCTCTGCAAGTCCGTTTTATTGCACTGAACAATAAAAGATTGCTCAGAGCTAAATTAATTCTGTGTGGCAAGACTGGGCACAGATATTAGGAAATCTTATTCTCTACATTGTGACATCAAAAAATTAATAAAAGAATTTCAGGTTTACATCCACTTTAACAGGAGCAGGTACCAAAAAACATTTGATGCTGCACCCCAACAGAATTTTGAGGGGAGTATACCTTTATTTTTAACATGCTTTATGAATTTCTCCAACTGTGTGTAATGCCACTCTGCTACACAAATCATGCCACTCCGTTAAAGCGTCTTATGCCAGTTTATAACATGAAGTGCATCTTGCCTCAGTACTATAAGCAGTGCTTCATACCTCTCAGCAACAGTATATCTGATTGGCTGAGGTAAAGAGGCAGGCAGAGGATGCCACAATCTCCACTTCAGCCAGAGGAAGCCTTCTTTTCATTCTTAAAATACAAAGCTTCCTGTGAATGGCTGAGCAACGCTCAACCCAGACTCACATATTTTTTTTTCCTGGAAAGAAACAGAAAGTCCCCAAACTGCTGCTGTAGCACAGAGCTATATATTATATGTATCAGTAGCAGTTTATAAAAGCATTCCCATAGGGCACATACATTAGTAAAGGAAATGGTAGATTTGGACCAGCTTGGTTCAAACTATTTAAAGTCATAGTAAAAACCTGGAGTTAAGCTTGCCATACATGGATCAGTTTTTTCTTTCGACTAGCCAGCGGCCGGATCTAAAAAATTGATTGGATTCCCCTATCCACACAAGTAAAATGTGTATGGAGGAATCCTCCCCTCTATGGTATAGTACACTTACGATTCTGCAATCAAAATACACTAGTCAGTGCTGCAGCGGATCGGCTGTGGCACTGAAAGAACAAAATGTTTCCCAACAAACCCATTTGTAAGATGTTGACCATTAAATCGGCTTCTCATGAACAGGAACAGCCAAAAGGTTAATCGAAATTTGGCCGATCCCTGATGAACCAGCTGAATTTCAATCAATCTATTATCAGCTTAACTCTCCACTGCAAACATCTCACACCTTCCTATTACCCACAATGTCAGTCACATACAATGCTACATAGAGTTCCCCACCCCTCTGTTATATGCAGTTTCTTACACTTCCCCAATGCAAACACAGGGAGATTTGCTAAAACAGGGGCACACAGAATCTGATTCAGTAATAACTAATCAGCTGGAAGATCCAGTTATTTTTCTGTATTTGCAGCATTTTTAAAAGGGATAAATAACATTAAGAAATTGTACTACAGATGTACGCAATATTTTTTTTGTACAGCCATTTGCACAGAAATCCAGATGGTTCACACACACACACACACACACACACACACACACACACACACACACAATTTAATAAATAAAACAAAACATTTTCTAAAGAAACTTTAATCTTCAAGTTTTACAATTACCCAAATTACATTGTGAATCAGGTACCGACAATGTACTTGACTGATTTTTAAACTTCTAGTAAAAGTAATTTCATGTTGTTCATCAAAATTAAATTAAAGCCAGTGCATAACCCAAAAAACAGTAGGAAGATTTGTTCTTTGTTTTCAATCCAATACAAAAATAATTTTCCACAGACAGCTTTTAAAACAAACGCCGCAATCAGAAAACAAAATCACAGACCAAGAATTTTATTGCTAGGCAGGAAGGGTATGAAGTGTGATCATTAAATAAAGCTGGGAAGGTTTTCCAGGACCATGGCGAAACATTTTTGCATTCAAAACTATAGAAAGCAGCCTTCTATCAAGCAGCTCCCAGTGCTGCCCATTAGCTGCTGCCACTATGCCAAGTCAGAAGTTACCATATTTGCCGGTATACAAGACGACCTCCTAATTGTAAATTTTAAATGTAGGTTTTGTGGTATACTCACAGTATAAGACGACCCCCTTTACGACCAGTCTGCAGCCTGCTGGATATGTCTAAGTATACATACAAGTATACCGCTCTAAGCCAATCACAGCGAGCGATGCATTCTATTAATGAATACAAAGCCTGCTCGGATTGGCAGAGGCTGTGACATCAGCCCATGCCTCTGACTCTCAAAGCCAATCCGAGCAGGCTAGTGTATGTAGCCTGCTCTGATTGGCAGAGGTTGTTTCTCCAATCTGAGCAGGCTCTGTATTCATTAATAGAATACATGGCTCGCTGGGATTGGCTCAGCGGTGTATACTGTATGTATGCAGTATTACCGCACATTCACCGAGGATCAGGAGGGCTGATATCCATAACCCGGCGTATAAGACGACGCCCGCTTTTTGGACATTTATTTTTTGTGTAAAAGGTCATCTTATACGCCAGAAAATACGGTATGTTATTCCTGCACTGTTCTCTTAATGTGGTTGTAAACCTCTCATTGTGACTTTTACCTATAGGCAAGTCTTATTCTAGGCTTACCTATAGGTAGTGGAAATATCTTCTAAACAGCGCACGATTAGGAGATATTTGCAGTATACTGCGCAGATGAGGTCATCAGCGCATGAGCTGTGAAGGAACAAGCCCTCCGTGCCGTTTTTTCACTCGCAAGTGCTGTGACTGACAGCTCCTGTGCAGATCGTCACATGATTTCAGCCAATCACAGAGCCAGAGTCAACGGCCCCCAAAGGAAGAGGGGCAAAAGTGGATGCGGCCACCAGTGGGGACAGCACAGGCTTTGTTTGCCGGTAAGTGCCACATAATGGGCTAGCATGCGATGCATACTAGCCCATTATGCCTTTACTTTGCAGCGGAATAAAGAGGAAGTAAAACCCACCAGCGTTTACTTCCTCTTTAAATGTAAAATAAATGAAGACTCAAAAGGAATAGCAAGTTTTCACCATAATAGCCACATAAGGTGTAAGGAATAGAAAATTTGGTAGCAGAGATCTCACAGCTCTTGTCCTCAAGAGTAAGCAGCCAGTGAATAATTTAACAATAGCAACAACCAAAGGCTGAGACATTACTATTGGGTGGACTAAAGCGCAGTTAACCCCAAAATTTCACACACACACAAAAAAAAAAAAAACGGGGTTACTTACCGGTAACATCCCTTTTCCTGGAGTCTTTCAGGACAGGTACTGTAGAGAGACACAGGCTCCTCCCCTCACAGGAAACACCGCCTTCCAATTAAGAATTTAAGCCTCATCCTCCCTCAGCTCCTCAGTTTTTTCCAGAGTACCTCCGGCCAGCTGGGGAGACACAAGAACACGTCATAAAAGTATAAAATTACATCTTACCTGACGGCCTCGTCTGATGAGTTTCCATAATATCCCCTACAACAAAAGAGGGTGGGTACCAGTGCTGTCCTGAAAGACTCCAGGAAAAGGGATGTTACCGGTAAGTAACCCCGTTTTTCCCTGTTCGTCTTTCAGGACAGGTACTGTAGAGAGGATAAGCGAGCACCTTACCCTAGGGTGGGACAACTGCTTGCAGTACTTTGCGTCCAAAAGCCTGGTCTTTGGTTGAAAGTAGGTCCAGTCTGTAATGTTTTACAAACGTTGAGAAACTAGACCATGTTGCAGCCTTGCAGATCTGCTCCGGGGAAGCACCAGCACACTCTGCTTGGGAAGTTGCTACTGCCCTGGTGGAATGAGCCTTGATACCCTGTGGAGGCTCTACTCCCCTAGAAGAATAGGCTAGAACGATGGCTGCCCTTAACCACCTGGCTATCGTGCGTCTAGAAGCCCTAGACCCTTTCTTGGACCCAGAAAACAAAACAAATAGTGAATCAGCTTTCCTGAACTGACTTGTGTAATCCAAGTATTGTAGGACACACCTCCTAACATCTAGGTTGTGAAACTTGTGTTCCTGTTCCCTCACAGGATTTGAACAAAAAGAAGGCAATGTTATTTCTTGACTTCTGTGAAACTTAGAAGCTACCTTTGGTAGAAAAGCCGGATCTGTCTTAAAAATGATGCGATCCGGAAAAACTTGAAAAAAGGGGACCCTAATAGATAGGGCCTCGAGTTCGCTCACTCTCCTGGCAGTAGTGATCGCTACTAAAAACACTGTTTTGAGAGTGATCACTTTTAAACTACATTTGTCTAAAGGCTCAAATGGTTCTACTGTAAAGGCTTGAAGAACCAATGAGAGATCCCAAACTGGGAAGTTGGAGGTTTTAACAGGTCTCCGTCTACTCAAAGCCTTAAAAAATCTAGAGACCCAAGGGTCAAATGCTAGTTGTTTTTCAAAAAATACACTTAGCGCTGACACCTGACCCTTCAGCGTGCTAGTTGCCAACCCTTTATCAGCTCCAGCTTGAAGAAATTCTAAAACAGCCACAGAGCTGTTGACACTGAATGAGCTTTCTGCACACCAGATGTTAAACCGTTTCCACACTTTTTGGTAAATGGCTTGCGTCTCCTTCTTTCTACAGCTTAGGAGTGTTTCAACCAAGCGTTCTGAAAACCCTTTGCCCCTCAGCAGCTCTTCCTCAGAAGCCAGGCTGCCAGGTTCCATCTCTCTACCTGCGGGCAGCAGATTGGACCCTGCAAAAGGAGATCCTCCCGAATTGGTAGAATCCAAGGAGATTCTATCGATAGATTTTTTAGGATAGAGAACCATGGTCTCCTGGGCCAATGAGGTGCGATGAGAATGAGTGTTGTGTTCTCCCCCTGCAGTTTCCTCAGGACTGCTGGTATTAGAACCGGAGGGGGGAAAGCATAACACCTGGAGAACTTCCAGGTTTGGGCCAGAGCGTCCACCGCCAGAGCTCCATCCCATCTGTTTAGGGAAAAAAAGAGCCGAGTTTTGGCATTTTCTCTTGAGGCGAATAAATCCACCTCCGGAAGACCCCATCTTTGAGTGATCGCTCTGAAAACTTCCTGATTCAGAACCCAATCGCCCTCCCTCAGTTTCTTCCTGCTGAGGAAGTCTGCGACCTGATTTAATTCTCCCTTCAGATGTATGGCTGAGAGGGACAAGACATTGGCCTCCGCCCATATGAGAATAGATTTTGTCAGATCCCATAAGGACTTGCTCCTGGTGCCCCCCTGCTTGTTGACATAAGCTACTGCCGAGGAGTTGTCTGTCCTGATTCGAACATGCTGTCCCTGCAGCTCCTTCTGAAAGGCTTTGAGGGCTAACTCTATCGCTTTTAGTTCTCTCCAATTCGAAGATTTTTGCGAGTCCTCTTTTGCCCAGCGACCCTGTGTCAGAAGGGAGTCCAGGTGTGCTCCCCAACCGGAGCCACTGGCATCTGTTGTCACTGTTCTGGAAATCGGGGAGATCCAATCCAGGCCCTGTAAAAGGTTCGCCCCCTTCCTCCACCACCAAAGGGACCTCTTGATGTGAACCGGTATGGATATCAGGGAATCCAAGGATTCCGGTTTGTGGTCCCAAATGTTCAGTATGAACAGTTGTAGAGGTCGGAAATGCAGACCCGCCCACTGCACTGCAGGAAGACAAGATGTTAATAACCCCAGAGCTGACATGACTTTCCTTATCGGAAGCTGGCAACTGCTCTGAAGAAGTGATATTACGTTGTCCACCTTCTGAACTTTTTCTATTGGGAGAAAAGTCATCTGTCTGGTTGAGTCCAGTACATATCCCAGAAAAGTGACTCTTTGGGAGGGTGTCAGGCTGGATTTTTCCAGATTGAGTAACCAACCTAGGTTCTCCAGAATCCCCTTTGCAACCTGGAGGTCCTGGGACAACCGTGTCGGAGAGTCTGCAAAGAATAGCAGATCGTCCAGGTAAGCTATCACCAGGATGCCCTTGAGACGTAGAAAGGCTAGTACCTCCACCATCACTTTGGTGAATATGCGGGGGGAAGAGGAGAGCCCGAAGGGGAGTGCTTTGAATTGCAGGTGAAACATCCCCTCTCTGGACCTCACGGCCAGTCTGAGAAATCTCTGATGGCATTCCGCTATTGGGATGTGTAGGTAGGCATCCTTTAAATCTATGGATGCCATGAAGCAGTTCGGAAGGAGGAGTGTCCTCACGGAATAGATGGAATCCATCCGAAACCGTTTGTACGTGACCGAGGTGTTTAGAGGTTTTAAATTCAGTATAAGCCTGAATTTCCCTGAAGGCTTGCGGACCACAAATATGTGGGAGTAGAAGCCCTTTCCTATCTCCTCCGATGGAACCCGAACTACCACCTCCTGATCCTCCAACTCCTGAAGAGAGGAGATCAGAGCCACAGATTTCTCTTTGCATTGGGGCAAATTGGTGACTAAGAGTCTGGATGGGGGGGGACTTGAGAACTCTAGTCTGTACCCTCTCCTTATGATCCCCAGCACAAATTGGTTGCTGGTGATCGTCTCCCATTGTGGGAGAAAGGCCCCCAACCTTCCTCCCACCTTGACTCCGTCATTGAGGTTTTTGGGGCTGTTCAGGAGCACGAAAAAGTGCCCCGGCACGGCCTTTCCCTTTTGGTCCCCAAAACTTTTTCTTTCCCTCAGGTTTGGGGACTTCTACCTTCTTTTGGGTCCAGAATTTTTTCTTTGTCTGTCCCCCAAATTTTTTCTTTAAGGGGAAAGCCTTCTTCTTGTCGGCTGTACGATCTAAGACAGCCTCCAAGCCTGGCCCAAATAATAAGTCTCCTGTAAGGGGGATCCCGCACAATTTAACCTTTGAGGCGCTATCCCCCTGCCATGTCTTGAGCCAGAGAGCTCTTCTTGCAGAATTAGATAGAGCTGCAGATCTGGCAGACATGCGGATTGACTCTGCTGAGGCGTCCGCTACATACCGTACGCCACTCAGTAAAGTTGGAAAAGAGGAAAGTATAGTCTCTTTTGGCGTTCCGGCCTCAATATGTGCCTTAATTTGTAAGAGCCAATGCTCTAAATTACGGGCCACCACTGTTGCTGCCATAGCTGGCTTAAGGTTCCCCTGGGAAGCATCCCAGGACTTTTTTAATAGCGAATCCATCCGCCTGTCCATGGGGTCTGAAAGGACCCCCATGTCCTCAAACGCCAAGTCCGTATGTCGGGATACCTGCGAAAAGGCGGCATCTAGTTTGGGGGATTTGTTCCACACTGAAGCCTCCTCTTCAGAAAAAGGAAACCTCCTCTTCAAAGAGTTTGAGAAGAAAGGTTTCCTCTCTGGGTCCTGCCATTCTTTTTTGATGGCATTGACCAGTACTTCATGGACTGGAAAAACCCTTTTCTTTTGTTCTCCCAAACCACTGTACATCTGGTCATGGAGTGACAGTGTCTTTTTCTCCTCAACTATCCCTAAAGTAGCGTGGATAGTTTCCAATAACTCTTCCACCTCTTCAAGGGAAAGCTTGTAGCGAGAGACCTTTGAGGACCCTGCCTCTGTCTTCTCACTATCTGACTCCTCTTGGGAGCTAGAAGCGGCACTGTCTTGCTCCTCCTCAGCATCCTCTCTGATATCCGCAGGTTTCTCTCTACTCCCAGAGGGAAGAACCTCAGGATTCGGTGGAATTACCTGTTGCGCTACAGAAGGGCTGCTTTGGGGCAATTGAAAATTAGCAAAAATATCTTTAAACGATTGAAAGGTGCCAGAAAGCTCTTTCATAGAAGCTGCTAATTCAGATGCCTGCTCTGCCTCCCTTTCTTTAACCAGCCCCTCAATACATCTCCTGCAAAGTGCTTTGTTCCAACTCTCACTAAGTGAAGATCTGCAGGAAGGGCATTTCTTCCTGCTGTGGGCTGATTTTTCTGTGGATTTCTGAAAAACACAGAAGAAAGTGGAGGCTAGATTAAAAGAGAGACCAGCGCATAACACAGGTAACCACCAGGAGTGTTCTAGGACCAACCACCACCAGGGTTCCAGACACACTACACTAACAAACTCCCCGACCACCAGGAAAACAAAAAAATCACCAGTGAAGCTGTACAACATGATAAGGGAACACCACCCCAGGGTTCTCCTTACCTTAGAGTGGCTGGTGCTGTCGTCATCCGGAGGTGCACGGGAAGCCTCTGCTTCCGACATCTCGCTGAGGAATGTGGTCGCGACTGCCTGCCAAAACGCCGACCCTACGGCTGAGAAGAGAGAGGCCGCACCAGCCCAGCGTCAGGCCTTTTCACACTGCAGCGTCCGGGACCAGTGACGCGTATCCGGCGGAAGTGCCCGCCCCCCCCGGAACTGACGTCACTCGTCATCCGGTCCGGCCCAGCTCCTGGCCGACTGTGAAATCTCACAGGGAGCGTGCACCCCGCCTGCAGCGCCACCCCTGTGCGTTGAGTGAATAGGCCTCCGCGGCTGAATCCACCCCAGGAATGTCCGCGGGACGCTACACGGCGATGTCCTGGGTAAGTGACTTCCCCAGTCAACCAGGACGCCATGCGTTTAAAAAATAGCCCTGAGCCCAGGGAGAACAGGTCCCCCCTCTCAGGAAAACTGGCCTCAGCTTCCCCAGCTGTCTGGCCCTTGGCCCCCAGCGGTGTCTCCCCTCCGGAGGAAACACCATAAACTGAGGAGCTGAGGGAGGATGAGGCTTAAATTCTTAATTGGAAGGCGGTGTTTCCTGTGAGGGGAGGAGCCTGTGTCTCTCTACAGTACCTGTCCTGAAAGACGAACAGGGAAAATGACATGAGACGACAATTAGGCTCCATTCACACCTAGGCGTTTTTACGCCCGACGCTATTGCAGCCTGAAATACGCTGGAGGGGTGATTTAACATTGTCGGCTATGGAGATGGTTCACATCTCCACGCCGAACGCCGTACGCCTGAAGCTCAAAACAAGTCCCGGACCCTTTTTTTCAGACGGCTTCGGCGTTCGGCATAGCCGACAATGTTTAATCATTTTAGGCTAAATTACGATGCGTTTTGTCGCGGCAAATCGCGGTACAATACGCCGCGTTCAGGTGTGAATGCAGCCTTAGAAGGTACCTGTCAAGAGATATATGAAAGCTGCTTCTGATAACATATTTTGAAAATTCTATTTGCCTGGCTCTCTTGGTGATCCTCTTACTTCAAGTCACTGACCCAAAACATCTACACAAGTACTTATTGCATTTTCTTACTTTTCTATTGGTATACTTGCTCTGGGTCAGCCATTCAAAGCACGGAAGCCAGTTGGTCAGTTTAAGGCCCATTTCACACGGGGCAGCGGAGGTGCGGTGGCGGTATAGAGCAGCTAAAAATAGCAGCGCTATACCGTCAGAGTTGCCGCAGGATTCGGCCACTAGCGGTGCAGTATTAATCCCTGCTAATGGCCGGAAAAGGGTTAATACCGCCCACAATGCGCCTCTGCAGAGGCGCATAGTGGGCGGTATCACCGCGGTTTCCCATCGTTTTAAATGGGAAGGAGCAATATAAACACCGCTCCTCTCACCGCTCCAAAGATGCTGCTTGCAGGAGATTGTTTTTCTCTCCTGCCAGCGCATCGCCTCAGTGTGAAAGCCCTCGGACTTTCACATTGAGAATGCTGGGCAGGAGTTTTTCAGGCGGTATTTAGGCAGTATTTTTAGCGCTGTAACGCCTGAAAAACTCCTCAGTGTGAAAGAGGCCTAAGAGTAAAACAAAAAGATGAGCAACACCAGCCACAGCAGTTTTCTTACAGCAGGATTACCTTAATGGAAACCTGTATCAGCAACAGCCAAGTTAAAGGATAAGTTCATATTAAGGGGGCAACATGTTACAAATGGACCCGCCCCCTGCTCTGATAGCTAGCGGGGATCTTCTCCCCTCCGCTAGCGGTCACAATTTAACAAATACACAGCTAAGCAGGGCTTCAGCCGTTCCATTTATTCACAGTCCTCTGTGAATGGAAACCCCTTTGTGGCTGTCAGCTTGCAGTTTTCAATGAACTACCAAGACACTGTGGTAGTTCATGGAGTCTTCCTGTCAGATTATTTCTACTTGCCCATACGATATACAGGCACACAGATACACTGACAGGTCTGCAGGAAACCTGCATAGCACCAGCAATCTGCTGATCTCTGGTGCCATGCTTTAGAGGCTCCAGAAACAAAATAATATATGCACATATGTTACCTGAAAAAAATGTGCATTTATTTTTTGTTAAAAGATGAACTTATCCTTTGAAACGTGCTGCCAATTTAGGAAGTAACGGAAGATGGTTTTAGGGAATTTGCCGCCACTGACAGAACCTCCTGTGTGCTAGTCACACACAGTGCTGAAGGAGAGGAAGACTAATCCAGTTTTTACATGGGTAGGTGTGGAGGTGCCAACACAGTAACATGCTTTGTACTGTCTGTAAGCGCAGGTAATGGAACGCTCCATTTATGTATTGCCTGAATTATTTAGATTTAGCAAATCCAACACGGTCATTTTCTCTGTCAAATACGGTGTAATACTGGCCAATGAAAACATCTCCAATAATCCAGAGTGGTCCAGCAGGAGGTGGAATGTCAAGGCCCATGAATCCACTGATGCACATAGTGCGGCCAAACTGAGTGACCTGAGAAAGAACACAGGATTACCATCAGGGGGTCATAGGAAGAAGACAGAGATCCTACAATGTGTTAGAATTGCAATACATGCAAAGGCTGTATAAAACACAAATTGTCTTCATAGCTATTCAACATTGCCAAATACTCACCTTCAGAACATATTGTTCTCCAGTCAGGCTGTAGTCCTTTCCTCCAAAATTGAATGTGATAACAGGCAGTGAGGGGATTTTGTCACAGATCACCATATACTGCAGAAAAGCACAATAATAGAATATTTTAATACTTTAGTTTTATAAGTCATAACATTCCTTTATGGAAATTAAACCCAGAACCTTCCTATTTATTTTGACAAAAACATGAACATTCACAGTTTTAGCTATATTAAAAAAAAAAAAAAAAATTATATATATATATATATAACCAAAAACGATACCTTGTAAAACAATCCATTCAGTTTAAAATAGAAATCAAAGGCAAAAAACTTTTTGTATAGACATCACATTGCCTCTGTTCTCAGCTGCATAAGAGCTGAGGGGAGGAGAAGTAGCAGCACACTGAGCTTCCCAGTGAATAGCTGTGCAGCGGGGGCCTGTCAGGACAAGTATGATCATTAGAGGACAGCACACCGGTTCCCAGCACAGCTAGAGAATTGACCACAGTGTTCTGCTTAGTGTGGTCAGTTTTTTAATAGGAAAGCAGAGAGACTGGCAGGAATAGCAGGGATCCCACATAAAAGCTAGCAATACAAAAGAACATATCAGGAATATGAAGTGTTGGGGTAACAAACGCTTTAAGGGTCATAACTACATTTTTCAGATTTTTTTTTACACACACACACACATATATACACACACACACACACACACACACACATATATATATATATACATATACACACACATATACACATATATACATATACATACACACACACATATACACATATATACATATACATACACACACACACACACACACACACATATATACATATATATATATATATATATATATATATATATATATATATATATATATATATATATATATATACACATACACACACACACACACACACACACACACCAAAAGGGTGCCCCCTGTGCTCCATCATAAAGAGTGGGAGCCCTCTAATACTGGTGATGTGCTCCTTGCCAGATCACCAGGTAAAAAAGCCCCCGTTACATTTTTGGTTTTGGGTTTAATACCGCTTTAAAAAGAACACATTTATTATTTCACATGCTATGCTCTCCTGGCATCTATGGTTCTGGAGAATACAATCTCCAGTGAAAATTAGTGCATAATGCTCTACAGTCCGCCAACCAACAATGTGACACTTTATAACTTGCACACCCATTGACAGACAAGCACTCACCTCTCCATGAATCAGGGGCAGAGCTCCAATAGCTTTTTGCAGTGCATCGATTTCTGCTGGTGGGCCAATGATCAGGGAGGTCCCGGTATCCACAATTGCTTCACAACCACCTTTACACAGACTGAGCTGACCTCCGACCCCTACACTACAGGGGAGAGAGAGAAAAACATTATTACTCAGGCAGGCTCCACCCGCATTACAGCTGAACTGGCCCTATCAATATTCTGCCATATGGAAAGACAAGTTCACAGCAAACATGCAAGCACTGGACAGACAACGGCCTGCTGGCTCCATACCAGGGATGAGTCTCATTGTAGTTCTCTCCAGTTACAACAGTGACATTCTCTATGGACCAGCGTTCATAGGAAACCTGTCATGATGGAAAGGTTATAGCATTGATAGACGAGTCATAGGGGTGGATTTACTAAAGCTGGTGCAGCTGTATATGGTAGCCAATCAGCTTCTAACAGCAGCTTGTTCAATTAAGCTGAGGCAATACAACTTGGAAGCCGATTGGTTTATATGCAGAAGTGAGCTTTATTTTGCACTCTCCAGCTTTAGTAAACAAACATCAGACTCCCATCAGGAAATCTTACTTCTCTTGCTGCATTTGTGTTACAAGTCAGCAACTCAAAATTATTAAAAGCTGCAGCCAACATCATCAGAATGAGCTTAGAAAAGACATTTGACATACGTTTATGATAGGTGCCCTTTAAAGAAGAATAATATATATAATATAAAAAAAAAAAAAAAAAAAAAAAGCAGCACACACTTTTGTTTCATGATTGAATTCATCTTCAAAATCCATATACGGCAATAAGCCTGGAATTCTCATCTCACTCATATTGCAGTGCTCAGAAATAAAAAGGAAAAGGACTCCATAGAAAGCCGGTTTGGTTCATGTCGTGTGAATCAGATGTGGTTCAAAATGCATCCAATTCACATATACGCGAGCGGAGCAATAAAAACGATTTGTCGTACAGACTTCAGCACCGCAAGGTTCTCCCCCACTTCCCGACCAGGCAATTTTTTACCATGAAAACCTGACACCATAGGGGCAGGAGGAATCCGAAAAGCGGAAGTTTAATTTTCGGGTGGAACTCCACTTTAAGATGGGTTCATTGCCTTGGTAATAAAGCAGACCTTTATACATCAATATAAAATATAGTCTGGATCCTCCACATGCTATACTAATACTTGTTCATGTGCCAGTTAAGATCGCAAGGGTGATCTTTTGGAAAAAAATAAATAAAATTAGGAGGGGGAAAAAGAAATCTTGAAGGATGTTAGGCCTGCTTTGCCTTGTGTTGGTTAATAAACGTGTGCATCCCTCATAAAGCGGAGGTTCACCCTAAAAAACATCTATGTACCATTACATGCAGCATACTTGCGTCAGCTACAGTATGCTGGTATTTTTTTTTTTATCGCTGTACATACCGTTGTATAGTTCATTTTCTTTTCTTACTCCCGCGGGGAATAGGCGTTCCTATGAAGAGGCGTAGATGATTGACGTGTGGAAAAGGCGCCTCACGAGTTCCGAAAATAGCCGATCTGGGATACGGCGCCTGCGCACAGACTAGGAGCCGTGCAGAGCTGACTGCGCAGGCGCTGTACCATAGCAGAGTCTCAGATCGGCTATTTTCGGAACGCGTGACTCGCCTTTTCCGCACGTCAATCATCTACGCCTCTTCATAGGAACGCCTATTCCCCGCAGGAGTAAGAAAAGAAAATGAACTATACGATATGTACAGCGATAAAAATTATATGTGTGTGTGTGATATATATATATATATATATATATATACCAGCATACTGTAGCTGACGCAAGTATGCTACATGTAATGATACATAGATGTTTTAGGGTGAACCTCCGCTTTATACCACACTTGAGAATACAAATTCCTTAGGTTACCACACCTTTATTACCCATAATCCTAGGCTTGTTCACATCCATTCTCTCATTATAAGGTATCTTCACATCAACTAGCACGCAGCTCAAATAAATGATTGCTTTTACTTACTTGTTCATACGAATCTGCCAGTATGCCTTGCGGGTTACATTCATGTAACTGAAGTCTCCAGTGTAATATTTAGGGTCAGTGCCTCCAAGTAGCAGTTCTCCACCTGGTGGAGAATCTGGATTTCTAAAGAAAAAAGGATCATGGGAGAGAGTAGAAATCATTGTCATTTGTATAACATATCTTGTTACACCTACTAAAGGATTTTATATTTGAAAACTAAGTTTATCTGACTTAGCAGTACAGAATAAAATCAACAAATCTTATACGATTTGCAGATGTTCACATCCCTCCGCTCACCGACATCTACAGAAATGTCTGAAGCTTCATTTGCGATAATGGTCTTGAGACCCCAGAGGCACCACACAGAAATGAGAAAAGGGGAGAGTCTCGTGCCTCTAACTACCTCAGACCACTACAGGGACAATTATTCAGGCATGTTAGAATTGCTTCTTAATTGTCACCTCAGTGAGACGAGGCGCTGGCAATTCCGTGACAACTCCACCCATAGCAAGTGGTCATTAAAAGCATAAAAATAAAAAGGAGTGCCATGCCAAAACAATAGAATTGAAAATGCTTTAATGGTTCTTAAAGTGGTACTACACTGCAGTGCTATTTAATTCATTTTTAATATTCAAAAACAAACACATCCACTCATTCAGGTCTCCATACATTATTATTATTATGCAAGTCACTTAAAAAACAAAAACAAAAGCATTGTGGGGCAGCACATCGGCTAACAGGCTAGCACTAGCAACACTAGAGTCGCCGCTTCGAATCTCAGCCACGGTACTACCTGCCTGGAATTTGCATGTTCTCCATAAGCCTGCATGTGTCCGGGTACTCGTTTCCTCCCACACTCCAAAAGACATGCTGGTAGGTTAATTGGATCCTGTCTAAATTGGCCCCAATATGTGTATGTATGGGATCACACATGTGGTGTGTGTATACAGGCTGCAGGGAAAATCTCCACCCACCTGAACTCTCAGCACTGGAGAAATTCTGCAGTTCATCATGTAATCAAGGTATACAGATCAGTGAATAAGGTATATTGTGGCAATATTTTAAACGTAAAAAGAAGATTTATAAGCCGTGGGCACTGTGTGTGTGGGGGGGGCAGACAAACTTTTCATATTACTGGGTTTAGTAACCCTATAAAGAGAAGTAAACCCAGATGGGTTTTACTTCCTCTTTACTTCCCTGCAAAGGTAAAACATAATGGGCTATTATGCATCACTTACCTGAAACCGAAGCCTGCGATGTCACCACTGTCCCCACTAGCAGCGAGCGTCCATCTTCACCCCTCTTCTTTCCGGGGGCCAAGAAACTCGGCTCTGTGACTGCCAGGAGTGACGTCAATCCCACGCATACGCGTGGGAGCCGCCAGTCACAGTATGATCCCCTTTAGAAATGGCAAGTTTCTAAAGTGCCCCGTAGGCATCAGCACATGGCTCTATTGTAAATATCTCCTAAACCGTAGAGTTTTAGGAGATATTTCCAGCACCTACAGGTAAGCCGTAATCTAGGATTTCCTGTAGGTAAAAGTGGTTGTACTACCACTTTTAGTAACATCACAAAACACAGTAAACATTTCAGGGGCCCAAAGCACACCCCCCTCATGAGGGCTCAGTAAACTTTAAATCAGATTTAGATAGACCTGTAGTTTGCTAGTATATGGCAAAAGCAACTGTGCAGTGTATGTTGATGCTGACAGTTTGACCCCTTTCACACTGAGGGCGTTTTGTAGGCGCTAAAGCGTTAAAAATATCGCCTGCAATCCACCCTAAAACAGCTGCTCTATTGTCTCCAGTGTGAAAGCCCGAGGGCTTTCACACTGGAGCGGTGCGCTGGCAGGGCGTCAGGAAAAGTCCTGCCAGCAGCTTCTTTGGAGAGCATTAGCTGCGGTAGACTCACCGCTGTTAATGCGCTCCATTAAAATCAATGGGCAGCTCTGCCGTACTGCCAGCAATATGCCGCTGTAGCGGTGCATTGCGGTCAGTTTTAACCCTTTCTCAGCCACTAGCGGGGCTGACGCTATGGGCGCCACCAGTGTGAAAGGGGTCTTTGAATATGTTGGGAGATCACAATTTACACTGTCGAGACAGCCAACATACTCAAACTGTCTTAGGTTTGCAGTCTCAACTTACACTCTCAAGTTAAGACTGCCGATTACATCCTGTTGCAGAGGTGCCGCCTATGGAGATTTATTTTAAGTACCGAAGTTTGGCGCCATTCCATGTGTGCGCAATTTTAAAGCGCAACATTTTGGGTATCTATTTACTATTAACATCTTTCACATTATACAAATAAATTGGGCTAATGTTACCGTTTTTTTTTTTTTTTAATTCATTTCCAAAAAAAAGGGGGAGTTTGAAAAATGATTGCAACTTTTTATCTTGCACGGTATTTGCGCAATGACCGCCATTTTATTCCCTAGGGCAGGGATGCTCAAACTACGGCCCTCCAGCTGTTTGCGGAACTATACATCCCATGAGGCATTGTAAAATTCTGACATTCACAGACATGACGAAAATTGTAGTTCCTGAACAACTGGGGGACCGTAGTTTGAAGACCCATGCCCTAGGGGAATAAAATGGTGGTTTGGGGGTTCCGAGTAATTTTTTTGCAAAAAAAAACATGATTTTTACATGTAGGAGAGGAGTGCCAGAATAGGCCCAGTATTAAAGTGGTTAATTTACTTGTGAAGCCATTAAGATCACCCAAACTCCTTGTTATTGTTAGAAGTGGAAGGGTCCTGTTTAGTGCTGCATGTCATTTCTGCCATGGCTCCGTGCATCGCACGGGCCAATTAGAACAGCTTGACCAGCGCAGATTTAAAGCGGTGGTTCCCCCTAAAACAAATTTCTAACAATACATTCGTAAGACTGCTTACACTGCGGGTAGGCTGGCTTTTGTTTTGTTTTTTTAGTACATACCTCGATATCGCCGTTTCGTCCCTTGGCGGTGGGCGCTCCTAGTTGATTGACGTTCCTCCAACGGGCGCATACTGCGCGTCACGACTTTCCGACAGAAGCCGAACGTCATTGCGCAGGCGCCGTATAGAGTCGGCTCTATACGGCGCCTGCGCAGCGACGTTCGGCTTCTTTCGGAAAGTCGTGACGTCACGTATGTGCCCGTCGGAACGTCAATCAACTAGGAACGCCCACCGCCAAGGGACGAAACGGCGATATCGAGGTATGTACTAAAAAAACAAAACAAAAGCCAGCCTACCCGCAGTGTAAGCAGTATTACGAATGTATTGTTAGAAATTTGTTTTAGGGGGAACCACCCCTTTAAGGCATAGAAAGCAGCGACCAATCAGGGAAATAAACAGTCAGAACAAGAGGCCAACTCCACCTCCCAAAAGCAACGAGGATGACGCAAGCCTGCAACGCCTGCTGATGGAGAGAAGTTAGCGGCGGCTATTAAAAATGGAATTCATTGCTCTGCTGCTACATTTCAGATACCTTCTAAAAGGATTTATGGACTTCTCTGCTGCATTTCTGATAAAAGCAATAAAGAAACTCTAGTAAGGCAAGGCATTGCCAATGTAATAATAGAATAATTGCTCTGCCTGGAGTTCGGCATCAATTGCTAATAAACAGTCACTTTGTTCAGCCACAGAAATAAAAATGAACAGTTTCCCTGGTCCACAGATGACCCTTACCTGTTCAGATAGAAAGAAAACACATTTGTATCTACAAGCTTTTGATTCATGATGTCATCAAAGACAGTAGGAGCCCCATCTACAGATATTCGTGGGTATGCCATTCCCAAAATGCCATCAAACTTTGCCGCTACGAAAGTGATGCCAGGTTGTTTTACAGCCTCTGCAAAAAGTTGACCCTTCACGGCCAGGTTTCCAATCTGGAGCAGAAAAGAAAAAATATTATATATATATATATATATATATATATATATATATATATATATATATATATATATATATATATATATATATATATATATATATATTTATTATAATGCATGTTCAAAACATGCCTAACATACAAGAAAACAGACCCTGTAGTATTGACATTCTGCAGGTCAGTATATACTGACCAAGGAAACAATTCACCAGAGCATTATTTCCTAGTGATATGGTTGACTACTTAGACCTACAAAGCCATGCTGTACACTGAATTAGACAAAACATATAAGAAGTTCTCCAAAGAAGCTGACCGTCACGGTGTCCTCGCTGAGATATCCCGACAAACTCCCGCTGCCATACTGGATGGAAAAGTCTGTACCATTCTTCACATACGTGGAGGATTTGGAAGAGTCATATTTGTGGTGTATCCCTGGTAAGGAGAAATATGGCTAGTAAATGTTTTATAGGAAGTAAAACCTCATCCAAAACTCATGACAATGCTTTGGTAGTTTTACGCTACAATATTTAAGTTAAACATCATAAAAAAAATACTGCCGATGTGCTTTATGGACAGTTTACCATCCCTGAGGCCGTTTAAAAATGCGCTTTAACCCAAGGGGGTAAATTAAGCTCCCAGCTTCAGAAGCAGATATAAGCATTGTTACCATTTTGTTCCCAGATAGCCAGTAAAAGTAATCCTATGGGATTGTAAAAGTGGGGAGGAGCGGCGTGCTGACGTCACCACAACGTTAACGCAAGGTCCCGGAAGGAACGGGCTGCGAGAGCTTGCCGGCAACACAACATTCACACGCAAATTTATCTTCTTTTATTGTAAGTGCATTTTTCTATTGTTTTATTAAATATTTTAAGCTGGGTTACGCTATGTTGGCTTTCCCTTTTCATCGGGCCAAGAGCATATCATGATTTTGTGAGAGTGATTGAGGACAGACCCACTGAAGGTGCAGAGCCATCTGACAGAGTCAAACAGAGACCCTGGCTGGGGTATAGGTCATCCGCAATTACTGATCTCTTGTTGGGATCTAATCTTCTGGTAAGCGGCAGATTTTTTGGAGGTGTAGGATCCCTTTTTATATCCGACATACAGCCCTATTCTTGGGTGTCTCGTGGTTTGATGTCACCAACTTGTTTATAGAGGACTTGAGAACACCAACACATTGGTCAGCATTTGAAGACGCCTAAGTTTTCAAGCACTCAACCTGTTGACTTCTGATTGGGACTTTTATCCTATTGGACTATTCATTTGCATCAGTGCAGTGATTGGTGCAGCAGTATTGATACGGGGGTGAATTTTTGATTAATATTCATTTTCATTGATATCACATTCACTTTATCTCAATTTTGGGCTATTGGGATGCCATTGATTGATTTCAACGGCACATAGCTTATTGGGATCAATTTATTGCGCAGCTTATTTTTACAGATTGCAAAAGTGTTGCCTATGGACAATTTTGGTGACCATAGTTGTAAAAAAAAAAAAAAATACATTTCACGGGCGAAGCAACATCCACCTTTTATAATTTTACAAAAAAAAATAATAAAAAAAAACCAAAGTGGAAGTTCAGACAAAAACTAACTCCAAATCTACTCACAGCCACATTCTAAGACTAACCTATCTAACCCTGTAAAGCAAAAATTGCTAAACATACCTTTTCTGAAGCGGGTCCGGTCTCCAGCGGCAGATGCTGTGTTGAAGAGACAGCCAACAACAGCTGGGAAATGCTTGGGAAGTGACATCACCCATAGACTTGCTATGGGGCTTCCGTTGTCGGCTGTTTCTTCCGCACACTCCTTCACACAGAAAAGGTATGTATAGCGATTTGTTTTTCACAGGGCTAGATAGGTTAGTCTTAGAATGGGGCTGCGAGTAGATTTAGAGAGTTAGTTTTAAGATTAACTTCTACTTTTGTCTATAGTTCTACTTTAACCCCCCCCCCTCATTTTGGATAGAGCAATGGTGGGTTATAACCCCTGTCAGATTTTTTCCCCCCTCCCAATGTGGAGATTTCCTATCACTTCCTGTCACATAGCTAAACAGGAAGTGAGAAAATACCTGCAAACTAGTGGAATTCTTTAGGGGACCCCCAGGTCTCCATAGGAAGATTTCCCCTCTTTTACTTTTTGGTGGACAACCCAAAATGTGCACCTTAACGGGGGCACAGACAGTAAAAGAAACTGTCAGGTGTTCTTATTCCTCTCCACTTTATCTAAAACGAAAATAAAGTTTTGCCTTTAGTTATACTTTAAGTAATATATTATTTTTCTGTGCACTAAAATTCATTGTGTATTTTTTCCTGAAAATGCTAATTTGATAAACAGTAGCATAAACATATCATAAAGCTTATTTAAAAAAAAAAAAAAAAAAAAAAAAGAAGGAGATTGCTCCGGATACAAAGGGTTTAAACACAGCAATCTGTCCATATAAACCAAACAGCATTCAGACTCAATTTTTCACATTAAAAGCAAGTATCCGGTTGCTGGGGCAGCGTTTTCATACTAAAGGCCTGTGTTAGAGGGCTTTGAACTTGTGGCAGTGGAATCAGTTTGAGATGCTTATGAGAACATTCAGATGCATTTGACCTGCTGCAAATGAGTTTTGCATAAACATATTGAAAAGCAAAATGCATTTGAAGGGAACAAAAGCCCATTGAGCTCTACTTCTGAAGACGGCTACTGTGCGGTCCAGGTAGGCTACTAAAAAAACAAAGACCGATATTACTGAGAGGGCCCTTTTATTAAAATCAGAAAGCTGTGGTATGACTATGAAAATGGAGGTTGTTAAACTATACAGCCACCCACCCACACTACCTACATCTAAAGAGCAGAAGTAGTAAATCTGTCAAAGTGAAATCTTGGTAAATGTTCCATCTACCAGTGGCTACAGCCTCTGTCCAAACACAAGCCGAGAAATCCAAGGTGGACGGAGGAATCTGTTGGTGTATGCTCAGCTTTAGCCAAGACAGGCAGAGAAGTTTTGTCAGTCCTTCAGCCCAGGTTTACACTGACAGCAGGAATTAAATCATGCGACCTCAGCTGGACTCGCACAATTACATTCCCGCATGTCAGTCCCAACTTTGGGGGCGATTTCAGAGACATTTGCAGGTTGCTGCAAAGTCGCCAAAAGTAGTACAAAAATGACTTTTGGGAATCGTTGCGGAAGCCCATGTACCACTTCCAACTAAAAATTGTACTTTTATATTCTCAATTAGCTTGTATCTCCCGGCTATTAACTTTTATATCACATGCCCCTCCCTTTTAAATTGTAAGCGCTCATGTGCAGAGCCTTCCTAATCCTCTTGTATTGAATTGCATTGTAACTGAAGGTCTGTCCTCATTTTTTAAAGCGCTACAAAAATTGTTGGCACTATATACCAATCAGCCATAACTTTATGACCCCACAGGTTAAGTGAGTAACAGTGATTAGGTCATTGCAATGGCATCTGAAAGTGGGTGGGATATATTAATCAGCAAGTTGTGCCTGAAGTTGATATGTGGAAAGCAGACAAAAAAAAAAAAAAAAAAAAAAAAAGAAGGAAGAAGGGCATTGCAGTTAGTTATGTATGGAGCTTCGTAGCTGCAGACCTGTGTTCACAGTCAAAACCACCCACAATGGGCACGCGGGCATCAGAACTGGACCACAGAGCAATGCAAGAAGATGGCTTGACCTGATGAATCATGTTTTCTTTTACATCATGTGGATGGCCAGGTGCATGTGCATCGCTTGCCTAGGAAAGAGATGACACCAGGATGCACTATGAAAGGAAGGCAAGCCAGAGGAGGCAGTATGATGCTTTGGGCAATGTTCTGCTGGGAAACCTTGGTCATGTCATTCATGTGGATGTTACTGTCCAAGTACACCCCTTAATTTAAATAGCACTCCCTAATGGCAGCAGCCTCTTTCAGCAGGAGAAGAATGCGCCCTCACACACTCCAAAAATGGCTTAAGAATGGTTTGACGAACACGAGTTTGGAGGCGTTGACCAGATTCTCAATCCAGAATAGAATAGGTGGGATGTGCTGGAAAAAAAAAAACCCCACACAAGTCGGATCCATGGAGATCCACTTGCAGCTTACAGGACTTAAAAGATCTGCAACTGATGGCTTGATACCACAGCATAGCTTCAGAGGTCTAGGTGGTGTCCATGCCTTGATGGGTCAGGACTGATATGGTGGCAAAAGACGGGCCTACTTAAACTTAGGTGTGTGGCCATAAAAAGGTATGGCTGATCGGTGTATACATCATGTATTATAATATTAATAAACAAGTATATTAGACAAAAGTCACAGTAAAGTTACTTACAACAGGCGACATCAAAAAAGGAGCAGTGGATGGAAGGCACCCAGAGATTAGAGGAGCCAGTGTCAAATACCACCAGGAAGGTTTGTGGAGGGCTGCCAATACCAATTTCACCATAATACTGGGCCTATTAGAGCAGAAAGTTCAACCAATATTAGACTACTTTTTACTAGTAGAAAAAGAGAAAATAGGAGTCATTTGATTCTAAAGAAACCTAAACACACACAAGAGTTATAATGAAAAATAAATCAGACTGTTCTGCGTTTCATTAAAAAACCCAACAAATTATCCCCCCCCCCCCCCCCTCCCCATTTACACTTGAGCAGGTTTATTTCCCTATGCCTGACCATGCAGGATCCCATTCCTTCCAATGATCCCCGTTTGCCTGAATAAAAAAAAAAAAAAAAAAAAAAGAAAGACAAAGTATTCAGGCGTTTTTGATCCCACAGATCCCCAGCAATGGGCCTGCAAAAAAAACCACACATACTTACAAAATAAACCCTTTTCAAACTCACCAGGGAATACGTTCTGCTCAGGTTTGGATGTGGGCTTAGTAATGTCATTAAGGGATAAAGAATTATTCTCTGGACTAAAAAAAAGCAGCAGATCTAACAGCTTGCTATAAATTAGACTTACATGAGACCTGACCTATTCTCATTGTCACGTGTCTAGTAGATTCCTGAACTGCAAGGTGACATTTTAACAGGTAAATCATTTCACTGATCACGCGACATTCAGCTGTGTAATAAAACAATATACAGAACACACAACAAGATGCATACTAGATAAACAGATTACAGAACAGTATTAGAAGGATGGGTGTATACCTGAGAAAACTACACAACTATATACAGCAAGGCCCCTTTCAGACAGGTTTTCTGATCAGGTCCGCCCATCAGTTTTTCAGGTGGTCCTGATCAGAAGGTTCATTCATTCCTATGTAGCCCAGTGAAAACAGACACTGGATTCGGTATACTTTTAGCCACCTATAAAGCAGAGCGGGCTCTGCAGATACTGGGGTAGATTCAGGTAGGGGCGCGCACTGATACGGCGGCGCAGCGTATCGTCTTTACGCTACGCCGCCGTAACTTACAGGAGCAAGTGCTGTATTCACGAAGCACTTGCTCTGTAAGTTGCGGTGGCGTAGCGCAAAAGGGGCCGGCGTAAGCGCGCGCAATTCAAATGATCCGGTAGGGGGCGTGGATCATTTAAATTAGGCGCGTTCCCACGCCGAACGTACTGCGCATGCGCCGTCCCTAAAATTTCCCGACGTGCATTGCGCTAAATGATGTTGCAAGGACGTTATTGGTTTCGACGTAAATGGCATCCAGTGCCATTCACGGACGACTTACGAAAACGACGTAACATTTTCAAATCGTGACGCGGGAACGACGTCCATACTTAAAGCGGAGGTTCACCCGTACATAACACTTTTTCCCCTTAGATGGATGCTCGTTTTGTCTAGGGGAATCGGCTAGTTGTTTTAAAATATGAGCTGTACTTACCGTTTACGAGATGCATCTTCTCCGCCGCTTCCGGGTATGGGCTGCGGGACTGGGCGTTCCTATTTTGATTGACAGTCTTCCGAGAGGCTTCCGACGGTCGCATCCATCGCGTCAGGATTTTTAGAAAGAAGCGTTTTCCGAACGTCGGTGCGCAGGCGCAGTATAGAGCCGCACCGACGTTCGGCTTCTTTCGGCTACTAGTGACGCGATGGATGCGACCGTCGGAAGCCTCTCGGAAGACTGTCAATCAAGAAGGAACGCCCGCTCCCGAAGACCCATACCCGGAAGCGACGGAGAAGATGCATCTCGAAAACGGTAAGTACAGCTCTAGCCGATTCCCCTAGACAAAACGAGCATTAATCTAAGGGGATTGTTTGAAAAAAATAGTTTAATGGGTGAACTCCCGCTTTAACATTGGCTGCGCCTTCTAATAGCAGGAGCAGCCTTACACCGAAAAAGCCTTAACGCAAACGACGTAAAAAACGAACACCGGGCGCGTGTACGTTTGTGAATCGGCGTATCTAAGAAATTAGCATATTATACGCCGACAACAACGGAAGCGCCCCTAGCGGCCAAAGTTATATTGCACACAATTCTACGCCGCCGCAATCAAGTTACGTCGGTGGAGGAAGCCTATTTTTTCAGCGTAACTGCCTTTGTGAATCGGCGTAACACTACGCGGGCGCGGAATTCAAATTACAGCGGCGTATCTGGAGATACGCCGCCGCAAAAGGTACCTGAATCTACCCCACTGAGCAGACAAAGCTGTGTCATCCACCCACTCTGCTCCAATCAGCATGGGATCCACTCAGAGATTCCCTGCTGATTGCAACAGAATCTGCCCCATGTGAAAAGGGCCCAAGTGTTTATTTGCATTTATTACTTAGCCAATAGTGTTTAAACTACAACTACATTGCAGATGTGGAGACACAATACCACTAGGGGGCGATAAAAAGACTACAGAGATGTGCCTACTGTAGCACAGCTTAGACCAGTAACTTGCCCAGAACAGGCAGCTTTCCACAACCTTTGACCGAGTTAAATGCTAGACCAACATTTTTCAACCAGGGTGCCTTTGGGTTTCTGTTGGGGGGGACCCTGGCAAATTCCTTACAAATTGGGCAAAAACTGTATACAAGCCTGCCTTTTAGATACACAAATCCACAGGCTGCAATTGCGCACCAGTACAACCTTCCACTCACTGGCATTCTGACAACCAATGACATTGGTTCATAAGGAGGATATCTGTGCATCCCTGTGCAGGTAAACATGGCTCTGCACAGGGCATGAATGCATCCCACCTAGGAGAACAATTCCTAAGAGACATAAGATCAGGGGTCCGCAACCTCTTTCCACTTAGGCTTCTTTCACACTATGGATTGTATGTCCGTTTTATAATATCCGTTACTACTGTTATTACACCTATTAATGGACGTTTATTAACGGATTCATACGGATAAATATTTTACCATTCTTCCTTTATTGAAAACAGATAATGTTTATCCGTATACATCCGTTATATCATTCCTTTCTAACGTCCGTTAATAAAAACCATTTCACCCTTTCTTGAAGTCCAGCTCCAGAAGTCTTTACTGAGCATGCTCAGTAAAATTAACGTCCGTTAACATAACGGACATTTACGGAGACATTTACTAACGTCCGTGCGCCATAGACTTCAGTGTTAAAATATAACGGACGTTAATATATCCGTTACTTGCAACGGAAAAAAAATTAGTGCAAGACCCGTCACATATTCCGTAATAACTAACGTCCGTACGTTATAACGGACTATTACGGATCTTTACGGAACATAAAAAAATCCCATAGACTTTAATGATATGTTATAAAGGACATATAACTTCAGTTTTTTAACATTATCTGACGGATTTTAATACAGATTATTAAAACGGATTTATTTTGTAGTGTGAAAAGGGCCTTAAAGGCCAGATTCACTGTATGCGATTGCATGGAGGGCCGCATTTACCTGCTAATAAATGAAGATAATAATAAGATACCTAACAAGTCATGCTTTAAAAGTGTGCACACTCCTAGAATGACCGACAAACCACAATACTTAAAAATCTCCATAGGCGATGCTTTAAGAACTTTTACAGGTTACCGAATTTAGAGTTACAGAGAAGTCCTTGCGGTAGAGTTATTGCTCTTACTCCAACAATCACGGTGAAAACTCACATGTGTGGCTTGAACGCCGTTTACATCAGGGGTTGACAAATTTGCTTGGAATCTAGGAGCCAGGCAAAAAAGTAAGGAGCCAGAAAACGCGCCCCGTCCCGACGAGCTTGCGCGCAGAAGCGAACACATACGTAAGCTGCGCAAATACGGCGTGACAGAAAGTATTGCAACGATCGCTATTTTATTCTCTAGGGTGTTAGGATAAAAAATATATATAATGTTTGGGGATTCTAATTAGAGGGAAGAAGATGGCAGTGAAAATAGTGAAAAACAACATTAGCATTGCTGTTTAACTTGTAATGCTTAACTTGTAATACCAACGGCCACCACCAGATGGCGCCAGCTCACATCTGGTGGTAATAACTTGTAATACCATAATACCAACGGCTCACCACCAGATGGCCCCAGCTCACAAAAAAAAAAAAAAAAAAAAAAAAAAAGTTTTTTTTTTTTGCCCCCCTTCCAAGCCAAGTCGCCAGGACCCTATTTCTAGTTGCCATGGCGACCTGGCGCCCGGGATTTGTCGAGCCCTGGTTTACATTTGAGACTTGCGTATGCGTTCACTTCTGCACAAGCACGGAAGTATGGGGTGCATTGAATTTTTATTTTACACTGTCCCTTTAAAATAAATGTTTCCCTCCCACTGCTTGGGGATAACAGCTGAGCGGCTTCTTAGAAAGAAGAAAACCAACCACCGGCTCTACAAAAAATATCCGTTTGCATGTGAATTAGCAGCGGCAAGCCGGGTGCAGCCAGCGGACCGTAGGTTGCAGACCCCTGCATTAGATGGTGTCTGGAACGTTCTCAGAAAGTGGAGGAATACTTACATCCAGGTAGTTGAGCAGAGTCTCTGGGGTGGGCTCTGTGCTCGTAGGGAATCCAGGGTAGTATTTGTGGCTTGATCCTATGCAGTCCTTTAGCTCTTTTGTGGAATTAGCCATGGTGTGCCGAATTGTGGCCATTTTCTTCAGAGGAATTCTGAAAAGAGGCAAACAGGTGAAGGCAGAGAATGGATGAAACATTGGCACATTAAAACAACATTCTGTAATCTCCAATTCACAGGAGCTTCCTTTATCAATAATAAAAAGGTCAGGTATAGGAGCAGATAATCTGCAGCACTTTTTCAAAAGGTCAACTAAAGATAGGGCAAAAAAAAAGTGCAACACTTTCAAAGAAATGTACAGTGATTTTGCAATTCATTATCTTGGTCTGTTACCCCACAGTGCCCTGGAAGCCCTGGTCATGCATTTTGAGTTTATTTTTAAAATTGCATATAGATAAGAAAAAAAAAAACAAAAAAAAAACCACACAACAATTTAGAAACTTTAAATAAAAGTAACAAAAACCCATTACAGCAGGGGTGTTCAACCCATGGCCCCAGAACATCTGTAGGGATGCTTAGCAAACATAGCATCCACATCAGCCTGCATGGACAAGCCAAGCAAATGCACATCTGGGGGGATGCCAGGTCTGCAATAGCCCCAGCAGTAGGGAATGCAGGGGCGCCAGGGGAGTAAATGAGGTAATGGCTGGATCAAAGGGGGTTATTACAATTTGCACTGGCCCTAATCTCCGGTGTGAATGTAGCTGATGTATGTGCCCCAATCACTATAATAACAGATCGCCGGTAGCTGCACCTATTTGCAATTGCCTGCAGTGATTGATGTTGGACGCAGACAAAGTGCATCCAGCAGCGATCACCACAGGCAATCACCGGCTGTGCAGAGAGTCATGAATCTGTTCATGACATATTCATGGCTCTCTGCACAGCCAGTGATTGCCTATGGTGATCGCTGCTGGATGCACTTTGCCTGCGTCCAACAGCAATCACTGCAGGCAATTGCAAATAGGTGCAGCTACCGGCGATCTGTTATTATAGTAAACGGGGCCAGTGGCCGCACCTCCTTGCTGAGAGCCACAGGAGGAACAGCTGAGTAGCTATCATTGTTGTTTATTGCTCTAGTATTATGTTGCCCTCTTCTACCTTTGTTTAGGGCAGAAGAATTTCCGCATGCAGCCCCCCCCTGCCCCCAAAAAAATTACCCAAGCTCGATTGCGATTCAGCGATGTGCACGAGAGCCTCTGCTCTCTTGGGTCTCTGCCTCCTCATTGGCTGCAACAGCCAATGGAGTCATTGGTTCCTGCTGCTGTCAATGCCAGACAGGGAGGAGGGAGTGGGGGGCGAGACTGAACCACGCTCTTTGTGACCCATAGACACAGAGGCGGCTCGAACGCGAGCACACTCAAGTACCACCCCTGACAGCAGTACGGGGAGAAGTTTCCCGTACCAGTGGTCACTTTAAATCAGCACAGCTGTGCGGGGCTCTGCACACAGCATCAAGTCATTAATTATTTTACACAGCTCTGTGAATGAGCTACAAGCCCTGACATCTCTTGTAGTTCTCAAACTACGACGGCACAGAGGAGGTAGTTCATCGATTCTTCCTGTCAGTGTATCTGCTTGCCTGTAAGGGCACATAGATACACTGACAGATCTGATGATCGCTGGTGAAATGCTTTACAGGCTCCAAAAAAAAATTAAATAAAAAAAAATGTACTATCTCCAAAAAAAAAAAAAAAGTGCATTTATCCTTTGATATCACTTTAATATCAGTATTACTTCTGCGAGTTTTCTTGCTACCTATATATATATAATGCTAGTTTTACAAAATATTCATTAGAATACATAACAAAGCCCTCCAGAGCACTCTGGGTTAATTGATCATAATAAAGGAATTAAGTACAAAACAACTATACATTCAAGTGTTGGACCTTTCTTTAGGCTGTGGAAACTGCAATATTTTAAATGGCAAACCTTATCTCTTTTCAAGTATCCAAACATAGTAGGTCTTTTATTATTGTTTGGCAAACAATTTACAGATGCCCTTGTGATGTACAAATATTTCCCAACCTTTGTAGCTACTTGCAGATCTTGTGTAAGCAATTTGCTGTTCCTGTTCAGCAATTCATCTTCCTACATCAGATCTTCCCCTCCAGTCTGCTCAGTGAACAGCATGTTTTGGTCAGTTTATAAGGCAGGAAACACACAGTATCTGATGTCATTACATGTAGAAGCACAAACTGCGAATTGAAAAAAACTTTTTTTTTTAAACTTCAGCTAAAACGATATGGCTGATAAAGTAAATAAAGCTCGTTATTGCAGTTTAGCCTTATAGGCTTACCTGTAGGAACAAGTGGTGTAACAGGGTATACAACCACTTTAACAGGTGATTGGTTGCTAGGACATTGGGTGGTCCTTGCAACCAATTACCAGCTTGTTAATATCAAAACTTAACACCCGGCAACTTCTAATCCCACACTCAGTATAGGGTAGGAAAGCATTGGCAAATGGCTGTGAGGGTCCAGGGGCAATAAGTGACTTGAAGGGGACAGTGCTGTGTGATGTGAAAAGGGGAGCAGTGCTGTGGGGTGTGATGTGAAGGGGGGGCTGTGGGGTGTGATGTGAAAAGGGGAGCAGTGCTGTGGGGTGTGATGTGAAGGGGGGGGGCTGTGATGTGAAAAGGGGAGCAGTGCTGTGGGGTGTGATGTGAAGGGGGGGGGGCTGTGGAGGGAGCAACAGATACTAATATGAAGGGGAAAATGATGTATAGTGGGGGAATGATTTATATCCACCCTGCCAGTAAGAGTAAAATGCCTGTAAACTGAAAAAGCCATAGTGTGCATGGACACATTGGCCAACATGGAGAAAAATTTCCAGGCAGAAATAACGAGAGCTCAAAAGCCTGTAGGAGGCGCTTCTGTGAGCTGCAGTGTGCATGAGCCATTAGGGCCTATGGAAAAGATACACAATACCACATGGATCCCCAGATCGATGGAGGACCAAAGCGCTCACGGCACTGGGTCAAGGACAACCCCTGGAGGTCTGGTGGTAGGTATTTCTATCACAGAAAAGGTGATGGATGCAATTAAAGTTGTCATCATTAAAAAGGCATTCTTATTCTTAATTGGCTCTTTTTTTCAGGTAGGTGGCGACAATATTAGAGTCAGTACTGTCATTAGGCAACACTTTAAACTAGCTCAACATGGTATGAAATTTTCCCAGCCTCAAAAGGCGTTGTAATGCGATTCTCACAACCTTTATAATAAAACACACCAAGAAATGCAGCCAATACATGTGAGAATATGAGCGGCCCTGTCATCTGTAGTAAACAGTCGAAGATCAAAAAACGAATCTGTCTAGACATGCACAACGACAGCAAATACCAGCTTTGCTACAACATGGATAACCTGGCAATACACTGAATGAAGAAATACTAACAGATTCCCATATCCACACACACACGAGGTGGATGTAGGAATACACACGCGGATATTGTATTCTCACAGCAGCACCTCAGCGGTCATAATAGGAATACACGGATCAGAGGCCGATTGAAGAAGATGATTTTCCAACAAGTCCCTTTGACAGAAGTCGATCAACTTCAGTCAAGCAGTGAGTTACACGCCGATTGAAATTTGGCGGGAACCAGACAAATTTCAGTCAGTGTAATGCCGCATACACACCATCACTTTATGTGATGAAAAAAAAAACGACATTTTCTGTGAAGTAAAAAACGACGATTTTGAAACTTCAATTTTCAAAGACGAAGTTGCCTACACACCATCGTTTTTTCACAATGTTCTAGCAAAGTGAGGTTACGTTCACCACGTTTTTCCATTGAAGCTCGCCTCATAACTAGCTTCTGGGCATGCGCAGGTGTAAAAACTTCGTTTTTTGCTACACACGGTCAATTTCTGTGAAGTAAAAAACAACGTTTTGAAAAACGACACATAAAATTGAAGCATGCTTCAATTTTTTTTGTCATTTTTCACAAGACATAAAACAACGTTTTCCCCCACACACGGTCATTTAAAGTGACGTTTTTAAAAACGTCGTTTTTTTTCATCACATAAAGTGATGGTGTGTACGCGGCATTAGGCTTGCTTTTCCTGATAATGTAGTTTAAAGGGAAATGCATGCAATGCTCTGCAACCTACAGCAGCCAATACTGCTGCCTGTAGTCATTCAGTGCCACGTCTCAGGATGTGGCAAGACTTATGGTTGAGCAACTGAACAAAATCTGTATAGGTTACCTGTACAGTCACTAAATATTGGCTCTGTGTCTCTGATCTATACAACTCGGCAACACTGAAGAAAAAAAAAGTCTTCTGCTTACACTTGTACACAGCACTACCATACCATGCATTGTGGTTTTAAAGAAAAATTCCAGGCATTAGTATCCAGCTTGGTCCAAAGCTGGCCATACAATGAATGACTGCACAAATATGTGGGTAAAATGAAGCCTAATGCCGCGTACACACGATCATTTTTCGGCATGGAAAAAAAAACTTTGTTTTTTAAAAACGTCATTTTAAATGATCGTGTGTGGGCTGCACATCATTTATCATGTTCTGAAAAACGACAACATTTTTTTTCAAACATGCTGCATTTTTTTAACGTCCTTTTAAACTATGTCGTTTTTCGGGTTGTAAAAAATGATCGTGTGTGGGCTAAAACTACGTTAAAAACCTGTGCATGCTCAGAAGCAAGTTATGAGATGGGAGCGCTCGTTCTGGTAAAACTAGCGTTCATAATGGAGTAAGCACATTCAACACGCTGTAACAGACAGAAAAGCGCAAATCGTCTTTTACTAACAAGGAATCAGCTAAATCAGCCCCAAGGCGAATAGAACTTCCCCTTTATAGTGTCGTCGTACGTGTTGTACGTCACCGCGCTTTGCTAGATCATTTTTAAAAACGATGGTGTGTGGGCAACGTCGTTTTTAATGATGAAGTTGGGAAAACGTTGTTTTTTTAGACATGCTGAAAAACGACGTTTTCTTTCATGCTGAAAAATGATCGTGTGTACGCGGCATAATGCCGCGTACAGACGGTCATTTTTTGTGATGAAATAAAATGACATTTTTAAAAATGTCAATTAAAATGATCGTGTGTGGGCAAAATGTCATTTTATGTCTTCTGAAAAATGACAAAAAAAAAAATTCGAACATGCTCGAATTTTTTGTGTCGTTTTTCAAAATGTCATTTTTTGTGTCAATGAAAATGATAGTGTGTGGGCAAAACGACGTTTTTAAACCCGCACATGCCCAGAAGCAAGTTTTGAGACGGGAGGTAAAACTACCATTCATAATGGAGTAAGCACATTCATCACGCTGTAACAGACAAAAAAGCACGAATCATCTTTTACTAACAAGTAACCAGCTAAAAGCAGCCTCAAGGCGAATAGAACTTCCCCTTTAGAGTGCCGTCACTTTGTTCATCATTTTTCAAAATGATGGTGTGTATGCTACATCGTTTTTGAAAATGAAGTTTCAAAAATGTCGTTTTTTTTCATCACTTCAAACGTCATTTTTTTTTCCATCACAAAAAATGACCGTCTGTATGGGGCATAAGGCTTGAACAGACACTGACAGAGAAAAACGATAGAAGCTTCCGCCAACATGCACCAAAGCTTTTCATGTGTGTGCCGTATGCAACCCTTACATCTTATATACTCCATGATCGTGCATTTGCTGACCTGCACCCATTGTTTCTCTAGTGATACTTATAGAGGAGCAATCTACATTTCCTCCATTACATCAGCAGATGTAGTGTGCAAATAACTTCATTTCAGAAGTGAAGAAAGAATCTGAAGTAGTAATGCAATTCCCCGCTTCTTCCTTTAGCAGATGGTGAAAAATACAGACTGCCTACTATACTATTGTGTAATTAGAGGCAAGATAAATATATATAAAACACAATTGAATGCAAACTCCACCTTTAAGGCCATGTTAGTGATGGTTGTGCTCCCTAATCTGACCACAGTAATCATGGATCTGCAGCCATGATTACCGTGGTCAGCACAGACAGGGGGATCGTGATCTCGATTCAACCCCCCTGATGATCTCCAATGCAGAGTTTGACGATTCTTTCATATAAGAAGTGGAGAGATCATTTGCTCACTCAGCTGTCTAAAGAAAATATCTGGGCAGTCTGCCAAGTTCTTAACATGAAACATTGTAACTAATGCTTCATTCTTAGATCAAAAGGGATACACACTTCTTTGTGTAAAGCGAAAAAAAAATGAAAAAAAATATGGGGTAGTATGTTGTTTGTAACAACATGAAACATTGTAACCAACTTCCTTCTTAGATCAAACTTCTGTGTGTAAATGCAGGAAGTTTAACCACTTAACGTCAATCTTTCTGACACTTGTTTTTCAAGTTAAAAATCAATATTTTTTGCTAGAAAACTACTTGGAACCAATATATATATATATATATAATCGTGCAGCTCTAATAGGAATGGAAAAATTACATAGCAGGAACTCTTTGCTATACAGTGTGCCTTAACTGGTTGCCGACCAGCCGCCGCAGTTCTTACGGCGGCAGGTCCGCTCTCCTGTGCGAGAGCACGTAGCTCTACGTCGCCTCACAAAGCGGGCACTAGGGGCACGTGCGCGCCCCCCGCTCGCTCGTTACAGAGCGAGGACCAGGAGCTGTGTGTGTAAACACACAGCTCCGGGTCCTGTCAGGGGGAGAAATGCCTGACCGTCTGTACAATGTATGAACAGCGATCAGTCATTTCCCCTAGTGAGGCCACCCCCCTACAGTTAGAACACACCCAGGGAACATACTTAACCCCCTTCCCCGCCCCCCTAGTGTTAACCCCTTCCCTGCTAATGGTATTTTTAAAGTAATCAATGCATTTTTAAAGCACTGATCGCTATAAAAATGCCAATGATCCCAAAAATGTGTCAAAAGTGTCCGAAGTGTCCGCCATAATGTCGCAGTACCGAGAGAAAAAAAATTGTTGATCACCGCCATTACTAGTAAAAAAAAAAAAGCCATAAAACGACCCCCTATTTTGTAAACACTATAACTTTTGCGCAAACCAATCAATAAACGCTTATTGCGATTTTTTTTTTTACGAAAAATATGTCGAAGAATACGTATCGGCCTAAACTGAGGAAATGTTTTCTTTTTTTATATATATTTTTGGGGGGATATTTATTATGGTAAAAAGTAAAAAAATATTCATTATTTTTCTAAATTGTCGCTCTATTTTTGTTTATAGCGCAAAAACTAAAAACCCCAGAGGTGATCAAATACCACCAAAAGAAAGCTCCATTTGTGGGGGGAAAAAAGGATGCCAATTTTGTTTGGGAGCCACGTCGCACGACCGCGCAATTGTCAGTTAAAGCGACGCAGTGCCGAATTGCAAAAAGTGCTCTGGTCTTTGACCAGAAATATGGTCCGGGGCTTAAGTGGTTAAAGGAGCAGAATCTTAGCTAGTCTGCAGGAGCCTGTGTGTTTTTTTTATTAATATGGGTGCATTCAGTACATTTGTGCAAAAGGGGGATTAGGTCTTAAAGGGAAAAAAAAAAAGAAAAATCAGTTTCATATGAACATATTTCTCAATGTGTGTTTGTACAGAGACATGTGATCCCTTCTTGTATGATATAAGATAAGATACAGCATGCCTGCATTTTATTGTAGCTCACTTCACCACACCTCCAGAGTGCATTGCAGCATGAATATGACGCACAGAAAACTGTGTCCTCTGGGTAACCTGCGATCATAATAAGATCACTGTATGTGAACAGGGCTTAATGTTTTTGAGCTTATTTACTTTGTGGTACTCTTTAACCACTTCAATACCAGGCCTATTCTGGCACTTCTCTCCTACATGTACAAATCATCATTCTTTTGCTCGAAAATTACGCAGAACCCCCAAACATTATATATGTTTTTTAGCAGACACCCTAGGGAATAAAACGACGGTCATTGCAACGTTTTAGCTTGCACGGTATTTGCGCAATAATTTTTCAAACTTTTTTTTAAAACAAATGGTTTCATGAATTAAAAAAAAAAACAACAAAACAGTAAAGTTAGCCCAATATTTTTTTGTAAAATATGAAAGATTATGTTACACTGAGTAAATAGATACCTAACATGTCACGCCTAAAAATTGCGCACACTCATGGAATGGCGCCAAACTTCGGTACTCCATAGGAATACATGTAAACATCCCTTGTAATAGGAAATTTGTGTGACAGGTCCTCTTTATGGAGCGATGCTTAGTATTGCTTACTAGCCGCAATCGCGGCTTTGTTTACTTCCAGGTACCCGGGCGTGACGTCTTCAGATCGCGCCCGGGCCTCCGACAGTCAGAGATGCTTCCTAGCCTGCGCCGGACGATTCTTTCTCCGGTCCCCGATTGGCACAGGAGAGCCCGGAGAAGCACCGGATGGCGGCGGGGATGTCCCCTCCCGCCGCCTATAAGAACAATCAAGTGGTGGAACTGCCGCTATGATCGATCTGGTGCACAGGATCGCCGGCACTAAAGAATGATATCTGAATGATGCCTCTAGATGCAGGCATCATTCAGATATCACTGCACAAATCCCAGGACATCATATGACGTCCACCCAGGATTGGAGATCCCATCTGTGGACGTCAAATGACTAGGGGCCAGTAGTGACGTGGTTAAAGAGCGATCTGTGTTCGGACCCAATGCTTTAGCCTTTGTATCCCATACTAGTGCGCCAAAACCAGGTGAACGGCTTTCGTTCGGTTTACAAACTGCGCGCACTAAACCTGGCGAAAGTGGCATGCTTTGGCATTGCTGCAAAGCATCGTGGCATGCGTACACCTCTGGCTGGTACCTCTGCAGCTAAAGGGTGTAGTGCGGAAGGGGGGGGGTGTAAAACCGAGGCTTACCTGTGGCGTATTACAACCTCACATGTGAACAAGTCCTTAAACCGGACGTAAACTTACCTTAACTTCAGCAGTCCTGTTCCTTGTCAGCACTGACATCTTCTGCTGCATGCCAGTCTTCGGCCAACCAAATTTGGCGGCACAGGATTGTGTCACTCCTACACCGTCATCCCTGCGCCAGCGGTGTAAATTGAGCTATGCATGCGCAGCTCAGATTACATGCTGGAGAAGATAGTGAGTAGGTAGGTGCATCTTATTGCAGAGAACATATTGCATGTCTTCTGCAATAAAAAGACTGTCAGCTCGCTCTTTATAACAGTGAAACTTTAGTTCTTCTTTTAGCCCCTGGTCACACTGAAGCGACTTGACAGTTTCAAATCACAGCACCCTACTATGTGCATTGGAATCGGTCTCATTGGTGCGACGTCGGAGTCACACCAATTTTCAAAGTAGATCCTGTACTATTTTTTGGAAGGTCAACTTGCATAGACATCTCTACATGAAGTCGCACTGATGTCTTCCAAGTAGCACTGAAATGCTACCTTGAAAGCAATTTCAAGTGGAGACTAAAGGCCTAACTGTACCTATTCCTAAAAATGTTCCCTACCACGTATAATAGCTCTGTGTGCCACTGCCTACCACGTATAATAGCTCTGTGTGCCACTGCCTACCACGTATAATAGCTCTGTGTGCCACTGCCTACCACGTATAATAGCTCTGTGTGCCACTGCCTACCACGTATAATAGCTCTGTGTGCCACTGCCTACCACGTATAATAGCTCTGTGTGCCACTGCCTACCACGTATAATAGCTCTGTGTGCCACTGCCTACCCATTTCCAATCTGCTCCAGTCACATGATCCTGCAGCTCCAGCTCTCCTGTGTCAGCTGCTCAGAAGAGAAGGGATCACAAACAACCCCTCGTTCATAGGAACCTATAGGTGACATCACTGCTCCTGGAATTCCCACACATTGTCCAGCCTGAGCTACACATAGAGCACCCCCTTCCCACCTACACATAGAGCACCCCCTACACCTAGAGCACCCCCTTCCCCCCTACACATAGAGCACCCCCTACACATAGAGCACCCCCTTCCCACCCACACATAGAGCACCCCCTTCCCACCTACACACAGAGCACCCCCCTTCCCACCTACACATAGAGTACCCCCTCCACATAGAGCACCCCCCTTCCCACCTACACATAGAGTACCCCCTCCACATAGAGCACCCCCCTTCCCACCTACACATAGAGTACCCCCTCCACATAGAGCACCCCCCTTCCCACCTACACATAGAGCACCTCCCCTCCACCTAGAGCACCCCCCTCCCACCTACACATAGAGCACCTCCCCTCCACCTAGAGCACCCCCCCTCCACCTAGAGCACCCCCTTCCCACCTACACATAGAGCACCTCCCCTCCACCTAGAGCACCCCTTCCCACCTACACATAGAGCACCTCCCCTCCACCCACACATAGAGCACCCCCTTCCCACCTACACATAGAGCGCCCCCCCTCCACCTAGAGCACCCCCACCACCTACACATAGAGCACCCCCTCCACATAGAGCACCCCCTTCCCAAATACACATAGAGCACCCCCTTCTCACCTACACATAGAGCACCCCCTTCTCACCTACACATAGAGCACCCCCTACACATCGAGCACCCCCTTCTCACCTACATAGAGCACCCCCTACAAATAGAGCACCCCCCTCCACCTAGAGCACCCCCCTCCACCTAGAGCACCCCCTTCCCACCTACACATAGAGCACCTCCCCTCCACCTAGAGCACCCCTTCCCACCTACACATAGAGCACCTCCCCTCCACCCACACATAGAGCACCCCCTTCCCACCTACACATAGAGCACCCCCTTCCCAAATACACATAGAGCGCCCCCCCCCCACCTAGAGCACCCCCACCACCTACACATAGAGTACCCCCTTCCCACCTACACATAGAGCACCCCCTCCACATAGAGCACCCCCTTCCCAAATACACATAGAGCACCCCCTTCTCACCTACACATAGAGCACCCCCTTCTCACCTACACATAGAGCACCCCCTACACATCGAGCACCCCCTTCTCACCTACATAGAGCACCCCCTACAAATAGAGCACCCCCCTCCACCTAGAGCACCCCCCTCCACCTAGAGCACCCCCCTCCACCTAGAGCACCCCCTTCCCACCTACACATAGAGCACCCCCTTCCCACCTACACATAGAGCACCCCCCTCCACCTAGAGCACCCCCCTCCACCTAGAGCACCCCCCTCCACCTAGAGCACCCCCTACACATAGGGCACCCCCACCACCTACACATAGAGCACCCCCTTCCCACCTACACATAGAGCACCCCCTACACATAGGGCACACCCTTCCCATCTAAACACAGAGCACCCCCTTCCCACCTACACATAGAGTACCCCCTACACATAGAGCACCCCCTTCCCACCTACACATAGAGCACCCCCTACACATCTACACATAGAGTACCCCCTACACATAGGGCACCCCCTTCCCACCTACACACAGAGCACCCCTCACCCATACATAGAGTACACCATAGCCCCGCCCTTTACCTGTCCATGGAGTCCTTCCCACACACCCATCTCTCTCTCACCTGACCAGCGCTGTGCCCGGATGTAGCAGTGCGCCCAGCAGTAGAGTCCATGTCAGCAAAGCCTCCATAGTAGTCCGAGCTGAATATCTTCTCACGCAGCAGACCTGAGTACTGAGCTTCTTCCTATCACACTCCACACGGGTCACAAGACGTCTCTTCACCACACGTGATGTGTCAGCTGACCCGCCTGTCACGGGACTAGGAAAGGGCGAGAGAATAAACACAAGTCATTGCAATGCTAACCCTTGGTCGCCCCCCAGTGGTCATTACAACCATAACAAACACTGAACTCTAGTGGAAAAATATTAAAAGCATAGTTCTAGTTTTTACTTTTCCAGTGATTTCTATTTACATTTTCAACGAAGGTAGAAGAACAGGCACACAAACAACAAATACTGTACATCGGTTGCATTTCAGGGTACAAAACCTGCAACAAAGTGAAATGACCAGTTTTTTCTATTTTAAAGCGGGGGTTCACCCTTAGGCCCCATACTCACGAGCAAACATGTCTGCTGAAACTGGCCCGCAGGCCAGTTTCAGCAGACATGTTTGCTCGTGTGTGGGCGCGAGCGGGCCGAATTCCAGCAAACATTTGCCCGCCGGGCCTTTTCCCAGCGGGCAAATATTCCTGGACTTGTTTTAAAACAGCCCGCTGGAATTCAGCCCGCTCGGACATGTACGGTCGTCAGTACAGACCTACCGTACATGTCCAGGCGCCCGCCGTCCCTCGCATGCGTCGAATGACTTCGACGCATGCGTGGAAGCATTTTAAAGGCGGGCCGCCCACGTCGCCGCGTCATTGTCGCGGCGACACCGCGTCATCGACGCGGCGACACCGCGGACACGCCCCGCGTATTGTTTACGCGCGGACTTCTGTACGATGGTGTGTACAACCATCGTACAGAAGCCCTCTGGCAGACATGTATGGTGAAAACGGTCCGACGGACCGCTTTCACCATACATGTTTGTCCGTGTGTACCCGGCCTTAGAGGGCACTTTTCCCCCTTAGATTCCTGCTCGTTTTCTCTAGGGGAATCGGCTATTTATTTTAAAATATGAGCATTACTTACCCGTTTACGAGATGCATCCTCTCCGTCGCTTCCGGGTATGGGCTTCGGGAATGGGCGTTCCTTCTTGATTGACAGGCTTCCGAGAGGCTTCCGACGGTCGCATCCATCGCGTCACGATTTTCCGAAAGAAGCCGAACGTCGGTGCGCAGGCGCAGTATAGAGCCGCACCGACGTTCGGCTTCTTTCGGCTACGAGTGACGCGATGGATGCGACCGTCGGAAGCCTCTCGGAAGGCTGTCAATCAAGAAGGAACGCCCGCTCCCGAAGACCCATACCCGGAAGCGACGGAAGAAGATGCAGCTCGAAAACGGGTAAGTACTGCTCATATTTTAATACAAATAGCCGATTCCCCTAGACCGAACGAGCAGGAAGCTAAGGGGAGAATTTTTTTTTTTTTACAAATGGGTGAACTCCCGCTTTAATTGAAGTGTTCTTTCTCCTTAGGCCCTTTTAAAGCGGGGGTTCACCCTAAAAACAATTTTCTAACATTACATTGAGATTACTCTCGACAATGACAGTATGCCGATTTTTTTTCTTTTTTTTTTTGCTGTACATACCTCGTATAGCTATTTTCTTACCCGGCTTCCGGATAGTGCCTCCCGCGGGAGTGGGCGTTCCTATGAAGCAGTTAGTGATTGACTTGATGACAAAAACTACCCCCCCGTCGCATAATGAGCGTCACGAGTTGCCGAAAGAAGCCGAACGTCGAGTCGACGCTACACGGCACCTGCGCACCGACGTTCGGCTTCTTTCGGCAACTCGTGGCGCTCCTTATGCGACAGGGGGGGGGGTAGTTTTTGTCATCATGTCAATCACTAACTGCTGCATAGGAACGCCCACTCCCACGGGATTCACTACCCGGAAGCCGGCTAAGAAAATAACTATACGAGGTATGTACGGCAAAAAAAAAAAAAAATCGGCATACTGTCAATGTCGAGAGTGAGCTCAATGTAATGTTAGAAAATAGTTTTTAGGGTGAACCCCCTCTTTAATTTACACGGGGCTGACATCAGCAGCGGATCCACCCACTCAGCATCTCTCTGCTGATCCCCGCTGAGCAGGCGGATGACAAGTCTGTGTCTGCTCCACTGATGAAGAGCGGACACAGACACAGCCCTGTTCTCTATGGGGCGGTCAGATAAAAATGGCCCGCCTGTCCCGGGGGCGGACTGACCATTTGGGCACTCGGGCACTGCCCGAGGGCCCCATGCCACTAGGGGGCCCCCATCAGGGTTGACAGCCACAGTAAAACCAGGGACAGCATGTAAAAATCTGTGTTTTTTTACATCTGTCCCTGAAATGTTCCATACCGACATATTTTTGGTCTAGGAAATGCCAAGATTATAGCTGCCCTGCCTCTCCAGTACCTTTTCAGTGTGTGTATGTGTATTGTGTGTGTATGTATACTGTGTGTATATTGTGTGTCTGTGTGTGTATACTGTGTATGTATACTGTATGTGTATACTGTGTGTGTGTATATTTTGTGTCTGTGTGTATACTGTATGTGTGTATCTACATTGTGTGTCTGTGTGTGTATATTGTGTATGTATACTGTATGTGTGTGTGTGTGTGTATACTGTGTATGTATACTGTATGTGTATACTGTGTGTCTGTGTGTGTACTGTATGTGTGTGTCTGTATATACTGTGTGGCCCCATAATCTATTGCCTGGGGGCCCCATAATCTCCTACTGCCCAGGGGCCCCATAATCTCCTATTGCCCGGGGGCCCCATAATCTCCTATTGCCCGGGGGCCCCATAAGTTGTCAGACCACCCCTGCGCCTATCTGTTTCCATCCGACTGTCTTCTGATCCGATAGATGGGATTCCCAATCCGTCTGTTTTTAGCGGACCGGATCGGATGCCAGCGGGTGTTGACATTCTCAATTCCATAGAGAAGAATGGAAAAACCTGAAAAACTGTCAAACAAACCCGATCATAACATCTGTGTGAAAGGGGCCTACGTTTTCGACCGGGTACTGCTCATAGCTCACAACTGTCCCTGATTTCGAGGGACTGTCCCTGATTTGGAACAATGTCCCTCATTTTGGTCTGATCTATATAGTTGTATATAAAATGCACTTTTTATCTATCAAAAAGTGTTTCCCAGTGCTAAACCTTTCATCTGATTTCTAAATTGCTGCATTTTTAACCACTTGCTTACTGGGCACATATACCCCCTTCCTGACCAGAGGACTTTTTGCGATTCGGCACTGCGTCGCTTTAACTGACAATTGCGCGGTCGTGCGACATGGCCCCTAAACAAAATTGACGTCCTTTTTTCCCCACAAATAGAGCTTTCTTTTGGTGGTATTTGATCACCTCTGCGGTTTTAATTTTTTGCGCTATAATCAAAAATTGAGCGACAATTTTGAAAATATTTTTTTACTTGTTGCTATAATAAATAGCTCAATTTTTTTTCAAAAAAAATTTTTTTTATCAGTCTAGGCCGATACGTATTCTACATATTTTTGTTAAAAAAAAAAAAAAATCGCAATAAGCCACTGGTTTGCGCAAAAGTTATAGCGCGTACAAAATAGGGGACAGAATTATTTTTTATTATTTTTATTTTTTTACGAGTAATGGCGGCAATTTGCAATTTTTATTGGGACTGCGACATTATGACGGACACATCGGACACTTTTGACACATTTTTGGCACCATTCACATTTATACAGCAATGAGTGCTATAAATATGCACTAATTACTGTATAAATGTGACTGGCATTGAAGGGGTTAACACTAGAGGGTGAGGAAGGGGTTAAATGTGTACCCTGCCTAGTGTTACTAACTGTGGGGGGAGGGGACTGACTGGGGGAGGTGACCGATGCTGTGTCCCTATGTACAAGAGACACAGATCGGTCTCCTCTCTCCCTGACAGGATGTGGATCTGTGTGTTTACACACACAGATCCACGTCCTTGTCTCTGTAACCGCCGATCGCGGGAGCCTGGCGGAAATCGCGGCCGCCAGGCACGCGCATTGGCATCTCAGTGATGTGGCGGGCGCGCGCGCGCCCCCCAGTGGCCAGGAGGAGCGGAGGCTGTAAAAAGACGGCGTGTTAGAGAATTACAACCACCCTGCGGCCGTATAAAGTCGTACGGCCGTCGGGAAGTGGTTAAATTCCAAAAGCCAATAGAAAAGGAATAGTAGTGGTAAAAAGCACTTGTGGGTTTAACTAATCTTGTGTTTATGTACAATTCTCCTTTAAGGGGGTGTGGCAAGGGGTGTGTCCTATGCCTGTATACTTTTGTTGATAGGGGTTCCTCATTCCCATCTCAAAAACTTGGGAGGTATGACTGCTGCTGTATCCTATAGATCAGTGTTCCCCAACCCCCGGCCCGCGGCCCACTACCGGGCCGCGGCACTTCTGCACCCGGGCCGCGAGCAGGCGGCATGAGAGAGCCCCACATGCGGACCGCGGCACTCTGCCATTCGGACCGCAAGGAGACTTTTCTTCCTCCTGCGTCGCTCATAGAGCCGACAGCGGGAGGCGGAACAATTCTGGGTGGAGGGCGGAGCTGCCCGAGGTTATCAAACAGGCGATTGGCTGCTAGGACTGTCCTTCATCCTAGCAGCCAATCACCTGTTTGTTACCTCGGCCCTCCATCCAGAACTGTCCCGCCTCCTTCCCTGCAATTTTTCTCCTCATACTGTGCCTCCCTCCGATCTGTCCCTAAGTGTGGGGGATGGAACCGAGGACTGTAATGTGTGGGGGATGGAACCGATGACTGTAATGTGTGGGGGACGGAACTGAGGAATGTAATGTGAAGGGGACGGAACTGAGGACTGTAATGTGTAGGGGGGAAGGCTGAGGACTGTAATGTGTGGGGGGGAAGGCTGAGGACTGTAATGTGTGTGGGGGGGGAGGCTGAGTACTGTAATGTGTGGGGGGGAAGGCTGAGGACTGTAATGTGTGGGGGGGGGAGGCTGAGTACTGTAATGTGTGAGGGGGGAAGGCTGAGGACTGTAATGTGTGGGGGGGGACTGATGACTGTAATGTTTCTGGGGGGAAGGCTGAGGACTGTAATGTGTGTGTGGGGGGGGGGAAGGCTGAGGACTGTAATGTGTGGGGGGGACTGAGGACTGTAATGTTTGGGGTGGAAGGCTGAGGACTGTAATGTTTGGGGGAGGAAGGCTGAGGACTGTAATGTGTGGGGGGGGGAGGCTGAGTACTGTAATGTGTGGGGGGGAAGGCTGAGGACTGTAATGTGTGGGGGGGGAGGCTGAGTACTGTAATGTGTGAGGGGGGAAGGCTGAGGACTGTAATGTGTGGGGGGGGGACTGATGACTGTAATGTTTCTGGGGGGAAGGCTGAGGACTGTAATGTGTGGGGGGGACTGAGGACTGTAATGTTTGGGGTGGAAGGCTGAGGACTGTAATGTTTGGGGGAGGAAGGCTGAGGACTGTAATGTGTGGGGGGGACTGAGGACTGTAATGTGTGGGGGGGACTGAGGACTGTAATGTGGGGTTATGATATAAATAGGGGCAGATGACAGTACTGTTAATGGGGGAGCCCAGAGTATGACAACACTACCAGTGACAGGGTGAGTGTGAGCAGGGCCTAGTGGGGGCACTAGCTTCATCTGTTGGGGCCTTACCACATCTGGTGGCAGGCAGCATGGCAAGTGACAATCCGCATCTGGTGGCAGGCAGTGTGGCAAGTGACAATCCGCATCTGGTGGCAGGCAGCATGGCAAGTGACAATCCACATCTGGTGGCAGGCAGCATGGCAAGTGACAATCCGCATCTGGTGGCAGGCAGCATGGTAAGTGACAATCCGAATCTGGTGGCAGGCAGCGTGGCAAGTGACAGACTCAAAGCTCCCACTGATTCTGCATTATGGTGGGTTTAACTTTATTTATTACTACAATGTAATAAATAGAAATAATGCGCTGACAAATTGCCCGCGAAAAATCGCTTACCCCCCGCATGCCATCCCCAACCTCCCCCCAACCGGGCCTTGGCAAAATTTTCTTCTTGCAGCCGGTCCCTGGTGCCAAAAAGGTTGGGGACCACTGCTATAGATGGATGTGCTTTCCGTCTCCTTGGATGATGAGTAAGGATAAGCTCCGGCGTGTTCGCATTGAACACGTGCGGAGCCCGCCAGGAAGTCGGCACCCGCGCTGCGCTAATCACAGCCAGGCAGACATTTCCCGATATCTGCAGCCGAGCATCGGGAAATGTCTGCCTGGCTGTGATTAGCGCAGCACGGGTGCTGACTTCCTGGCGGGCTCCGCACGTGTTCAATGCGAACACGCCGGAGCTCATCCTTAATGATGAGGACGGTATACAGTAAAACCTTGGTTTGAGAGCATTTTGCAAGACAAGCAAAATGTTTTGATACATTTTGCCTTGATATGCAAGCAATATCTTGATATAAGAGTAGTGTCATGTCATAACTGAGTATAAAAAAGAAGAGAGGCGCCTCTAAGTGTAGCAATATGGTTACATTTAATGAAGGTACAACATTTAGCAACTTATTGCTACACTTAGAGGTTCCTCTCTTCTCTTTTATGCCCTGTAAAAAAATGCTTTGATATACAAGTGCTTTGGATTACAAGCATGTTTCTGTAAAGAATTATACTCGCAAACCAAGGTTTTACTGTATATACATTCTGGTCTTTGGTGAGTTTGCCATTAATGTCTGAGTATCCCACTAGCTGAGCAGGGGGCCTATATGAACATTATCTAATGTAAACTTTTAGCTAGATTCAGAGAGGGCGTCCTAACTTTGCGGCGGCGTAGCGTATCGTGTTTACACTACGCCGCCGTAAGTTAGCGAGGCAAGTACATGATTCACAAAGTACTTGCCTGCTAAGTTACGGCGGTGTAGCGTAAATCGGGCGGGCGTAATGGCGCCTAATTCAAATTTAGCTGAGGGGGCGTGTTTTATGTTAATGGGGCTTGACCTGACGTGATTGACGTATTTTACAAACGGCGCATGCGCCATCCGCCTACATATCCCAGTGTGCATTGCGGCAACGTACGCCGCACGGGCCTATTGGTTTCGACGTGGACGTAAATCCCTATTCACGGACGACTTACGCAAAAGACGTAAAATTTTCGAATTTCGACGCCATACTTTAACATTACTATTCCAGCTATTTGATGGAATATCTTTAGGCCTGATAATGCGTTACGTAAACGGCGTATCTGTACTGCCTCACGCCGGGCGTACGTTCGTGAATAGGCGTATCTAGTGATTTACATATTCTACGCCGACCGCAATGAAAGCGCCACCTAGCGGCCAGCCTAAATATTGCACCCTAAGATAGGACGGCGCAAGCCGTCATATCTTAGATAGGTTTAAGTGTATCTCTGTTTGAGAATACACTTAAACCTAGGTCGGCGCAGATTCCGAGTTAGGTCGGCGTATCTACTGATGCGCCGGCCTAACTCTTACTGAATCTAGCTATACCTCTCTCTGACTTCATTGTTCATGCCCTATGGCAATGGAAAGGGGAACGCTATTTTGATTTCTATGTCCTACTGTTGGACCAGTGAGAACCATTTGTATTGCAGTGTCAGCCGCCCCCCCCCCCCCCTTTTCCAATGTACTAGGCTATGATTCCCCCCCCCCTTTTCCAATGTAGTAGGCTATGATTCCCCCCCCTCTTTTCCAATGTACTAGGCTATGATTACCCCCCCCCCTTCTTTCTTGCAGGTGTGTGGATGACAACTGCTTCCCTCCCCATTTACCACGACTTTCTCTCATCAACTATCGCACTTTGTGGTCGATTTAAGGGATCCTTGTGTGGAATATCTGGGGCCCTCCTTTGGGAGCGGTGGAGACGTCTCCACGTCTCCAGTTATGGCACAGTGTTATTTTGTTCTTACATTTTAGATGATCGTATTGTGCGGATTGCTTTCATGGTATGGTATTATTCATCATGGTTACTATTTATTAATATACGTGACCTTCTCTATCCACTTCCCGACCGCCGCATGTACATATACGTCGGCAGAATGGCACGTACAGGCACATGGGCGTACCTGTACGTCCCTGCCTAGACGTGGGTGGGGGGTCCGATCGGGACCCCCCCCCGCGACTTGCGGCGGTCGGGTCCCCTCGGGGAGCGATCCGGGACGACGGCGCGGCTATTTGTTTATAGCCGCTCCGTCGCGATCGCTCCCCGGAGCTGAAGAACGGGGAGAGCCGTGTGTAAACACGGCTTCCCCGTGCTTCACTATGGCGCTGCATCGATCGAGTGATCCCTTATGTAGGGAGACTCGATCGATGACGTCATTCCTACAGCCACACCCCCCTACAGTTGTAAACACACACACAGTGTACACCAAATCCTACAGCGCCACCTGTGGTTAACTCCCAAACTGCAAACTGTCATTTTCACAATAAAGAATGCAATTTAAATGCATTTTTTGCTGTGAAAATGACAAAAATCCCAAAAATGTGTCAAAATTTTCCGAAGTGTCCGCCATAATGTCGCAGTCACGAAAAAAATCGCTGATCGCCGCCATTAGTAGTAAAAAAAAAAAAATTAATAAAAATGCAATAAAACTATCCCCTATTTTGTAAACGCTATAAATTTTGCGCAAACCAATCGATAAACGCCTATTGCGATTTTTTTTTACCAAAAATAGGTAGAAGAATACGTATCGCCCTAAACTGAGGAAAAAAAAAAATTATATATGTTTTTGGGGGATATTTATTATAGCAAAAAGTAAAAAATATTGAATTTTTTTCAAAATTGTCGCTCTATTTTTGTTTATAGCGCAAAAAATAAAAACCGCCGAGGTGATCAAATACCACCAAAAGAAAGCTCTATTTGTGGGGAAAAAAGGACGCCAATTTTGTTTGGGAGCCACGTCGCACGACCGCGCAATTGTCTGTTAAAGCGACGCAGTCCCAAACTGTAAAAACACCTTGGGTCTTTAGGCAGCAATATGGTCCGGGGCTTAAGTGGCTATACAGATGTCCCTGAGGAAGGGATTCAAGTCTTCCTGAAATGCGTCAGTCACACCGAGAAGATTGTCACAGCAGAATTATTTGTTATCAGCTGTTTCATCATGTTCTGACTTGTTTTATACGGGTGATTTTACGCATGTGTTAATAAAGTTTTATATTTATGTACTATTGGCTTATCACATGAGTTGCCTTTAAAGTGCCACTAGTACTGGGGGGACTTATTTACCTATTTTCAATTATCTAAAGATGTCGGCAACAACTTATGGTTTTCTCTGGTGATACATCTTTTCTACCCTATACAGATGAGGGGCATCTGTAGATAATACAAACTGTGCAGCTTTGACCAAATTTGAGTAATGCCCATGCTATAGGTGTAGGCCATTTACATACCTCATGCAGACATCCCAACCTGCAAAAACTCATTTCATGGAGGTGGCTAACTCATTTTAGGGAAGTGACGCTTTGCACCAGCGCCGACCAGCACAGCCCATCAGTGCCCACCAGAGAAGCCCATCAGTGTCCTTCAGTGCAGCCTATCGGTGTCCATCAGTGCAGCCCATCAGTGCCACCTCATCAGTGGCCTCCAGTGAAGCCTATCAGTGCCAATCAGTGTCCTTCAGTGCCACCCCATCAGTGCCCACCAGTAAAGCCTATCAATGTCCTTCAGTGCCACCTCATCAGTGGCCTCCAGTGCAGCCTATCAGTGTCCCTCAGTGCCACCTCATCAGTGCCCCCCAGTGCAGCCTATCGGTGTCCATCAGTGCCACCTCATCAGTGGCCTCCAGTGCAGCCTATCAGTGCCAATCAGTGTCCTTCAGTGCCCACCAGTAAAGCCTATTAATGTCCTTCAGTGCCACCCCATCATTGGCCTCCAGTGCAGCCTATCAGTGTCCATCAGTGCAGCCTATCAGTGTCCATCAGGGCAGCCTATCAGTGTCAATCAGTGTCCTTCAGTGCCACCTCATCAGTGCCCACCAGTAAAGCCTATCAATGTCCTTCAGTGCCACCTCATCAGTGGCCTCCAGTGCAGCCTATCAGTGTCCATCAGGGCAGCCTATCAGTGTCCATCAGGGCAGCCTATCAGTGTCAATTAGTGTCCTTCAGTGCCACCTCATCAGTGCCCACCAGTAAAGCCTATCAATGTCCTTCAGTGCCACCTCATCAGTGGCCTCCAGTGCAGCCTATCAGTCCCACCTCATCAGTGGCCTCCAGTGCAGCCTGTGTCAATCAGTGTCCTTCAGTACCACCTCATCAGTGCCCCCCAGTGCAGCCTATCGGAGTCCTTCAGTGCCACCTCATCAGTGCCCACCAGTAAAGCCTATCAATGTCCTTCAGTGCCGCCTATCAGAGTCCATCAGTGCAGCCTATCAGCGTCCATCAGGGCAGCCTATCAGCGTCCATCAGGGCAGCCTATCAGCGTCCATCAGGGCAGCCTATCAGCGTCCATCAGGGCAGCCTATCAGTGTCCTTCAGGGCAGCCTCATCCGTGCCCACCTGTGCTCCACGCTTCTGCAGGTGTATGCAAGATTAGAACACACATCAGGTACATCCCAGCAGGCTGCAAGAAGGTCAGCATCAATAACCATGACCAAGTAATGAGCCTTGCCTCCTAGCTGATGATCGCTGCCATTTTACGATCACCCCCCAGATAATGCAGTGTTATCTGACTGGTTTTAGTGATGGGGGTTGATTTTATGGGGAGCCATTAACATCAAACCCCCACTTACCACTTCCCGGAAGCAAAGTAAAGCCAACTGGGTCTGGAATTCCAAGCGACGACAAACAAAAAGAACTGCAGAGATTGATGCAAGGAGGATGTGGGTTGGTTTATTTATTGCGAATAACTTAACAGTTGCCATTTGCTTTTTTGAATGTGATTTATTGTTTCCACTTTAATTAGTTCCATCCTAGAGGCCTGCAATGTTACCAACTTGCTTGTCCACTGCAGCAACCATAGCAGATTTTTCATGGTACAACGAAAGGTTAGATTGCATAATAGGAGCGTCCCAAACAGCTAAACATCTTTGAAAGAGACAATGTCAGGACAGGAGTATGGAAAGTGCTACTGCTGACTTGTTTTTGAAGGTACATATTCCAGGGCTCTCTATGTTAGAAACCTGGAACAAACATGCAGATTAGGTATCCCCATACCTCACATCTTGTTCCAGGTCAGTTGATTACCAAGTAAAAAAATTAAGGAATAGGTGCCAACCCTGGACCTTCAAAAAGTCACCAATGACAGCTCTAGTTTCTGAGTAAACCAGTGTTAATTCAGTCGCCTAAAACATTTTAAGCCACGTACACATGATCGGTCCATCCGATGAGAATGGACCAACCGATGAAGCTGACTGATGGTCCGTTGCGCCTACACACCATTGGTTAAAAAAACGCTCGTGTCAGAACGCGGTGACGTAAAACACAACGACGTGCTGAAAAAAACGAAGTTCAATGCTTCCAAGCATGCGTCGACTTGATTCTGAGCATGCGTGGATTTTTAACCGATGGTCGTGCCTACTAACGATCGGTTTTGACCTATCGGTTAGGAATCCATCGGTTAAATTTAAAGCAAGTTGGCTTTTTTTTAACCTATGGTTAAATAACCTATGGGGCCCACACATGATCGGTTTTGACCAATGAAAACGGTCCATCAGACCGTTGTCCTCTAGTTAACCTATCTTGTGTACGAGGCCTTAGTCAACTAAATGAATGCTATTTTAGTCGACTAAAACAACTAATGCACACGATCGGAATTTCCAATGGAATTTTCCGTCGGAATTCCAATGAAGTTGACTTCCAGCAGTCTTGCATACACACTGTCAGACTAAATTCCGACTGTCCAAAACGCGGTGACGTAAAACACTACGATGTGCCGAGAAAAATAAATTTCAATGCTTCCGAGCATGCGTCGACTTGATTCTGAGCATGCATGGGTTTTTTTCTCCGTCGGAGTTGCACACAGACGATAGGAATTTTCTATCGTTTTTTTTTTCCCCCCATCGGGAGAAAAATAAAACATGTTCTATTTCTAAACACCGATGGAAAAATGTCCGATGGGGCCCACACACAATCGGAATTTCTGATAGAAAAAAAAGTCCTTTTCATCGGAAATTCCAATCGTGTGTACGTGGCATTAGATTACTAAAATACAAAAAGACTAAAGACAAACGACTTAGGCCCCTTTCACACGGGGCAGATCAGTAATGATCCTCCCTGTGAACCTCCGCTTGCTCAGCAGGAATCGCTCCGTTGATCCCCGCTGAGCCGGCGGATGACACTGTGCAGGGACTGCCCTGTCTTTTCTCCACTCTCCCCTATGGGGGGATTGGATGAACACGGACCGTATGTCCGTGTTCACTTGATCTGATCCGCCAGACGGATGGAAAAAGTAGGTTTTTCCTCCATCACACTTTGGTGGAGCGGGTCGGATGTCAGCGGGCATGTCACCGCTGACATCCGCGGCTCCATAGAGGAGCACGGAGCGCCCGTTCAGGTCCGCCTGAAAAACTGGCAGGCGGACCTGAACGGGCCGCCCGTGTGAAAGAGCCCAAAGACTAATACAAAATTGAAATTTGGACTTCAAAATGAACACTGATATGTAGTGCATGTTCATACCTCAACACCATAAATAATAACATATTAGATTTTGGAAATTGCAGAAAAATGTTAACTAATGCATTACAATTTAATTACACCCATTCGATATTAGTCGACTAAAATTTTCCTGTAGATTTTCATTCCTGCAACCATGGGATGCAGAAGAGAAAACCGCTCAATTTCCCCATCAACACAGACAACGTTGATGGGAACGCCCTCCTGTGGAGCCATTGTGTTCTCCCAGCAGGCAAAGCCGTCCCCACCGGGAGAACACTGCGATCACTGCTTCCAGCTATAATAGGCACTAGCAATAATCACATGTAAAAAAAAAAAAAAGACAGACTGGTTGTACCCAAGTTGATCAATCGATCAACTTGGGTACATTCAACCTGCCCATACATGGTTCGAACCGTCTATGGCCAGCTTAAGAAAACTTTGGGGTTAGTTTACTAAAGACTATTAGACTGTTCAAATTTTAAGGGAAGTTTTACCTTAGCTTAGTGAATAAGGTGAAGCTCTGCTGACTTCTATCATCCAATCATGTGCAAGCAAAATCCTGCTTTTCTATTTTCCTTGTACATGAATTGGGTATTTGTTACAAAGTGAATTTTCACCACATTCATTAAGTAAAAGGAAAAAATCCTTTCAGTAGTACAACTACAGACCACCAAGGCTCTGAGGAAAGGGGTACGCCCCTGAAACGCGTCAGCCATACCACCGGTCAGATACTACTTGATCCGTGTTGTCACCGTGTTCTTCTGGCGTTGCTGCGTACCAGCTGTACTGTTTGTCAAAGAGCATTTTACAACTTATTTTGTGAGTATAACCATTGTTTTAATACATTTAATAAAACCCTTTTATACGGTATAACACTAGGTCGGTGCGCCCTCCTTTCTCTTCTCTTTTTCCCATGCAAAAGAGCTTGAAGACAGCAGTGATCAGTGTTAGTAGCAGTGACTACAACAGTGATGTCCAGCTTCCACAGGGATCCCACAGATGGAATATGCATACATACAATGCTCAAAACTGGACCATTGTAATTATGCAACATACCTGGAATTCAGCTTTAAAATTGCAGGAGCTGGAAATTGTTTTAATAAATAGCATAACTAAAATGCAAAACATGGAGCTGTAAAAAAAAAAAAATGATATGTTTTGTTCAGTCCTGTTCACTACAAACAGATCTCTGCAAACATTGAGAATAAAATGACACCAATTAGTGCAAAATACACTGGTCAGTATACATCAGAATGATGAAAAGAGATGAAGGGAGCCAAGCACATTGCTTTATACAACCTTTTGAACACTCTGTATTTCTGGGTGTTTTCCACATACTATATGGATCAAAAGAACCTTGGTTGTACTGCCTGCCATTCATACAGTGATGGAAACTCAGTGTAAATCTACTGATAATACAATCAGAACATGTGCGAATGTGTATACATATACATTATACTAGGGTTGTCCCCATACCACTTTTTTAAGACCGAGTACAGGTACTGATACTTTTTTTAATGTCATGTGACGCACTGGTAGATGGCACTGGCTGATGGGCACTAAAAAGGTGGCACTGACTGATGGCTGGCAGTGGCACCGATAGGTGCCACTGATGAGTGGCACGCACTAATGGCTGGCACTGAAAGATGGTACTGATAGGTGGCACGCACTGAAAGATGGCACGCACTGATGGCTGGCAGTGGCACTGAAGGATGGGCACTGACGGATAGCTGGCACTTACGGGCAGGCACTGAAATAAATGACAAAAAGGAACTTAAACTATTTTTCTATGCTTGCAGCCATTGTGCTATATGCTGGGTGTTTGGTGTGCTCCTGTACCTTTAAGGAGGGGTGACTCCCCTTCAGTCCACCTGCCCCCATCTATCCATTAGAATGCATGTGCCTCCACTGTGGGGACGCTCATTGTTTAGTGTTAGGACCACAGATTACAGGGTGCCTTGGCGCGGCTCTGTGGCTCACGCATGCGTTTGCAAATGCGTGCGGACAAAACCCCTGTTTTTAACGCATACTGTTAGACAGGTTAATTTGGTTGTTCTGCAGGCTGGTCGGTAAGGAGGCTTGGTTTTTCCCTGGGCATTCCCCAGGTTTTGTTGTTATTTTTCTATGCTGCCTGCGACGCCCATCTTGCTACACCCTGCACTTGGCCACATGAAAGCAGCAGCGGACATCTTGTTACACCCAGCCCGAACTATATGGGCTGGGTGTAACAAGATGTCCGGTGCTGGCTTAATGTGGCCGAGTGTAGGGTGTAGCAAGATGGGCGTTAGGACTCGGATTGGTTAAAGCACTGACGGTATACAACGGCAACACAAAGCGTCACTTCAGTTACCGAATGTGACAGCTCCATTCACCGTTGAATGATGCGGCTTCCCCTTCCCCTCCTCTTACCTGCTTGAGGACTCCCTCTCCGCTCCGCCCGATGACTCTGCCCGCTGACTTCCTGTTGCACGCCGCCTCTCTCTGCCATCACAGGTATCGGATCAGGCATCAGGAGCATTTGCACAAGTACTCGCACAAATGCTCGGTATCGGTCCCGATACAGATACTAGTATCAGTATCGGGACAACCCTACGTTATACAAATAGACATATGGCAGGTAGTCCTAATCCAGGGGTCTTAAACTGGTGGCCTTCCAGCTGTTGCAGAACTACAATTCCCATGAGACATTGCAAGGATGACAGTTCCAAGCATGGCTCCCATAGGCAGAGGCATGATGGGACTTGTAGTTCCGCAACAGCTGGAGGGCCGCCAGTTTGAGACCCCAGTCCCAATCATACATGGAAGCATAACTTTATCTTTTATTGACATCACATTGTCCTCTTTTCAGGCTGTTACGACATTTGGAACAGGAATAGGTAGTTCTTCTGGTTTACACAAGAAGCATTGAGAGCTAGCAAAGATGTCACTGAATCTAAAAAAGGAAATCTAATTAAAAGAGAAAGGTTTTAATTACGAATGTCATTAGCATGTTGATGAGGAGTGAAAAGAAAAATCAGGGATGGCAAGACAGAAGCAGATTACACCTTCGCTTTATTGATGCCCTTAAACTGAATTCTATTGTACAGTACAAATTAGTGCATGTAAAATAAATAGTGCAAAACAGTACATCTTCTAAGAAAACATTCATAAACTTTAAGGATCTCCATTTGCTACATATTGCCCTGGTATCATGGAGACTGTATCATGTTGGGCAAGCTGTCTTTTTCTTAAGTACCTTTGTCACAAATAAACCAAAATCTAAGGAATTGATGTAGAAAATGTTAGCTGAATGAATGTGACAAACATCCACACAGGGCTAACGAAACTTTCCTTATACTGTGTAATATAATTGTCCCCTATAACCGCCATCTAGTGGCCATAATCCATTTTACCCTGATAAAGGCATTTAAAAAAAATGCTGCATTATGGCCACTAGATGGCGCTAACATTTATAGCATATAATTATATTACACTGAATTTGTCAAGTTTCGCTGGAGCTGTGTGGATATTTGTCACATTCTTTTAGTGGATTTAATATATAAACCCCATAGTGTTGCAAAGCTGTGCAATTTTTGAAAAACTGCTTTTACTTTCTGAATTCATGCTGTTAATTGGCAGAATTCTCCCCCAAGCTCCTTTAGCGTACAATTAAAAAAAAAATGCCCCCTCCCCTCCTGCTACTTATCCAAGCTAGCCTGTGTAAAAAAAAAAAAAAAAAGGAAGATCTGTACACTTACCTATTTTTAGTCCACTCCAGTTTGGACTTGTGATCCTGTGTGTCAGTGAGTGGCAGCTGCAGGGGAGAGGAGGGAGCATTTGACAATAGCTGGGAATCCCAGGAGCCATGAGGTCACTCATAGGCTCCCATGGCATAGCCATTGGTGGTGCTTTCTCCTCTCCCCTGCATCTGGCAGATGCAAGACAGCCAGAGCTGCAGGCTTACATGACCGGGTTGGAACAAAACTACATAAAGCTCCCCTTTACTTTACTTGTGTAGTTCAATGCAGACAGGTTAAAAGACCAAAAAAAAATTAAGATTCCAGGTAAATGCAAAAGAAGCTGCAAAGGCAATAAATATCCAGTAAGATCAGATATTTCTCAGTAGAAAATGTACTTGGCTGAAAAAAAACAAAAAAAAACGAATGAAGCCACCACAACCAACGACTGGTTAGCTGCAATATATTACATTTTTTGTTCTTGGGTTTTGATTTTCTTTACCATTTGAGCAAAGGTCTTTTCAAATCTCTGTCCTCACTGCAGACAGCTGCATGGAGTCAGAGGCCCGGATTCAGAGAGCAATTGCGCCTGCGTAACCATAGTTATGCAGCGCAATTGCTTACTTGTGCCGGCGTAACGAATGCTCCTGATTCAGGAACCTCGTTACGCCAACTGCAGCCTAAGATATGCGTGGCATAAGGCTCTTATGCCCGCATATCTTGGGCTGCATTCTTGCGATGGCCGCTAGGTGGCGTTCCCGTTGTGCTCAGCGTATAGTATGCAAATTGCATACCAACGCCGATTCACAACGTTACGCGAGCCCTGCGTACGCAGTTTGCGTCGTTTGCGTACGGCGGTTTTCGCGCAAGGCTGCCCCTGCTATTAGCAGGGGCAGCCAATGTTACGTATACCCGTCGTTCCCGCGTCGCGAAATTTGAACTTTACGTAGTTTGCGTAAGTGAATCGTGAATGGCGCTGGACGCCATTCACGTTCACTTTGAAGCAAATGACGTCCTTGCGACGTCATTTGCCACAATGCACGTCGGGAAAGTTTCCGGACGGAGCATGTGCTCTACGATCGGCGCGGGAACGCGCCTAATTTAAATGATTCCCGCCCCCTACGGGATCATTTAAATTGCGCGCGCTTACGCCGGGCATTTTGCCGGAGCGCCCACGCAATTTACGGAGCTACTGCTCCGTGAATCGCGGGTAGCGCAGAAAATTTGCGGGGGCGCAGGGCAAAAACGTTGCCCTGCGCCTCCGTAAAAAGTGCGCAAAGGTACCTGAATCTACCCCAGAAAGTCTGAACACAGCACATAATTATTCGATATAAAAGTGTAATATCAATGTAGACACACAAAGCGCTTTTTTTATTGGTGACAAATTCACTTTAAAAGGAACTTATATATTTAGAGATATATATATATATATATATATATATATATATATATATATATATATATATATATATATATATATATATATATATATATATATATATATATATATATATATATATATATATATATATATTAAAAAAAAAAAAAAAAAACCATGATAGATTCCTAAATGGCCAGTTTGATCTTGTTAGAGGAATAAGGCAAATATGTCCTTGTTTCTCTAAAAAGCTGCATAAGCTACAGCCAATCCGACTCCACGAACAATGCTTTCTTTTAGAGCGACCGGGATTACACTGAGCATTAGTACATGGCAGCTCCTACTTTGTTTATATGGCTTGTAACACTGAAACTATTAAAATCCCTCTAAAGTCCCAGCAGAAGTCTATGGAGTAGTTGATTTCAGTGCTCTGATCTGTTCTACGCAATAGTTATTGTCTGATATGGCATCAGATATTTTAAAACAATCATCTACAATTTTATACAGAACAATCCAAATTACTTAGAATTAATAAATTAAATTTCTATCCTTTGAAATTAATATTTACATTGCCTCATTTGACAATCCCCAGACATTGTTGTAAATTGTTCAAACAGAAGAATTTGAAAACATCCAAGTTATTCCTCAAGAGCCATTCCATTACATTAAGTGGTTGACTGTGACACACTTGGCAGTCATTCAAGAAAGAAAAAAAAAGAAAAAAAACGCAATTTGTGGGACGCCATCTCAGGCTACCACGAAAGATCTGAGGCCGTCACCTAATATAGCCCTTATGGGTCATATCAGGAAACGGTTGAATATAAAATGATGCACCGAGACCTTGGCATAGGCCTCCTGGCCAATGATCTTGTGTGGGGAGGGGGAGCTGATCGCTCAGAATTTATTTTTTTCAATAAACGACTTCTGCTTGCCTGAGATAAAGCTGGCATCAGGGATTACTAAATAAATATGAACGTTCAGATAAAACATTGTGTGCTGTATGTATAAAGACTGATGCCATTCCATGTCTTTGGCTAGGTTAATAAGTGCACGATAGTTGCGCACTGCGCACTATTCTAGCCATAGACAGGAGTTGGCAGCTGGAGGTTCAAACTGCTGGAGAGATCTACCGGTAGTACATTTTGTGGTTGAATGCGCACAATTTTTTTCCCCTAGAAAGCAGACACCCCTGGTGCCAGCCGTACCTCTATTCTAAATCTGTTTCAGACAATTAATCCCCACACCCCAGAATAGGCTGACCAGGAGAGGTTTGCAGAGGTCTTGGAGTGTTCATAAATAAAATATCTATTTGTAATCTGTTTTCAGTTCACTTCATATGTATCAATAACCTTAGACAGGCACACAATCATTGCGTTGAGTTCTTGGGAAGATCAGATGATCCAGGGAAAGGTACGGTGATTGTACGGGATGCTTCCATCATTTGGCCTTGGCAAAGCCCACGCGGTCATTAGCCCGGTCAAAGACTGTATAATATTGACCGATGAAGACGTCTCCTAGAATCCACAGGGGTCCGGCTGGAGGAGGAATGTCAAGACCCATAAATCCACTCACACAAATGGATTGGGATCCCTGTTTAACCTGCAGGGGAAATGAAAGGGATTAGGCCGGATAATATGCAATGTTCTCAGCATTATATGAGTAAACCCTCATGTTTTTCCCCTTAATGCATCGTATGTATTAAGGTGAAAAAAAAGAGATTTTTAATACAGCTTACCTGTAAAATCTTTTTCTTGGAGTACATCACGGGACACAGAGCGGCATTCATTACTATATGGGTTATATGGAGTACCTTCAGGTGTAGACACTGGCAATCTCAAACAGGAAATGCCCCTCCCTATATAACCCCCTCCCATAGGAGGAGTACCTCAGTTTTGTAGCAAGCAGTATGCCTCCCAAAATGGTCCTCAAAAAAGAGGGGTGGGAGCTCTGTGTCCCGTGATGTACTCCAAGAAAAAGATTTTACAGGTAAGCTGTATTAAAAATCTCTTTTTCTTTATCGTACATCACGGGACACAGAGCGGCATTCATTACTATATGGGATGTCCCAAAGCAATGCTTACAATGAGGGGAGGGAGAACATCTCCAAGACAAAAGGATTTAATTTAGAGATATACTCAAATCATAATAAATCCAACTTAGTTGAGAAAAATAATTTTAAATTTTAAATTTAACTCAAAAAAGAGGAGCCCCCGGAATCCGAGGGTCTCAAACTGCAGCCTGCAGCACTGCCTGCCCGAAGGCAGTATCAGTATTCCTTCTTACGTCCAACTTGTAGAATTTTGTAAACGTGTGGACAGAAGACCAGGTTGCCGCCTTGCAAACTTGAGCCATAGAGATCTGGTGGTGTGCTGCCCAGGAGGCGCCCATGGCTCTAGTAGAATGAGCCTTTAATGATACTGGAGGAGGCAACCCTTTCAAGCCGTAGGCCTGAGTGATTAATTGCTTAATCCACCTAGAAATGGTGGACTTTGCAGCTGCCTGCCCCTTCTTGGGCCCATCCGGTAGAATGAACAGCACATCTGTTTTCCGGATCTTCTTTGTAGCTTTAAGATAGGCCTTCATGGCCCTGACAATATCCAAGGTATGCAGCAACCCTTCCTTTCTGGAAGTAGGTTTAGGGAAGAAGGATGGTAATACCAAATCCTGGTTCAAATGAAAACTGGATATGACCTTCGGTAGGAAGGAAGGATGAGGGCAGAGAACGACCCTGTCCTTATGAAAAACAAGATATGGTTCCTTACAGGATAAGGCCGCTAGCTCCGAAAACTCTTCTTGCGGAAACTATGGCAACCAAAAATACTAACTTCCTTGTCAGTAGAACCAAAGGAATTTCAGCCAACGGCTCAAACGGTTGTTTCTGTAAACTTGACAGAACAAGATTTAAATCCCACGGACAAAGCGGGGATTTAACTGGAGGTCTAATACGCAAGACCCCTTGAAGGAAGGTCTTAACCAGCGAGTGGGTGGCCAGCGGCCGCTGAAACCACACTGACAGAGCAGAAATCTGTCCTTTGATTGTGCTTAATGCCAATCCTTTATCCACTCCTAGCTGGAGAAAACTTAATACTCTATCGATGGTAAATTTGCGAGAAAGCCATCGCTTGGACTCACACCAGCCTACATAGGCCTTCCAGACCCTGTAATAAATCACCCTAGAGACCGGTTTCCTGGCTCTGATTAGGGTAGAGACTACTTTCTGAGACAGACCTCTACCCCTGAGAATCAGGGATTCAGCTTCCAGGCCGTCAAATTTAGATGCCGTAAGGCAGGGTGGAGGATCGGACCTTGCGATAGCAGGTCTGGCCGTAGAGGAAGAGTCCAAGGGTCTCCCACTACCATCTTTAGGATGAGTGAGTACCATGCCCTTCTGGGCCATGCTGGAGCTACCAGGATGACTGGTATGTGTTCCACCCGGATCCTGCGCAGCAGGCGGGGTAGTAACTGGAGCGGGGGAAACGCATAAAGAAGTTTGAACTGATGCCAAGGGCAAACCAACGCATCGGTTCCGCAGGCCATCGGATCCCTTGAGCGGGATATGAACCTGTCTAGTTTCTTGTTGAGTCTCGATGCCATGATATCCACGTCCGGCACTCCCCATCTTTGGCAGAGTGCTTGAAAGACTTGTGGATGCAGAGACCATTCCCCCGGCCATAGAGTCTGGCGGCTTAAGAAGTCCGCCTGAAAGTTGTCCACTCCTGGAATGAATATTGCCGATATGCAGGGCACATGCGCCTCTGCCCATAGGAGAATCAAGCTCACCTCTCTCTGAGCGGCTTGACTCCTGGTTCCCCCTTGGTGATTTATGTATGCCACGGCCGTGGCATTGTCTGATTGAATTCTCACCGGGAACCCCTGCAATTTTGACGTCCAAGCCCTGAGGGCTAGTCGAGCAGCTCTGAGCTCCAAGATGTTGATGGGCAACTGCTTCTCTGGCTTTGCCCAAGTACCTTGGCGAGTGCAACCATCCAAAATTGCTCCCCAGCCCGTCAGGCTGGCGTCTGTGGTCACTATCTTCCAAGCCACTGGGCTGAAAGACTTCCCCTTCAGTAGATTCTGAGGGTCTAACCACCAACACAGACTTTGTCGGACTCTTGATAAGAGCGGCAACGGGATATCCAAGGCCTGTGGCCTTCTGCTCCATGCTGACAGGATGGCTGCCTGTAGGATGCGAGTGTGGCTCTGGGCGTATGGTACCGCCTCGAACGTGGCCACCATCTTGCCTAGTAACCTCATACATAGGCGAATAGTCGGTTCTTTCTTGCTTAGAACCAGTAGGATTAATTCCTTGATGGCTTTTACCTTCCTCAGAGGTAGGAACACTCCTTGTTGTTCTGTGTCTAATCTCATGCCGAGATATTCCAACTGCCTTGTGGGCTGGAAAGCTGACTTTTCTCGATTTAGGACCCAGCCGAACCTCTCGAGGTATTGGACCGTGAGGGCCACTGCTCGCTCCAAGCCGGGAGACGAGTGGTCTATGACTAGGAGGTCGTCCAGGTATGCTAGGATCGTGACCCCTTGGATCCTTAGCTTGGCTAGGATCGGAGCTAGGACCTTCGTGAACACCCGGGGGGCCGTAGCCAACCCGAAGGGAAGCGCCACGAATTGGAAGTGACGCGAAGCCACCATGAAGCGTAGATATCTTTGATGTGGCTGATAAATTGGAACATGAAGGTAGGCATCCTTTATGTCTATGGACGCCATGAAGTCGTCCTTCTGGAGTGTGGCAGCTGCTGACCGCACGGATTCCATCCGAAATGAGCGGATCTTTAGATATGCATTTACCATCTTTAGGTCCAAAATTGGCCTGACATCTCCATTGGATTTTGGGATGATGAATAGGTTGGAGTAGAAACCCAGCCCCTGTTCCAGGACTGGCCGGAATCCGAGGCGGATCGTTTGGAATCCTCGACTCCTGGAAATGAGGAGGAGGAAACCTTAGGAAATCTAATTTGTAGCCTGTGGCCACGGAAGACCGTACCCACTCGTCGGGAATGCTGGCTTCCCAAATCTCTGAAAAGAGTCGCAGCCTTCCCCCCACCTTCGTGGGTGGGGGCGCCCCTTCATAAGGTTGGCTTGGGGGCTGGTTTTGCTGGTTTGCGAAACCACTGCCTTTTGCCTCTAACAGCCTGTCCTTGTGATTTGCTGTTGAAGCCGAAGTTTGCTTTTGCAGGAGGCCGTCGATACTGCTTGGCATTAGAGGGCCCCTGCCCAGGGGAATACTGTCGTTTAAACGCAGGCCCCTGAACCTTCTTCTTAGTTGGCAAGAGAGTACTCTTGCCGTTTGAAATGGTCTGAATGTATTTATCTAGGTCTTCTCCGAAGAGTCGTCCTCCATGGAAGGGGAACCCTACCAGGAGCTTCTTGCATGGGGGCTCAGCCTCCCAGCTTTTTAACCATAAGAGTCTTCTCATATGGATAAGGGATAACGATAAACGTGACGCTTGCTGGATAGAATCCTTGATTGCGTCTACCGTAAAACATATGGCCTTAGGGACACCCGAAAATTCTTCTGCCTGCTGGGCAGGAATAAGTTTAAGCATCTGCTTAAATTGATCCGATAATGCTTGAGCGACCCCAATCGCAGCCACAGCTGGCTGTACTACTGCCCCTGCAGTAGTGAAGGAGTTCTTAAGTAGTGCTTCCAAGCGCTTATCAACTGGATCCTTGAACACCTGTATGTTTTCTACAGGGCATGTTAACGATTTGTTAACACATGAGATGGCTGCGTCCACTGCAGGAGTAGCCCATCTTTTGGAAAATTTTTCTTCCATAGGATATAGGACAGAGAACTTCTTAGGTGGTAAGAAGATCTTATCTGGCTTGTTCCAATCTTGGAACAAAACTCCCTCTAATAGAGGATGGATCGGAAACACAGCATTGCTTTGAGGCGCCCTCAGTGAGCCCAAAGCTGAAACCGTCGATACCTGGAGATCTGGTACTGGCAAGTTGAATGCCCTATGGACCAAGTCCGACAATCCTTGAATCCACCAGCTCTCCCTCAGGGAGACTGCCCCAGACTCCTCTGTATCCGGATCTTCGATCCCTGAACCTACTTGGTCCTTGTCCAAGAGGTCGTCCAATTCCCCTGAGGAAAGGACCTCCTCTTCTGAGGGTCCGCGCTCGGGCGACGGAGATCTATTCCGCTTACTGCCCCGCATAGCTGCGGCTATCATTTTACCCATGCTTTTCTGCATCTCTTTTAAAGAGGTGAGTAATACCTCCTCCGTGACCATCTTAGGGTTGGACTGACCCGCGTCAGCTCCAGCCCCAGATCCCGATGGCCCCAAGGCTCCCTGTGGGGAAAGCAGCGGCATAGCTTTGTCCGAGACCTCAGACTCTCTGGGGGAATCCCCACCTCTTGTACCCTTGTTTTTTGATGCCATGGTACAATACCGAGGTACACCTGCTACTTATTGGTACCTGGGACTTATAAATAGTTAAATGCCCAAACACCTGTTTGGGGGATAAAAAATGCTTCCTCTCCCCTAGATGACACTTTTTTTTTTTTTTTTTCAAAAAAAAATCTTTTTTTTTTTTTTTTTTCAAATCTAGGAAAGAAAAAACATTCTGTCCCCCTGAGTAGTATTGCAAGAAAAACTATGAGATGGAAAAGAAACAGCCTATTCCTAGGCTTGAAAACAGTCTTTCTGAAGACTGCAATATTCTTTCTGGCCACTGTGTGTCCTCGGCGCCCCGTGCTTGCCGTTCTGGTCTTTCCTCCTCAGTTCCAAAGTATTGAATGAGCTATATGGAACAAACAAGGAAGGGCCGCCCCTTCCTTAAGCCACTGACCCGCCCTTCCCCCCCAGCAATCTCAAACAGGAAATGCCCCTCCCGACAGGGGGGGGGGTGGGGTTGGGAGGAAGGGACCTCTCTGCTCCAGCAAACTGCAGCCTGCAGCCTGGAACCATGAGGAGGTCAGCGTTTTGCCTGCTTTGCAGGCCGTGAGGAGGAAGACTGAATGGAGCATCGCCTGGAGGCTTGCAGGTAAGCACAGCTCTCTGACACACACATATACTTTTATATCACACAGGCCCCACTCAATGCTTTTCCAACACTACAAGGGAGGTCACATCTTATGGGGAATAATACATATAGAGCCATCCTATCTTTATGATATGTGACTAGTTTGCCAGATGCAGTGCATAACTTTAGGCATGTCCCCTGTGACCCCCCAGAAAAAACCTGCTAAGAACCAAGTTCCGCAAGTTTTCCCCTCACTTACCTGCTCCATGCCGCAGGACTTTGCCAAGCAAGAGGCCCAATCTTCCCCCATCTCGGTGGGGATGTCTAGACCTTCAGGCCCTGGGTTCCTATGAAGGATCCACTGTCCTGGGCCCATATAGCACTCTGGCAACAGAAACATTAGGCACCCAAAGGTTTCTAAGTTCTGGGCCCAGGGTCCAGCTCTCTAAAAAGAAAAGCATTATGGGCTATACCCCAAGGGTTTGGGGTCCGGTTACTGACCACTTTAGCGCTGAGGCTTTTTTGGACAGAACCGGTTAGCTCACCTAATCCCAAGGATGTGGAGGCAAGCTAAACCATGACTAACACCTAAGACACTGGCGGAAAAACTGAGGTACTCCTCCTATGGGAGGGGGTTATATAGGGAGGGGCATTTCCTGTTTGAGATTGCCAGTGTCTACACCTGAAGGTACTCCATATAACCCATATAGTAATGAATGCCGCTCTGTGTCCCGTGATGTACGATAAAGAAACACCTTACAGTGTCTGGCCCCCCCAGCCTTTTTTACTTATCTTAACCCCCGAATTTACGGGTTCTTGGCTCTTCATTGGATAGATTGATAGCAGTGCAGCCATTGGCTCCTGCTGCTGTCAATAAAACCCAATGACGCGGCCACCGGGGGGTGGGGCCGAGTCATACACTCAGCGTCTATGGATGCAGAGTGTATGACACAGGAGCACGCCCACAAGGTAACCCCCTCGGGAGACAGCTTCCCAGAGGGGGGTTATCTAATGCGGGGAGGAGATGCGAGAGCCGACGTGGGACACCAGAACAGGTGGATTGGGGCCACTCTGTGCAAAACGAACTGCACAGTGTAGGTAAGTATAACATGATTGTAATTTAAAAAAAAAACAAAAAAACTGACCCTTTAAAGTGATATTAAAGTCTCAGTTATTTATTTTTTTGTTAAAAATAACAAACATGTTATACTTACCTGCTCTGTGTAGTGGTTTTGCACAGAACAGCCCGGATCCTCCTCTTCTCTGGTCCCTCTTCGGCACTCCTGGCTCCTCCCTCCTGGTGATTGTGTGCATCTTGTTACTGCTAACATTTGCATCACACGTGTTATAGGTAGCAAGAAGTGTGTCCCAGCATCACTATCAGGTATATTCCAGGGTTACCAGATTAAGCTAACAAAGGAAAACTAAACTAAACTACTCAGTAAATTGGCCATGCTGCTTGTATGCATCTCAAGGATTTCTTTTAAGTGTGCTATATATATATATATATATATATATATATATGTATATGTGTGTGTGTGTGTACATGCTGTGCTTACTTTCTCACTTAGGCCCCTTCCACATAGGGTGGGCTCCATTGCAGTCTGTCTGCTCAGCGGGGAATCTGTATGCCGATCCCGCTGAGCAGGCGGATGGCTGATCCATGTCTGCTCTGCTTAGGTGGACTCAACACAGTCCGCTCTCCTCTATGGGGATCTTTATTCGTCTGTTAGAGGACAGGATTAAATGTCGGGAGGTGTCACCCACCGCTCCATAGAGAAGACTGGAGGGTCCGATTGGGTCAGCCTGAAAACTGACAGGTGGACCTGATCAGTCTGCTAGTATGAAAGGCTGGCTGGCTTGGTCCCCCCCCCCCCCAGTTTAATTTCTCTTTAAATCAATCACATCAATCATTTTTACAGGGAAAAGTTGCAATCTAAAATGTCCTTATATATGAAAGAGAATACATTACAAAAGCAGAAGAGGTCGCATAGATTTTAGGGGCAGCAGCTTGCCCCAAATATTTATACCACTGCTGTATCATTTGTCAGTTTACATAAATCATCATCAATATTCCTCTTGTATGATTTGTATATCTAAAAGACGACAAAAATAATAATTTCTTACCTTCATAATATACTGTTCTCCAGTCAGGGTGTATTCTTTTCCTCCAAGTGTCAAAGAAATGACAGGCAAAGAAGGCACCTGATCACACTGGACCATATACTGTAAAAGATAACTTTACATATCAGTAACAGAATTCAGGATAAAATAAAATTAAAAGGAGCTTACTGGTATACTGTAGAACCACTTTTTTGGTTAGAACCCGACAACGTTTTTGTCTCTATTTTTAAAAAGGAGCTTTTTATTGTTGTCTCTGTGTCCCCACTTGAGAGATTCCGCTTCTCTTGGCTCGCCCCTGCGATCGGTGAACCAGAGAATGAATCGGTTGCCACCAGAAGTTTACCATAGAGATTTATGGTGACCAGATGGCCCTCAGTCATCTCTATGACCCTCGGAGGCCCAAGCGGAATTCAGGAGCCCCCCAAAAAAGGGTTTTAAAAAAAAGAAAAAAGAAAGAAGAAATCGCTGCACAAATACCGTGTGATATAAAAAGTTGCAACGACCGCAATTTTATTCCATAGGGATTCTGCTGAAAAAACAAAAAAAAAAAAAAAACATACATATATAATGTTTGGGGTTCTGAGTAATTTTCTAAAGAGAAAAAAAAAAGGGGGGATGATTTTTACATGTAGGAGCGAAGGGCCAGAATTGGCCCGGATGGGAAGTGGTGATTAAAAAAAATAACTTATTATCTATGTGTACTATTAACTATATTTTTAATGCACTATCAATGTTTAGAATATATACAATAATATTAATAGCAATTAATATATAGTATGATTGGTTTGGGAGCATAATTTGTTCCAGAAACATGCTTGTAATCCAAAGCACGTTTCTTTACAGGGTATAAAAGAGAAGAGAGGAACCTCTAAGTGTAGCAATAAGTTGCTAAATGTTGTACCTTCATTAAATGTAACCGTATTGCTACACTTAGAGGCTCCTCTCCTTTTTTTTTATACATGACGCTACTCTTATATCAAGACATTGCTTGTATATCAAAGCAAAATGTATTAAAACATTTTGCTTGTCTTGCAAAACGCTCTCAAACCAAGGTTTAACTGTACATATGTTCTATCCCTACACAACCCTCCTAGAACAATTCTTACCCCATGCCCCCCCCCCCCCCAAAATTCCCACTTCCATCACAAATGCCCCCCCCCCCCACAATCTCCTCATGGTACCCTCCCACCTCACATGACACCACAGTGCCCAGGGCATCTTCCTCTCCTGCCCACCCCCTTGTCCCAGCCCTGGTATAGCCATTACAATTTGGCCATTGTCAAAGTCGCTCACATTAATATAATTTCGGGGACAAAATTGTTTACTTGATGCCCAATATATATACCACCCACTTTAAGCTGCCTTTCTAATAAGATAATCAATGTTATTCATTTTACCCATCAGAGGTTGCAATGTTATGGCTGATTGGTGTATGTAGATTTTTTAAATCATATGGAGATAGGAAATGTATCCCCAATATCTACAATGCACGGTCACAGAGACATAATACAGATCTGCTGAATATATTTGAACTTTACAAGTTAGTGATCACGATAATATTCTGATCTGCTTGTTGCACAATTTGCAGTTGAGGATAAAAAAAAAAAAAAAAAAAAAAAAAAAAAAAACACGTCCGTTTAATTGATGCGCACATTAATTAATGGTACTTCACCTCTCCCTGAGTTAGAGGCGTAGCTCCGATGGCTTTCTGCAGTGCAACAACTTCATCCTTTGGGCCAGTGATCAGCGAGGTTCCAGTGTCCACAATGGCTGCACAGCCTCCTTTACATAGAGTGAGTTGTTGACCAACATCAATCCTGCAAAAAACACATACAGAGATCTTACTTGACTGATCGGTCAATCCATTTTTAGGAACGGTCAAATTCTGCACCCAAACAGACACCATAATCTGCAATGTGGGTGAAATAATTCCGCAAGGTAAACCACAACTTCTAGGTGCTTTTAAAAAATTAACCCCCCCCCCCCCCCCCATCTACAGTGCCACCAGCTGTTTAAAAAGAGAACAGAAATGCACTTTTCTTAAGATACAGAACTATGAGCAGTGTGTAAAAGGTTTGGTGAATGGCCCAATATCTCAACCGCAACATGGGCCAGGTGCGCGCGCATGCACATGGCTATCCAGAGACACATCGAGAAGTGACACCTAGCGCGGAGTACACGTGACCGCCAGGATAAACCCGCTGCGGGCAGTCAAACTTAGTCAGGCTGCATTCACACCTGAGCGTTTTGTCGCCTGAA